>NC_133131.1:41512672-42112672 GCF_048418815.1 Hemitrygon akajei
GGCCATTCAGCCCTTCATTTAGTAACATGATGGCTGACCTATCTTGGTGCTATCTCACTACATTAGTCACATATCTTCTAATTCCCTTAATAACTAAAATATATTGATCCTTGACTTCAGTCACTCTAATCAGTGACTGAAGCTTCTGGAGCTACAGGTAGGGAATTCCAAGGATTGACACCCACAGGGTGACAAAAGCTCTTTTTAGCTATGTCCTTAATGATTCTTTATTTTGAGATGGTGACCCTTGATTTTAGACACCACAACCAAGGGGAAAGATCAGCCCCACATCTACCTCATTAAGGCAGGTGAGAAGTTCATGTATTTTAATGTATTCATCATTTATTCCTCTGATCTGCAGAGAATGTGGGCCTAGTCTGCTTAATGTCTCCTCATAAGACAAACACTTCATCCGAGGAGACATCAAGTGATGCCTCATTTGCATCACTTGCTGACCCTCGTCTTCGCTCCCCTCAGTCCGCACACACCAAGTGCCTCATTGTAACTCCAGTCCTCTTTGAAACTCTCCCTTGGACCCAAATGGAAATATTTCTCATCCGTATTTGAGCTAACTCCTGTTCCACACCAGATTTCGCTGATCTGAGCAGCCATTCCCCTTCTTGGACCTCTTCATAGGACCACATCTGGGACTGTCAGAGAGTCACACGATTAATCTGCAGAGGCATTGAAAGATATGGCAATGCTGAACATGTCCAGGAAGCACATTCTCCCACATTAGTTCTGACCATTAATAAAGGAACTTTACCCCTCATTTTTTTTTAAAGCATAAGGATGCAAAGCATGGAAAGCAATTTTAATGAACAGACAATACTTGTAATGTAAATTTATTCAATGTAAATGAAGCACTTGCACCCCTCTCTGTTAATAATGTCTCATGCACCTTTTTTTTTATAGTTTCTCATCTTAACTCCCAGATGACCTATTAGAGAACATTTCTGCACTTTGACCCAAACATCTTTTTGTGATGTTATTCAAAATAACATACACAGTAACACTTTATAATCAGCATCGACGTAATCTCTGCAGAGCTCCTGGTTTAAATACTCCTGTAAAACATGTTCAGGCCCAGGGATAAGGTATTAAATGATCTATGAAATGTAATTGAAGAATGCAATTTACTTATGACAGGATATTTAAGCACTAATTCAATTTAAACATTTAATCACAGCATTGGTGATCAAAATGAACATAGAGGTTTTGTCAAGGTTTGTGATCAGATCTTGGATCTAACTTGAAATGGCATTAATGGGAACATGCAAACCTGCAGGGAAAGTTTTAGCACTCCTTCACAGAAAGAAAATCTCTTTCTAGACAACTATATTTTGCTAAGGTGAAACAACAACTTCCACTTACATGATCTTTTCAAGGCAGAAAATTTTACACGAATCCAATATAGATATTCACTTCTATCTCATGTTTGCTAAGCTTGCTTTTTAAATAGCAGCTGCCATTTAAAAGGACATAAACAATTGTAAGTACCGTAAGTTTCCAACTGCTTTGTTTAATTTCTGAATGGAAATCAGTCTTCAGTTCTTAAAATGTAAATGGAACATAATTTGAGGTTTAAAAAACACTCTTTATAGAATAGCTTTGCAAATATTCTCTGCATTTTGAAGATGATCTATATGTAAAGAGTCATTACACTTGCTTTATTATTGCTCAAGAGTAGAGTCAATGATAATGGGTTGTTCCAAACAGACAAGTTGAGATCTTCAATTGCTTAGTCGCTTGCAGAACCAGATAGATAATATCATTAGCATACCAATAACTAATCTGTTTATAGTTGGAAGAGTTTTATGTAGTCAGAAGTTAGCTTTACAAAATTAATGGTAGCTAGCTAAGATCTATGTCTCCAAAAATGCTTTCAGATAGATTGCATTAAAAGGATATCTGAGGAAATATCACAGGCTTGTGAAGTCACTCAAGTGGGAGAAAAGGGTGAAAATGTAGAGAACAGTTCAGGCTTATTAAGAATGGGGTAAGAAGCATCAAGAAATATAGAGGAACTAGAATCCATTCCCCCAGCTTCAGTTTCTGCAACAGTCAACATGTATGTCTGCATCTTTGATCTGTCTTTTTAGTTTATAAGAATTGTACCTGTGTTTTGGAAATCCTTTAACACTTTGTGTTTGAGAAAGCTTTGTGCTTTGTAAACAGTTTGTGTTTTAGAAATGGCTTATAATTGGGAAATGTTTAAGATACAAGTTCTCTGTGAGCTTTAACTATGTTTTTAGTGTTGTGTGGATTTAAACATGTATCGCTGTAAATAAAGGAACAGTGTTTTAAACTATTTTGTTAGCTGGAAGTATCTTTTCCTTGGTAGGGAGAGGGGACCCATCACTCAAATAGTGGCCTAGTTCTGATCCCATGTGTTAGTGGGTTGATCGTCTTATAAAGCTGGGAGTGACACAAGCTTTAAGTTTCAGTGAAAGCAGAGGCACAGAGACAACAGTAAAAGGAAGAAAGGGAGGAGAGCTCCATTCTCTGCAACTGACAGATTGTTGTTTTTCAGTAGTTCTGAGCAAAGGTCACTGACTCAAATTGTTTACACTCCTTCCCTGTCCAGAGGATGAAAAGAATACAGAAATAGCTTGACTTACTGAATGTTTCCTACAATTTCTGGTTTTCCTCAAATGTCCTAAGGAACAGAAAGGAGCTCATATCAGAACGAGAAACACAGCCAAGAGTAACACAGGAGTGATTAGCAGACGGTTGTAGGGCATAGGGCAATGGTGTAAGAAATGAATACAGTGTGAAGATCAGGAAAAGTAACATAAAAGCAAATAATGTTGTGAACAACAGGGCAACAGAAGAATAAATAACGTGGAATGAGACAACTGAATTACACAGGAATGAGCAATAGGAGAACACATCGAATGAATGCAAGTACATAGCAAGAATGCTCATTGCCTGATGTATTAGTCTGTATTGCCTATTTTCCAGCAGTTGCATCACCACAGTCTACTTTATTGGATCATGCAGCACAACAGCAAATCATTTGATCAACTCTTAGAAATTGCTTCCCAATGGTTTTTATTCCCTAATATACAAGAGCTTGAGTAAATAGGAGTAGGAGTGGGCCCCTGCCTGATGGTTGCAGTGAGAAGGTGCTTGGCCTGGATCATGGGGACCTTTGATGATAGAAGTTGCCTTCTTGAGGCAGCTGCTCATGTAGATACCACCAGTGGTGGGGAGGGATATTCCCATGATGTACTGGGCTGAGCCACCATTCTCTGCAGCTACTGTACAGTCTAACTGCTATACCATACCATAGTGCAACCAGTTAGAATATTTTCAACAATACATCCATAGAAATTCATTAGAGTGTTCAGTAACAAGCTGAACCTCCTACACCTCCTAAGAATCTGAAGATGTTGTCTTGCATTCCCTTTGATTGCATCTATGTTCTGAGCTTAGGGCAGGACACCGGACATGTTAACACCCAGGAATTTAAAGCCATTGACTCTCTGCACTATCAATTCCCCACTGTACACCGGTCCATCTTTGCCCTTCCTCCCCTTCCTAAAGACAACAATAGTCTCTAGTTTTGCTGATACTGAGCGAGAAGTTTTTTTGGCAGCACCTCTCAACCAGGTAAACCATCTTGCTCCAGTAGGCTGACACTGGCACAGTGATGCTCACAATGTGGTGTCTTCTGTACGAGGAAAGCAAAACGAAGATTGGCTGACCACTTTGTAGAACACCTGTCAGTACGTCAGCCAGTTTAAAATTCCACCTCGCTCTGAGTTCTCTGTCTTTAACCCCCTACACTGTGCGACTGATGCCCATTTAAACTTTGAGCAACAGCTTATCATCTTTCTAGGCATGTGGTAACCTTCATGTCTCAATACTGAGTGCACCAATTGAAGATAACCAGCCTTTCATGTTTGTATCAGAACTGTCAGTTCTGGTATAAGGTCACCTCTCTGCAACATTATCTCAGTTTTTCTTTCTCCATTGAGCCTATATAATCTGCTGGCTATTTCTAGCACTCACTCTTGCTACAGATTTCTACTGACAGCAGTGCTCTGCCTCTTACTGTTCTGATATATTTCTGTGTCTCCCCACTCTCTCTCAGAACTGATACCAATTATGTTCAGTAGACAATCTTTGGCTCCATCCCATCACGGACATGTCTCTCCACCTCACCTCTCTGCAACTTAGAACACGCTCTTTTCCCACTTCTCCAGTTCTGACGATAAAATCACTCGTAGCTTCCAGTGGAAGGCACATTCGGATTTTGTAGCTGTGTTGATGGTCAGCATTCCCTGTCAATATATCGCAGACTTCAACAACTGGGTGTACAACTGTAACATCTCCCAGGAAAGATTTCTTTCCTTGTTGCAGGAAAATAAGGTAGGGCTGCCATACACACTGGGGAATTAGAAATAATCAGCCTCTCTGATCTACTATCCAGTTTAAGTGAATGCCCAAAAGATTGCCTTAGGTCAGCAGTCCTTTGTATCTGATTTCCTGATGCACACGTCCTTTTACTGTAAATGCTAAGGGGAAAATATCTCATCCATAGTCTTTACGAGTAAATGTGTTTTCCTGCGAATGAGCTAATGAAGCCAATATTCTCATTTGGTGCGCAATCCGTTATGTTAAGAGACAAATTATTGGGAACAGAGGTTGAAAAGTTGCTTTGAGCATAAGCTGCTACAACACCAGAAAGCCAATGTTTGTGGCAATGTAAGGGAATTCCCGAAGGCTCAGCCAATCTGACACTAATGACTGGAGACAACATGGATGGCTGGAGGTAAGCTACCCTTTGGAATCTATTTGGGATGACACTTCAATAGCCAAAGCACTGAGACGCACACTGACAGCAACGATGAGGTTTTAGATTACACGTACAGTTGGCTCCCTCCAGCAGACCTTGTGTCCTAGAAGACACACAAAATGAGAGCAATGATGAGGTTTTAGATTTCATGTACAACTGGTTCCCTGCAACAGGCTTTGTGTCATGGCAGACTCAGATGTGTATGGTGTTGGGGGACTTCTCCAACACAGAGATGAACTGTGCTGATAATCCATCTTTCATGTCTCCATAAGTCAACCAACATTGCCACAACCTTTCTGGGTCCTACACTATATTAGAATAAGTTTGACAGCTATCATGCAATAAGATTTTATGTTAGAGTTGCTTGATTTGAATTTTTATTTGGGGTACTGACACTTCTGATTCAACAACTTTGTCTTTCAAATCTTCATTGTCCTTGTCCATCCAAACACTTACGTCATTAAGACTTCTGACTTTGAGTTTAGACTTGATGGATATCCAGTCTGTACTGTGACGGATGAAGCATGTAAATATGTCTCTTTGTTTTTCAATGGATAATGTACTTAGTTCTATAAGATGGGTGTAATTAACTCTCTGGGACGTTTGGTAAAATTTCCTTTGTTCTTTGACAAATTGAGTCTGTCATGGATGAATCCACATCATTGCCTGCAGCGTATATTGTCATGTAACTATTAGAGCTACTAAAGACACCTGACTGGCTGAGCAAGGATGAAGAGACATTTTTATTATGCAGGGAATTGTTATGCTGTGAAATACAATGTCTGAATAAGAAATTTTAAATAAGATAGAATGTGTTCTGTAGGGCAAGTTGCTCCAGTAAGCCTACCTAAGCTTAGAATGGAATGACTGTAAAAGAATGGATCCTGGGAATCTAATAAGTAATGAGAGACCTGAATTTCTTATTTGTGATAGCTACCTTTATTTCAGTTCATAGATTACAGTACTACACATTTCAAAGAATTACAGGTCTACAATTTATATGAAGTATCACAAACATGAGTAAATCTGCAGATGCTGGAAATCCAAAGCAACACATGCACAAAATTCTGGAGGAACTCAAGCAGTCCAGGCCTGGCAGCATCTATGGAAAAGAGCAAATGGTTGACATTTCAGGCCAAGGCCCTTCATCAGGACTGGAAGTGAAAGAGGAGAAGTCAGAGTAAGGTGGTGTGGGAAAGGGAGGCAGAAGTACAAAGTGGTAGTTGATCGGTGAAACCAGGGAAGGGGGTGTGGGTGAAGTGCAGAGCTGGGAAGTTGATTGGTGAAAGAGATAAAGGGCTGGAGAAGAGGAGAGGGTAGAAGATCATGAAAGAAAGGGAACAGGAAGAGGCACCAAAGGAAGCGATCCTGCAAATGCTGGAAATCTTGACCACCACATGCAAAATGCTGGGGGAACTCAGCAAGTCAGGCAGCACCTGTGGAGAACCTGGGGTTTCAGGCTGAGACCCTTCATCAAGACTGGAAAGTACCCAGAATAAGTTGGGGGGAGGGGAAGGAGTACAAGCTGGCAAGTGATGGGTGAGACCAGGTGAGAGGGGAAGTAGTTGGGTGGGGAGGAGGGTTGAATTTAGAAGCTGGGAGGGACAGGTTGATAGAAGTAAAGGGCTGAAGAAGAAGCAAACTAATAGGAGAGAGCAATGGCAGGAAAGGAAAGAAAGAAGGTGACCAGGGGGACATGATGGACAGGGAGAAGAAGGGAAGGGGTAACCAGAATGAGAAATGGAGAATGTGGGGGGGGGGGGGGGGAGAAGTTACTGGAAATCAATATTTATGCTTTCAGGTTGGAGGCTGCCCGGACAGAATATGAGGCATTGCTCCTCCTGGTGGTAGAGGGGGTCATGGGCAGGCATGTCAGAATAGGAATGGGAAGTCAAATTAAAGTGTGTAGCCACCAGAAGGTCCTGCCTTTTGGCTTTTTGTGGCAGATAGAGTGAAGGTGCTTGACAAAGCAGTCCCCCATTTTGCATCAGGGCTCATCAACAGAATACAGCAGATGACCACAATAAACCGACAGGTGACGTGTCGCACTGTTTGAGGCAGAATGGTGGTGAGGGGGGAGGTGTAGAGGCAGGTGCAACACTTGTAATGCTTGCAGAGATAAGCACCAGGAGGGACGAGTGGACACGTGAGCCATGTAGAGAGTGATCCCTGCAGAAAGCGGGGGGAGGGAAAGATGTGCTTCATGGTAGGATCCTGTTGGAGGCGGAAGAAGTTATGGAGAGTGATGTGCTGGATACAGAAGCTCGTGAGATGGTAGGGAAGGACAAGAGGACCCCTACCCCTGTTATGACGGTGGGAGGATGAGGTGATGGTAGCTGTGGGAAATGGATGAGATGCCACACAGTTAAGTGTCCTGTCAGTTTAGGTAGATGGTGTACCACAGTTAGGGAAAAGAGGCAATCAGTGGACATATTAAGCAGACGTAAGATGTTCTGTGCACTTCTATTTGTGGTGATGCAACTTTCTTGATTTGTGGAATTACCATGTTTAATTCACTGTTGTCCACATTGTGAATCACATCCAGTATCTGCTCCATGGACTCTTTCTACACTTCAGGTTACCTTAGTAAAGCAGCCAACATAATCAAACAACCCTACCCAACCTGGACATTCTCACATCTCCCCCTTCCCATTAGCGGAGCTGATACAACAGCCTGAAATCATGCACTGCCAGTTTCAAGGACAGCTTTTATTTTACAGCTATAAGACAATTGAATGGTGCCCTAGTATGATAAAATGGAGTCTTGACCTCACAAATTGACCTTGCACCTATTGTCTGCACTGCATTTTGTCTGTAACTGCAATACTTCATTCTGCACTCAGTTATTGCTTTTCCTTTGAACTAACTCAATGTATTGACGTAATGAAATGATTTGTACAGACGGTTCCGCACCTCGGTATGTGTGACAATAGTAAACCAATTTACCAGTTACTCATTCTTCTTCTTTTACAACTACAAGGCACCAAGCCTAATTTCAGAAAGCTAGAACTTCAGCTTAACACATTTTTCATGAAGATCCCTAAACAATATAAAAAGATCTATTAAATGTTGGCTCATTAGCCAGAAAATTTTATTATTTTGGCAAAAATACAGGTATACTGATGAGGTTGATTGCACTTTGAAAGGACAATTGGAAATGGAAGAGCAAGCCAGGGAGTCAAGGAGGGAACATATATTGGATATAACATAATGAGGGGTAGTTTTATGCAGGTGATACGTTTCCAATCTTTTTATGTAATATATAAATATATATATTACAATGTGAATATAAGTTTTCTCCAATTACAAATTATCTGATATGTTGTATAAATGTTATATTGCTAAGTTTCTGTCATTACATTGACGTCATTCACAAATTGCATAGTAATAATAGAAATAATGAATAGATAAGTTATCTATATGATATTTGACAAAGTGTGACAGACTAATGATGCATTTATTGTCAACTCAGAGTCCCATATTATGATGCAGCATCAGAACCAATGCTGTCAGACTCTTAATTATCAGAGCACTCACAAATTTTACATGGACTTCCAAATCAATTTATGGGAAGTGGCTGACAATCACCAAAAAAAGGTCTTGCATTTATTTGTAAGGAGTATGTCAAGCTGCAGCTGTGCAAAGAGAAACAGAGGGCATGCTTTAGTTACCTCTTAATGTATACATTGGGGGAAATGTTTATTTATATTTGGTAGAACAATCAGATTTATGACAAGAATGTCATTTTGTATGTAGTCCTAATCAATATTACATGTTCCTTTGATTGAATAATGGGTTTGTTCGTTACATAGTCTGCACAGTAGCCTAATTCTGAGGGGCTTATGCATTATGAGAGGCACAGTAGATTAGCTGCTAGTCTTTACTGCACCAGCGATCGGGGTTCAATTCCCACCACTGCCTGTAAGGATTTTGTACGTTCTCCCTGTGACTGGGTGCTGCAGTTTCCTCCCTCATTCCGAAGATATACAGATTACTAAGGGTTATTAAATTGTGGGCATGTTATGTTAAGCCTAGTGACACTTGTGGGTTGCCCTCAACACATATTTGTACTGTGTTTGTCGTTGATGCAAACGATGCAGTTCACTGCATGTTTCGATGTTACGTTGTACAGGTGACACAGAAAGCTAATCTTTTAATCCTTAAGTGTGACTCAAAGTAAACTGAGCATTGTTCTCTAGCAACATAACACCAGTTTTTAAGACACATAAGATTATGTTACTACATTTTCACAGTAATTTGAATGTGATTTAAATTTGTTCATATTACAAATTTTATGATCATATGTTGCATAAAAGCCAATATTAGTAACACTTGCTGCCTTTCCATACTAAAGTTCTTCATGCACATCATAGTAATAATGTAAATAATTAATAAACAAGATAATCTATATGATATTTGACAGATTGACGGCCTGATGGTACAACATGTTATGTCATCAACCCACAGTCCCATTTTATGACGGAGTGTCAGAGCAAGTTTCCTCACATTTCAAGTTATCACAGCATTCATCAATTTTATGTAGGCTTACTTGCCAATCTATGAGGAGTCTCTGGTAGTCCCAAACAAAAAGTTCTTGCACTTGTACAGTTATTTTCACAGCCTTGGGCTGACCCACACCACTTTAGAGTTAATTTAATACTTCCTGAAGTGTAGACACATTTGTAATTCTGATATACAACTGGCTACTTAAACACGGGATTTGTCATGAATGCCAAGGTGATTCTGACCAGATATTAGTGATGTGGGTCACAGGGTTCTGCTGATCTCCTTAGATAGTGTTGTGCCTCCTTTAATTCCATGTGAGAAGAATTTTGTTTACCATCCCCTCTCAAAACACAGCCCTTCTGACAGGTTAGGGCTCCCTCAGCATATCCTCCTATTCATCTCTTTCAAGTCACTCCTCTTCTGCCCTGGAAACAAGATCCATCTTATTGCTAAACACTGAGGCAAGCCTCCCAGCTGCCCATTATTTGCCGGAAGGGGAAGGTGTCTGAGATGACACTTGTGATTGCTACGCAACATGTCACTTCAAGGCATTTTACAGGCAAATATATCTGACCAAAGAAATAGAGGCCATTTTGATTAAATCAATTAAAGGTGAAGTATTCAACAGCTGGTACAGTGAATTCAAGTAATTATCCTGGCCAGCTTACATCATCCTTTCATTTGTTGCATTCATTCTAATTTTATTTCTCTCTCTCTCTCTCACACACACTCTCACACACACACAAACACACACAAATAACCAGCTCTTGACCCATTGACCCATCTATTCTTGAAAACAACGAGCCATATCTCGGTCTTCTCTCTTTTTCTTAGTGGGCACATACACTGACAACGTCCACTGCATGTGTGCACTGACAACACCTAGCCCACATGTACTTTGACAATATCCAGTCCAAATGTAAGGTGCCAATGTCTGGTCCTTATGTACACTGACATGTAATAGCATTGGGTTTTCTGGCCACAAAGTTCTAAACTCAGATGAAGACTTAAAGCCCTGTTGGATAAAAATAGCCACAAGTCCTCTTACTAAAGGGAGATTATACTGTAACTGCCCAATCTTCAATGGCTAGTTTTCAATGATATTTACTGAAATCCACACATTTTTAAAACACATTTAAAACTCAGAGGTTATCTATCTTAAACATTTCCCAATTACAGACCATTTCTAAAAAAAATCATTTCCAAAGCACAAAGCTTTTCTTAAGTGTGAAGGATTAAGTATTTCCAAAACACAGGTACATTCCTATAAACTAAAAAGACATACCAAAGATCCAGTCAAACAAGTTGTCAGTCACAGAAACCAAAGTTGGAGGAATGGATTCTAGATTTTCCAAGTTTCTTGATGTTCAAAAGGTTCGAAGGTCCAATTTAATGTCAGAGAAATGTATGCAATATACATCCTGAAATGCTTTTTCTTCGCAAACATCCATGAAAACAGAGAAGTGCCCTAAAGAATGAATGACAGATAAACATAAGAACCCTCCAGCTCCCCTATCCCCCGTGCGTAAGCAGCAGCAAAGCAACGATCCCCCTCCCCCCTCTGGCAAAAAAAAAGCATCAGCACCCACCACCGAGCACTCAAGAGTGAGCAAAGCAATAGTAAAGACACAGACTTGCAGTTGCCCCAAAGACTTCGCATTTCACCTGGTATTCAACATACACAGATTCTCTCTTTCCCTAATAAGGGAGAAAAAGGTGTCTCCATTTTCCCAGCGAGTGGGGAGACATATCAACAACTCACTGGTTTGCGATGTTAAAAAGTCCGTTATGTCGCTTTTTCGAGCTCTGTGCCCAAAGATTGCAAAGATCCTGGGTCTTCGGGCCCACAGCAGATATCCTGACTGATCCGATGACACACGATCTCCTGTTGTGACACTAACCTTCAAATGGTTCCTTACCCATTCATAATAACCCTGAACTTCTCTCTTCATTTATACTCCTTTTCCCCCGCTTGAGTGACTTCAGAAGCTGGTGATATTTCCTCAGATAACCTTTTAACATAAATATGAACATAACAGTCTAAAAGTATTTTTGGAGACATAGATGTTGGCTAGTTACTATTAATGCTGTAAAGCTAACTTCTGTGTATATAAAACTCTTCCAACTATAGAATGATTAGTTATTGATAAGCTAAATGATATTATCCATCTGTTCGGTAAGCTATATTGAACTCTGCAACTTAAGAGTCAGCTTGTCTGTTTGGAACAGCCCAATATCTTATACTTGAGCAATAAGCAAGCAGATGCAATGACTCTTTACAGACAGAGCATCTTCAAAATTGAAAGCCTATTCACAAAGCTGTTCTACTCAGAGTGCTTTTCATTCAAATTTTAAGAACTGAAGACCAACTTCCATTTACGACCAGAAGTTAAGCAAAGTAATATAGTCGAAAGTTTACTTACAATTATTGGTGATCTTTCAAAAGGCAGCTGCCTCTTAGAAAGCAAGCTTAGCAGACATGAGATAGAAGCAAATATCTATCACGGACAATGTCCACTCCATGTGTACTGTGACAAAGTCAAGTCCACGTGAACACTAACAACACCTAGACAATGTGTACATGAAGAACACCTAGTCCACGCATACACTGACAATATCTAGTCCACATGTACACATTAACCCCATAGAAGCTGATGATACTGGTTCCACATGTACACTGATGACACCAATTCACCTCAAATGATTTCTCCACTACCTATAAACCAACATCCACCACTGCATGAGATGAAATTTCTTCCAGCCAAATAGTGTCTCCATTCTTCTGTCTGTCAACAGTCTGAAACTGAATCAGGCCTGTTCTTATAACTGGCCACAAGATGAGCCTGGTCTACCTGCAAATTAGAGTGCATTTTTTCACCAACATATCATCACCCAGCACGCTGCTTCTTCTATTCTCTTGGATAAGAATGAGGCCTCTGTCGATTAGGGTCGACCATGGATGTTGTGTCCTAGTTGTCTAAATACACAAACCAGGACAGAACAATATGGAGAGCAAGCTGTTGCCCATGTAGCAAGCTCCACGTCTACATGTATCTGATCAACCCAAAGGAACAACAGAGGTTGATACAGTTTGGGACCAACAGCATCGCAGGAGTTGCCAGTCAGCATTGAACTCAATTAGGACTGCCTTAGAGACTTCAGCTCCAGATTTTTCCCTTGGGGTTTACTCCCGAAGCTTTCCCCATGAGAGGGTATAGACGCAAGGCAGTGGAGGTTTGAAATCAGAGTCTTCCTTCTCCTAGATGAGCTGCCAACCATGGCTGGCGAGCCCCATCTGCCCAAAGTGACTGGTTTTAAGATGGCCTTCTCCAGTCAGTAGAAATGGTTCTGCTGGGCTTAGTAGCTAAGCCACACATGAAAGCCAGGAGCTGAACTTGGTTATCAGAGGACATTTGAGTTTCATGCCATTGGGAGCATGTAATAAGTAGTGGGAGCTTGTCCCTGCCACACTCCAGGCTGTGACAACCTTAAGGAACCATTAAACCTCAGATCATTTAAAACCATACTCATCCATCACTCCTTTCATTGCCAATCTAATCTTGTTCCCAATCAAGCAATATCTGTGTTTTTATATTTTTATTCTTATTTCTAAAGTTTCCATTGGCTCAGCTCTCCAACTCTCTGCAATCTCCTCCAACCATACTGCATTCCGATTCCTGGTCTCCTCCAGCGCTGCTCTTTTGACCATCCGGGAGTTTAATTGCTCCAGCATTGGTCATTGAATTTTCACTGAAGGTCACAGAAGTCCCATTTACCAGGAACCTGAGGGTAGCAGGAACACCAAACCAAAACCACCGAGAGAGTGAGTGAGGGACTCGACACTATATGATGAGCTTCCAAATCACTGAGTTCCAAGTCGAAAGACATGAAATCTTCAAGGATAAATATTTTAGCATTTATGCAAATGTCTTCTTTCTTCTTTTTTCTTCAAGCCTAGTCATGTAACAGTCATCTAGGCCAGGGGTTACCAGCACTTAGCCGCATACAGAGTGATCTATCTTGGATTTTGATCTTAAACCTGAATGTATCAGACTGAATGTACCATTGCACACCCAGTACTCACTCCACTGAAGGTATATCTTGATGCAAATCCAAATTCTTTCGCTCTTTCCTCCTCTAGTATCATAGCCAGCACACCAATACTGTTGCTTATCCACTTTCTAAGTTGAAAGCCACTTTTAGCACAAAATGGATGCAAGGTCGTGATAGAGAGAAACAGCTTCTTCCTCAGACACAAGACAATCATCAACATAGAAGCAATGCAAAACCGTAGCCACCATCTCACAGCTGAACAGCTCTTCATTGTCTTCTGCACATTTCCTAAGGGCAAAGTTGGCACAGCTCGGTGATGAAGGTGTTCTGAACATTCTCATTCTCAATTCCGCCATATCTTGGCTGAGGTCACTATCAGGCCGCCAGAAGAACCTCAGCACATCTGTACTGTCTGCTGGTACTTTAACCTGATGAAACATTGATTCAATATCTGCCATGATCACCAATGGTTCTTTTCTGAATCTGGTCATGACTCCAATCCGTGAACTAGTAAGATCTGGTCCCTGAAAGAGCTGAGCATTAAGTGATATTCCCTGAAAAGTCACTCCACGGTCAAACATAATATGAAGTTTCCCTTTTCTGGGGTGATAAACACTATGATGTGGAATATACCAGACTTTTCTATCACTGCATTCCAGATCCTCTGCTGGCACTCTGGCACTCTAACCTTTGGAGATGACGTTCTTCATGAAAGCTGTGTAGTCAGTGTGAAATGACAAATCCCTCTTAAAGATCGTCCTTAGATTTAGAGCACGCCATTCTACAATCTTCCTGTTATTTGGCATGTTAACCTCCTTCTTCCTCAGAAGTAAACTAATCTGATAGTGGGCATCCACCAGTTCTGTAGAATTTGTAACCAGCTCCATGACTTTGTGATCTTCTTTTGACAAACCAGGTTGTTCATCCTAACTGGATTCAGGGAAGTCTGCCTTGAACTGCCACTCAAAATGGAATCCCGTTAACTATCAGCTCAGGCTGCGCACTGTCTCTCTCATCACCATGGTCTTACTTCAGTGGTCCATTCACAATCCAACCCGACGTTGTCCTAATTGCATAAGGTCCATTACTAAAGCTGCTAATCACTTGCAAAGGCTCCAATACTTCAGGCACTTTCGCCCCTATCCGCAGCTCAATTTCCAAATCAATCTCTGGCAAATGGTATTGTTTCGGGTGAGACCATCCCTGGAGATCCCTCTATCGTGGAATGTCCCCTCCATGGATAGGCATATTTTCGTGTGTATAGATGTTAGGTCATTCACATTAGTTTTCACCATCTCAGCCAGTCACTTCCAATCTTGAAACGAAATAGCTGCTTGTGACCTTCTTTCGACCCCTGCTGCATAAGAGAATGCGTGTCCTTTTTCCTGTGAGGTCAAGCTTGTTCATGAGGCTCACCGTGCAGAACCAAGCCATACATACTCCCTTGATCTAGGAAGGCATAAGTAGCCACTGTCTTGCCACCCTTCACTTGTGCTGAAATGATGGGAAGCTTACAATCATGATCGCCAGCCCCTATAAGGTGATTATGTACGAGGGCATTACTCACTGCTGTGTCTGATTCTTTCTCAGCCTGTTTTGATTCCACACCCTTTTCGTCAGAGTGAATATGAAGTATGCTGGGATGCTCAAAACTACATACCTCACATGAAAGATGCTTGCCGCAATCCTTCCTGGTGTGTCTTGTACACAAGCAGCCAAAGCAGACACCGTTTTCCTTTCTTCTCACTATGAACCTTTAGCCGAGGGCATAATTTCAGTCCCTTGAAGAACAAACAAGCCCCTTTTGGCTAATGAGACCATTTCCCTTTCATTAGTTCAGCTTCAGCTTTAGCTTCACTTCTCACAGTGGCAACAGTAGTTGTAAAGCTGCTTCCTTTGGCCTTAGAATGAAGTTCTGACTTAGTTTTGTTCACACCTTTGCTTATTGCCAGTGTTGGAGCATCCTGTATATTCCCAAATACCACGTCTGTAGCAATCTTTACTTGCCTTTCAATAAAATCAACTATGTCAGTGAAAGCAATCTTACGGTTGTGCCTTTCTTGCAGTTCACAAACAACTGGTCTCCATTTATTCCTAACCATCTAGGGAAATTTCTTTATGACAATCAATATATAGTGGCATGCATATCCCGCTCACACATTACTGCACTTCCTCCATGGCATTACAACAGCATCTAAGAGAAAGACTGTAATCCTGAAGGGCTTCCATGTCTTCAGATTTGATAGCCTTTTGCATGTAGGCGGAAGCAATTTTTTGTTCATCACCAAAATGTTCCTGCAGTAAAGCCTTAGCTTTGAAATATCCTTTCTCAGGGTCGACATGCTGACAACTTCTAACAAGTCCTCTAGGGTGACCCCTGGTGTACTATTTAAGGAAATATGGGCAGTCACTATGGTTGTCAATCTTGCTTTCAACATTGCTTTCCTGAATGCATAATACTGCAATGGACCACCATCGAAGATTTGAATCTTGCTTTTAGGCAAAGATGAAATGTGTGGTTGTTGTGCCAATAAAGCTAATATTTCATTTTGCTTCCGCTGCTCTGACCTCTATTGTTTGAAACAAGAGTGTTTCCATGTTGTAAGTGGAAGTCCCCATGTGCACTTTGACCTGTTGTATATGACAGGTTCAGACTGCCTCATAGCAAACAGCCTGAGCTACCTCTTGTATTCAATACACTTGAGGAACAAATTAATCAACATTGACAATGAGTGTTTTTGCTTTTCTTTTGTGTCCTTTCAGTATAAGAATTCACACCATAGAACTGTCCTGCTGGAGTACTTACAGCACTTTCCACACTTGAAGTCTTAGCACATTAAGTTTGGCCACTTGTACAGCACTTTCTTCCTCCAATTTAAGCTGCTCCTTCCTTTCCCTTAGTTGTTCCTCTTGCTCTTCCAGCACGTTTGTCCTTCAATAGTCGCGTCAGCAACTGAAAGAATATTTCCACACTTCAATAAAACAAAGTGACGGACCCTCAGGCAAACGCCACATGATTGAGCAATGGTCCCCAGTGGACTGGTAATGGTGACCATTCAAAACTATGTTTGAACCACAAATACACAGCATGATTCAACAAAAGGTCACAGATAATTCTACTGCTTGCTCCTCCTGTTGCAAGTGATGGCAAGGACTGTTCACGAGGTATGTTTGACACTGTGCATTAGAGGAATATCGAGGAAAGCCTAGAAATGGGAGGGTGAATATATGCTAATGGTTCTGCACTTGGTGGGTATGGTCAGAAGAGCCAAATGTCAGAGAGGGATCAGGTCATGTGTTAGTCCTTCCATTCTCCACCAGCTCCACAGGAGAGCACTCTATTCTGTGTTATTTCTTTAGAGATTGATGCAATCCATGAATTTACAGTGTGGAAAGCAAAGTAACTTGAGCAGTTCCTTCCCTCTCTTCTTACACATACTTAGGGATCATTCTATGGGTTGCAGAGTAGAGTTAAATTCACACATCTCTTGGCGTAACTACTACCTCTATACTATGCATTCTATTATATTAGTGCACAGTATTTTCCAGCTATTATTCACCACAGATTCTGCAGAAGATTGGAAAGGTCCCTTTGTAAATGCAAGTCCATAAAGTGAATACATAACCTGCAGCTTCCAGACTTAGTTCTTCCGTAAAGCTACCTTACAGGCACGCAGTTATCATTCAGGGGGAGGGTTACAGGCAGTTACAATTCCTACACAACGCTGGAGAACTTTGCAAGAGAAAAACAAAAATGCATATTATATACAGTCCCACAAGCCCATGATGCACCTACAGTGGAAATCCTGCAGGCTGGCTGGTGCTGCAGGGGCATCAGCTCTGGACTACATGGCAGATAGCCCTGAGTTCGAACCCACCCCTTAAAACCATAGGGACTCTATTAGAGCCAGACTCGACTTAAGGACTGAACAACAACAAGTTCAGCAAAAAGAAAGATCCACTTCAAAAATTATAATCTGTCAGTTTGACTTTCTTTAATACAGAGATTTCTGCTTTAAATATGATTTAAGTATATAATATCATATTATAAAATTGGTGATGGAATTACATTATTCAATAGTGCATCTCTTCTTTTTACCTTTACTGAAGTTTCAACTACTCACATCACTACCGAGGCCAGCATTTATTTCCTTGGCAACATGCACAAAATGCTGGAGGAACTCAGCAAGTCAGGCAGCATCTATGGAAATGAATAAACAGTTGACGTCTTGGGCAGAGACCCTTCTTCAGGATTGTTTCCTCTCCCTAATTGTTCTTAAGGAGGTGGTGATGAGCAGCTTTCTTGACCCAGTGGTAAAGGTGCTGCTTGGGGGAAGAGTTCCAGGATTTAGGCCTAGCAGCAATGAAGGAGATGGATCCCAAATCTGTAATGTTGGCATGTAGCCGTTGTGCACTTTGTGGTTGGCATACATGTCAAGCATGTTGGAGGGGGAAGTGAATGTTGAGGATGGTGCCTGAGCACCACAAACAATGGAGGGGCGAGCAGAGGCAAGGTGAGTGAGTGCAAGGCAAAGTTGAGGTGAGTGAAGGCGAGGCCCATCCACCAAAACCAAGAGCAAGTAAAGACCCAAGTTTTAATCGATTTGTAAAGGTCAGGGTACGGGCCAAAACAAGGTGGCGAGGTCCAGACCCAGAGCATATTGAAGCAACAGAGCCTGAGTCCTAGAGGCAAGATTGGCCCAATGTTTGGAAGATTTAAATGCCAGGCCAAGTTGAAAGGTCAGGGTGTCGGGACCAGAAGCGAGGGTCAGGCAGGTTCTCCTCACTGCTCCAAGACATTTATCTCAGCTCTGCGCTGAACTGAGTCTGTGGCCTGTCTCAGCTGCAGTGATGCCTGTCTTTGTGTCTGTAGACTCACTCTCATTCTGAATGCTATTTGCTTCCTTTTATTGTTTTCACGTCTTTTTTTCTCTCTCTCTCTGCACATTGGGTGTTTGCCAGTCTTCTTTTTTTGTTACCAGGTGACCAGTGAATATAATTTTTATTGTTAAAGCGCACTTATGTATTCACCCTAGTCATGCTAAAATAGCTTCCTGTGCCTTTAAGAGAAAACAGTGATATCATTTTGCACAGGTAGAGTAGAAAGAAGAGATGCCATGTTCTAGACAGAATGTAACTTAAGTGTACAAATCCATTTATACTTTTTTGTAAATCTAGAATATCGGTAAATTGACATGTTTTACATGTGGATGCTTTAGATTTTTTTCGAGTAAAATTTATCAGTGCTGGATTGCATGATTGGGTGACATTCCTTATCGGCCTCGTAGGTTTGTCTTTTGTAATTTAAATTCCAAGGCAATATAATTTAAAAGTCTTTGTAAAAAATTATTTTTCTCTGTCTTTATTTTTCATGACTAAATGTGAATGTAAAGAGTAATGTGAATGTGTTAATCTCTGTTCACATAGCATGAGTGAGGAGAACTTCATTTCAGGGTTTAGCCTATACGTGTTTGGAAGTTAAGCACGTGTGTGCCAATGTGAGTATATCTCTTAGTTAAGATGAGATGTATTTATTCATATTTTTGATGTGTACAAGGTACAGGATTGATGGGATTCTAATGTTCTTAGTATTGCTTTTTTTAGAATTGCCACTACCGTATTGGTTTTGAATATCTTGTTTTAGTTATTTTCATACTGCAAACATAACAAAGGTGTGGCCCAAAATTAAGCTGAGATTGTAATAGCAGGAACTGTTTTTTTAAATCTATTTCATCATTTTTATTTCAACACCCTCTTTCGGCATTAAAACATCTAAAACTGATAAAGGAATTGTCCTGTTGTCCTGTGTGCTATGTTCCCTCTAAGCCGTGCGCGCATGCACGCACACATTTTTCAACCAGCGCACAAAGGAAATTAACGTGCGCACAAAAGGTTAGTTACCTAAAATAATGTAATTAATAATTACACTTATTGAAACTAATCTTTTAGGTAAATGTTTCTGTTAACTAGTTAACAGAATGTGTATGTCATTTTGTTGTTATTCTGTGCAGTTTTATGTCAAATATTTTGTAAGTCTACATAAACTGTGCCATGTGTGCGTTCAGTGCGCACATACTTTTGTCACAGGAGGAAAATTTGCACAACGTAAGACTTTTGCGCACACTGACTTCTAAAAATTAGAGGGAACATTGTCTGTGTGTGTAATTTTCCCCAGGCTACAAATTTTAATGAATTACTTTGGGATTCTTTGTTTTGGGGCTGCCCATAAGGAGACAAATCTCAAGTTTGTATAATGTATACATACTTAGATAATATCTGTACTTTGAACTTTGATGAGATGGCAATCAAACCAACTGCTTTGTTTTGCAAGGTGACCATCACCCTTCCCCTCTCCTCCTTACTTCTGGCTTCCCTCCCTCTCCATTCTCAGTCCTGATGCAGGCTCTCAACAGAAAATGTCAGCATTCCTTTCTCCTTTCAGCAACCACAGTCAAATTCCTATGTGCAAAGTACATCTTCAGCCACTTGAATGCTTCTTGCTGGAAGCCTGTTGCCTTCAGTTTTATCAGGGCTTCTTGATGTCGATTTTGAAGTGCTGTCTTGATGCAAAGAGCAGTGATTCTCACCCCAAGCCTGAAATTCAGATGTTTTTAGTCCACGATTGAACCTAGCCTGATGATAAGCTTTTCAGCTGAGTATTCCTGGCAAAATTCACACTGAGCACTGGAAGGTAATTTATTGATGAGAAAGTGCCACTTGATAGGACCATTAACAACAACTTCCGTCACTTTGCTGATGATTGAGAGTGGTTTGATCAGGCAGCAATTAGCCAGATTGGATTTCTGTCACATGCTATGAACAGGACATATCTGGATAATTTTTCACAGCACTGCTCCTCAACACATCTATCCACATTCTTCTTTGAACCATCAGCAGAAGACAAGCAGTATTGTAGCTGACAACAGATTTCTGCAGCATTCATAGAATCAGGGTCTGGACTATATATATTTTTTTTGTATAGCTGTATTTTCCTGATATCCTATGTGTGTTTGCTATCTTGTATGTGCGAGGACTAGGCCTCAAGCTGAAGTTTACAGCTGCCAGAAGTGTTGGAGCCAGTGCACTCTACCAGGGTGGGGTTGCAGAGTGGTGTGGCGTCCAGGCTGGAGTCAGTGCTGCCCCCCTTGCGTTCACTCGGCAGAAGACATGACATATCATGATCGACTGCAGACTTCTCCAGCATTCATGGCTCAGATCTGGACTTTATGCGTTGATGTATCTTACTGACATCTTTATGTGCTTGCTATCTTGAACAAGCTGTGTGGGCTTTGTGCTGTGTGACAGTTAGTACTGCACATTGCACCTTGGCCCCAGAATAACATTGTTGTCATAAGGGGGCGTGAGACTGGACCCAATTGCAGGACTAGGGGCAGGAGGGGACAACTGAACGATAGACAAGATGTGCAGACCGTGGCATGTGTGAGGGACGTGGCATTCAAGGTGATTCTGGGGTTCAGAGAGAGTCACAGAGTTCAGGCAGGATCTTGGAGTTCTCTGGGCAGACCACATAACTCCTGGGCAGGGCCCAAACCTCCCAGGCAGGAGCACAGAGGACTGGACAAATACCTGGGCATGTTGCAGGGCACAAACCATCAGCAGCAAGGGATAGGACAGGGCAGAGTCCCCCACCAGGCAACAGCAGTCCAGCCTGGCTCACCCAACAGAGGCAAGGGATAGGAAGGGAGCTCGGTCCAGGGTAGCTGCCAGACTTACTCGCAGAACTCATCTTGACAGTGGGTACTCCAAGCCAGGAAGAGCAGGACAAAACAGGAGGAACAGGACAACCAGATAAATAAGGCAAACTGGAAGAACAAGACAACCCCCCAATTATGCTCAGTCCCAGAGCCCTTTATATACACCGTCAGCCGATAGGCATCAGGTGCGTCTCCTTAAGGCAAGATGATCCTCAGGTGACTAATTGGGCTCAAGGGCAAAACGAGGGACGGCTACAAGACCCAGAGTCTGGAGTCTGCAGACCGGATCAGGAACCAGAATGCGGGCTTCGGACCGGACCGGACCATAACAGTTGTCTTGTTCGGCTGAATTCATGACAATTAAACCTGAGCTGAATTGGATCAGTTCTATAACTATTTTAAAACAGTTTAAGCTAGATGATGGCTATTTGCAAAGCACCATTGGAAACAGTGCAAAGCAGATTCACTGGGCCAATTGCTGAGATGAGAGTGTTGTCCTGTCAAGAGAGGCTAGATAGACTGAGTTTGTAATCCTTGGAGTTTGGAGGGATACCTTACTAAAACATAAGATCTTAAGTGGGCTTGGCAGGGTAGACGTTGAGATGTTTTCACAAGCAGAGGAGCACGAACAAAGGAACATAACTGCAAAATAAGATTTTAAACTGGGATGTACAGAAGTTTATTCCTTCAGAAAATAGCGAATCTCTGGAATTACCTGCCCACCAACCCCCAGTCTTCCAAGAGTGAAACAGACCAGATCAATAGAAATGGTGGAGCGAGATAAGTATTTGAAAGACTGAGGAACTAAGGCTTATGAAAGACTGAAACAGAAGATACATTGAGGCCAGCATAGGTCAGCCATGATCATATTAAATGCTGGGCCAGGCTTCAGGAGCCTGGTGATCTACTCCTGCTCTGAACTTTACTCTTCCCTTCTGGCTGTTAGTGATTGCAAAGCACGGCACATCATACCTGCCAATTTTTAACTGCATTGCAAGATCATCCACTTTATTTCATAGACACACGAAAATCTGCAGATGCTGGAAATCCAAAGCAACGCACAGAAAATGCTAGAGGAACTCAGCAGGCCAGGCTGAGTTCTTCAGGACCTGCTCCTGTTGAAGGGTTTCAGCCCAAAACATCGACTATCTACTCTTTTTAATAGATGCTGCCTGGCCTCCTGAGTTCCTCCAACATTTTGTATGTGTACCATTTTGTATTAAGAGCACCAAACTTCTTGGTGTTCACCTGGTGGAGAATCTCAGCTGGTCCCACAACACCAGCTCCATAGCAAAGAAAGCCCAGCAGCATCTCTACTTTCTGCGAAGGCTGAGGGAAGTCCATCTCCCACCCCCCATCCTCATCACATTCTACAGGGGTTGTATTGAGAGCATCCTGAGCAGCTGCATCACTGCCCGGTTCGGAAATTGCACCATCTCGGATCGCAAGACCCTGCAGCGGATAGTGAGGTCAGCTGAGAAGGTCATCGAGGTCTCTCTTTGTGCACTTTAAGCAGTCCTGGGTAGGTCTGCAGTCTAGTGTAGTTTTTTTTTCTCTATGTTGTTTTCACTTAGTTCAGTGTAGTTTTTGTATTGTTTCATGTAGCACCATGGTCCTGAAAAACGTTGTCTCGTTTTTACTGTGTACTGTACCAGCAGTTATGGTCGAATGACAATAAAAAGTGACTTGATGATACAGCAAGCATTCAAATTTAACACCTTCAGTTCTGTGTTCACCATTTTCTTTACAATATTGTCTCCATGTTACCTGAATTTAAATTCTCATCCCTTTCTAAACATTTTGTCTTGTTCTTTTTGACTGGAGATTTCTGTAAGCATCCCTGCACTCTCCATCCCTTTTTCCTTTTATCCATATTTTTCCAAACTGTTGAACTTCCCCCTCCCCCCACTATTTAGTTTCTTGGATCTTTCTTCTTTATACACTGACTACTGGTGCCCGGGATTAGATTTCAACACACCTATAGTATTCCTTTCTCAAAGTGCCATTCATTCATTAGTCACATTACATCTGGATGAAGTGTAGACTGACTGCTGGGTCCAATGGAATATACAACACCTTGGGAGAACAGGTGGGAAAAGAACAAGATCGGTCCACACTGTCATACTACAACTAGTTCCTGAGCACAGACACATTTCATTACAAACGAAATATATCATCCTTTAATCTTTGGCCCAGTATAAAATTTAGCACTTTCAAAGATAACGATCCTCAGTGTCTCACTTAGCAAAATGCTGATTTACCAGCAGGTTATCCTGGGAGCAGTAGAACTACGCTCTTTCATCTTGACATGGAGTTTGATTGGATGACGGATGGCTCTCTGTGTCGGCAGTAATTATTCATGGCAGTAGCAACACATCCTAAACTGGCTTTCAGCTGATGCTCATTACTGGCCTCCCTCTGGACTATCTCTTCAGTTATTCTCCCTCTAGGGGACTGTGCCAACTCTTCAGACACAGCCAATTTTTTAAATCCTTTAATATCCTTAAATGCTTTTGCATATTGCTTCCTTCTTCTTTGATGTTAAATCTCTGTAAACGCCCTCATAATTTTAATTCTCTGTTATGTTTGGTTCTTCACAACATTAAACTAATTCAAAGACAAGGGAGTCTGAAATGTGGGTCTAACTTTGAGTTTACTTCGTGTGTAACTCGTGGTAGCGTGCTGACGTGTGCAATTCACGTAATTATGTATAAAACCCATAATTAATTATTTAAACAAGCAAGAATGCTTAATCACCAATATAGAACAAACAACAGTACAGCACAGGGACAGGCCCTTCAGCCCACAATGGGCCAAACCAGCAAAAAAGCAAATCAGAAACAGCCAAACACTGATCCCTCCTATCTACACAATGTCCATATCCTTCTGTCTTCCTTACATGCATGTGTCTATCCACACATCTCTTAAAAAGCCTCTAATGTATTTGCCTCGATCACCATACCAGGCAGCACATTCCAGGCATCCACCACTCTCTGAGTAAAAAACTTCCCCCTTGAACCTGCCCCCTCTCACCTTCAATGTATGCCCTCTGGTATTAGATATTTCATCCCTGGGGAACAGATACACTCTATCCACTCAATCTATGCCCCTCATAATCTTGTAAATCTCTATCAGATTCCCCTCAGACTCCAGCACTCCAAAGAAAACAGACGAAGTTTATCCAGCCTCTTGTGACAGCACAATCCCTCTGTGGTGAACTACATATACCTGTCTGGACTGCTCCTGTGGCTCCTCCCACAGACCTCTGCTGACTGCTCCTGTGGCTCCTCCCACAGACCCCCCGCTGACTGCTCCTGTGGCTCCTCCCACAGACCCCCCCCGCTGACTGCTCCTGTGGCTCCTCCCACAGACCCCTGTATAAAGGCGATTGAGGCCTGAGCCCGGCCTCTCATTCTCCAGGATGTAGTGTTGTACATTCTTCCAGTCAATAAAAGCCGGTATCTCGTTTCTTACGTCTCAGAGTGAGTTATTGATGGTGCATCACCCTCTTAACCAGGCAGCATCTTAGCAAGCCTCTTCTGCACCCTCTCAACAGCCTCAACAGACTTTCTATAGTGGTGTGACCAGAATCGTATGCGATTCTCCAGATGTGGCCTCACCAGAGTTTTATAAAGTTGCACCATAACCTACACACACACACACACACACACACACACACACACACACACACACACACACACACACACACACACACACTCACACACACACACACACCACACACACACACACACACACACCACACACACACACTCACACACACACACACACACACACACACACACTCACACACACACACACACACACACACACACACACACCACCCCCCCCCCAAGATTAAGCAAATATTACTGAAACATTAAATACACAACACTCTTTGACTCTGTTTTTGAGAACAAACAGCATTTTAATTTTATACACTGTTGCTTCAACTCACAGTACCTGGGTCTCCTTTCTCTTTCAATACCAGGTTTCCATCCTACCTAACACACTTCTTCCCAGCAGGTGGAACTTCTTTTTTTTGGGCCCTTCTTTAGCTTTTTTTTGCTCAGCCTAACAAAACTTTCAATTTCCAGATGCATTTATATTTCTTCCTCTCACAGATAGCAGCTATCGGAACACTTCCATCAAAATACAGACATCACCATCCTATACAAAAGCCCTTCTTAGCATAGCAGACAGGTTTACATCCACATACTGCAGAAAAGGTTGCCATGTTTTATGAAAACTATTTGTTTTTGAGTGTACCATACATGTCAAAAAGTCCAAAGGAATGTACTCCATAATTAATTTACACCAACCAAAAAGGCTTACCCAGCAGTTGTATTATTAATGCACATCAAAAAAAACTTTTTAACATCCTGATTTTTTGTGCGAGGAAGAACATTTTACTTTGTTGAATATCCGATAAGGTGGAATTTCTTACCTCTGTTTCACTAAACTTTTAAAACCGGCAGTACTTGGCCACCACATTTTGAACAACGTGCTGGGCATCTGGTCTTGGGCCTGTCAGTCTGCTTCCTCTCTCGCAATGAATTTTTAATCGACTTCGTTATCTATCCTCTGATTCCATGGCCCTGCATCATTCCAATAATCATTGTGCGATATTTGTCCATGTATCCTGAAGTCTAAATCCACTGTGCTGGCTTCATGCACCACGTTTGTCAAGTCCCAAACTGCAATGTGCTTGCCAAGAAAGAATGTCCCTTTTGAAGTCCATGCCAATCTTCTAATCAATTAATAACTCTGAGTTGAACTTGCAGATTTCTTCTTTCTACCTTAAGCACCCTCAGATTTTAAATTATTTTGAAGTCCATTTCCAACTCTTTTTCCTTTAGCTAAACAATATTAGAACTCCTGCTAGGGTACAGCAGGGTTGCAAACATATAAAACAGCTCCTGAGAACTGTTTGCGACTAGAGATGGCGGTTGTCCGTCACATCCAATGGGAAACCTTTGCGGAAGAGTTTTTAAAGTGGAAAAGTTTTTGCACTTGGGTAGCTCCACCCTCTCAACCTCGGAAGTCCAAGTCTAGTGTTATGAACAAGTGTCACAAGCTTGGGTCTTCCTCTGCTGCAATAGATGACTATGACTTATCACGCTCTTCGCTCTCCACAGAACGTTGCAGTACCACCTTCCTTGCGGTAGATCTCATCTGACTAGTCCGCTGGAGCTGACTTTGCATGTTAGGACAGGCCTGTCCCTATCTCACTGGGGCATGAGGCCACCAGCTAACCTTACCTGGTCTAGCCCACCTGTCGAAGCGGTGTAATGGGCTGTGGCCACTGTTGCATGAAAACAGCTACTTGGAACCATAGGTGAGAGTTGAGAGGGATAATGACATATGCTATTCACGTCCTTTTACATATTTCTCATAATGAACTATGTAAACAACAAAGGATGCTTAGACACACAATATATTTACAATATTGCACAAATATTACTGAAATATTAAATAAACAACACAATGGCTGTAAAAGTTAGGCATTCATAACTGGAGAAAGACATATAATGCTATCACAAAAATTACAAATGTCAGAGTTTTCCTATCACTTTTTGACTTCTAATTACCCAAATTAACCTAGTGCATCTTCAGAAAACTGTGCAACATAAGGATTAATCTACAGCCCTCTGGCATGACTCAAAATAGGCTTTGAACCCTATTTTGAAGCCCTCTGTACTTTTATTGCTCAGGGTTATACAGCCTGTCTCATCTGGCCTCGACATATTAATTAATCCATCAAAAATGCTCCTTTAATCTTTCATAATTGCACACATCTTGATCTTCATCTGTCAAGGTTTATCTCACATCCTTCTCTTCACTAAAGATTCCTATAAAATGATCATTAAATAACCATCCCAAATTTTGATTATCATCCAGAAAATTAGATTTTCTCCCCTCAGGAATCCCGCTGTGCTCTTAATCTATTATAATTACAGACAGCTGCAGTGAAATAGTGCAAGTTAGTGTCTAGAACGCCTTTTATTTTGCATAGAAGAGAAATGAAGGATTATGGAGAAAAGGTAAGCAGGTGGAGATGAGTCCATGGCCAGATCAGCCATGATCTTATTGAATGGCAGAGCAGGCTTAATGGGCCAGATGGCCTACTCCTGCTCCTATTTCTTACGTTTTTATGTTCACAACAGGAGCAATCAATAAGATACCACCTGTCTAATGATTAAATTTCAGAACAAATTTCTAACAGAAAACATAAACTAGAGAAAGTCTGCAGATGCTGGAAATCCAAAGCAACAAACACAAAATGCTGGAGGATCTCAGCAGGCCAGGCGGCATCTATGGAAATGAATAAACAGTTGACATTTCGGACTGAGACCATTCATGTCCATACTTGCTGCCTGACCTGCTGAGTTCCTCCAGCATTTTGAGTGTGGTTAATAACCAATAACCAGGTCTCAATTTGTCCTGGTGAACGTGTAATCCTTCAAATGATGAAAGGACCCATCTGCCACCTCAGGTAGGTGTCAAAGATTTCACAGATTCGTTATGAAAATGTACACAATACCTTGATGCTTACTTCCCACTTGAGAAAAGTAGAGTAGATTATCTGGTCATTATCACATTGCTGTAGGTGGAAGCTGGTGTTGTGTGTGCTAGCTGCACATTTCCCACTTCATAACAGTGACTATACTTCAAAAGTATTTCATCAACCTGAGATGAAAGGCTCGAAATAAGTCCAAGACTTCCTTCTAACACATTTGATTCCCAGTCAGTCTCAGTGCAAGAGATGCTAGAGAGGAAAGATGAGCCAGGATTTCAACTCCTTTGATGCCTGTTGGGAAACGCACTTGTAGAAGCCCCAGTGACTAGAATAGCTTTCCAACCTACACAGTGGAAATATTTACTATGCTGAGATGTTGAAGATCTTTGTGTTCATGTAACCAACACCTCTCATATCCTGATTTATTTATCATGTCCTAATGAAGGGTCTCAGCCCGAAGTGTCGACTATTTACTCTTTTCCATGGATGCTACCTGACCTGCTGAGTTCGTCCAGCATTGTGTGTGTGTGTTCCTCTCATATCCTGCAAGGGATGCAGGTGTATGTACAATCACATGCATGTCCAAAAATAGATATACACCTTCAGAGTCCAGGGTTCACAACACATACATGAACATCAAACATGTACACACCTAACGATATGCAGATTCACACGTACTGTATCCACAAGCAGAGCCTCCCAGTGGCCAAACATTTCAATTCTGATTCCGATTCCCATTTCGACATGTCGGTCCGTGACCCCCTCTTGTGCTAAGATGAGGGCACCCTCAGAGTGGAGAAGCAACACCTTATATTCTGTCTGGGTAGCCTCTAAACTGATGACATGAACATCAATTGCTCCTTCCTGTAATTTTTCCCTTCCCCTTGCCTCTTCTTCTATTCCCCACTCTGGCCTTTTACCTCTTTTTTTTACCTATGGTCCACTCTCCTTTCCTATCAAGATTCGTTCTTCTCCAGCTCTTTACCTTTCCTACCCAACTTTGCTTCGCCTATCACCTTCTAGCTATCTTCCTTCCCCTCCCTACACCATTTTTTTTTCTGGCATCATCCTCCTTCCGCTTCAGACCTGAAGAAGGGTCTTGGCTCAAAACATCCATTGTTTGTTCATTTGCATAGATGCTATCTGACCTGCTGAGTTCCTCCACCATTTTACAGCCTGTGTGTTGCTATGGGTGCTGAATGCCCTCCAGTTTGGAGTGTGACACACAGCATATCAAGTCACGTGTGCATGAACATGTAGTATTTGTCAGAAGTTTGCCATGTAACTAAGCTACTATGTGAATCACCGGCCAATGCTGATTTAACCCAGTGATGCCAGTTTGAAGCTGAACCATACATTGATTCCTTGTGCTCCATATGCCCTAAGAATCTTGCATCAGGCTGTAAGAAGGATTTCCACAAACTGTGACTATAAACAGAGAACCACGTAGTTACAGGTTAGATTCTGATTGATTGCAACTAAGTTCTAGTCAGCTAGAATGAAATTCTTATAGATTCCTTTTAACTATACAAGGAGGAGGACGATGGGAAATCAGTTCTAGCCCTATAAACCTCAGCCCAGGTAGTCTTTGGCATTGAACAGTTCCAGTCTGGACTCAGCAGGCAATGCAAGAATTAGTGGTAGGTTTACAAATGATGCTGTTCGGAGGAAGGACTGTAGATTGGTAAACCAGGGAGCCACAACAGGACTCTTGAACTACTCCTCAGCTATGCTGCAGGAGAACTTTGCACTTGCAAGTGCATTTGAATTTAGATATCCAAAGACATGACTGAGACAGTCTTGTGGGAATATGTTCAAAACTTTGAGTTATTTTATGTATTTCATTTTGTAATGTGACAACATGGAACCTGTATAATCCCATAGTGTTTAGCTACAAGCTAAGTGCATACATGTCAAGAGACATGTAACGTTCAGATCATGATTCATTGTTTAACTAAGGGGAGGTTGATATACTGCTGGCTTTAAGTACACAGCTGTGGAGGAGCTGACTTGCAGAACAGGTAACAGCCAAAGAATAGGCTGAAAGCTTGTATAAGAATGAATTTGTAAGCTGTAGATCAGAAGCAGCCTTCCATCCACGAGGAGTGGAGGTGTTTCTCATTGCTAGCAATAAATATGTATTTGAACAGTGTTTCTTTTAATTCTTTGTTTTAAGACCTAATGAAATGTACATGACAGTCTTAAGAGCAACTTTGCTGAAGTAATGGTACAATATTAGTGATCCTTTGTTATGTGTAATGGGGACTATAATCTCCCATGTTCTGCAATGCTTACTTATCTATATTTTCTGAAGCCAGGATGAATAAGCCTTCTAATGGGAGCAGAATTATGAAACTATAACAGTTTATTTGTGTAAGATGCTTGAATGAATAAGATGCAGTTTGCATAACGAGTTTCAATCAGTTTACAATTGTTCTTTGTGTGATAAAAACAATAAATTCTTAGCAGGTCTACCACAACTAGGGGGGGGGGGGGTTTAATTGCTAGCAATCAGTGAACTAACTGAAAGCAATTTTATTCCTGTGAACTGCTTGTGTTCTTATACACTGACTCCATATTTTCCCTATTGAGTCAGAGCTTCATACTTTTCTCATTCTGTTTGATTTCAACTGCTTTAACCAGATTTATCCAGAGAGAAATAGTGGAATAAGATTAGCCTGGGGTTTCTTCTTCAGCCTTCTGTGATGCAGCCTAGCTAACTGTGTTAAAACCAAAGCATTCACCTTAAATCAGATCCTTCCACTTTTGCATTGGATCCACTAGAACTATATTGTTTATTCATATAAATTAAGTGAACGTACTTTGTAAATGGGATACTCTCAATGGCTTCCCATAGTGCCGGATCCAACAATAAATTTAAAGACTACATGCCATTTTTTAAAAATTTATTGAAATACAGCACAGAATAGGTCCTTCTGGCCTTTCAAGTCACTCTGCCCAACAATCCCCCAATTTAATCCCAGCCTAATCACAGGACAATTAACAATGACTAATTAACATCTCCCCCCTTCCCTCTCAGCCCAAAACGTCAACTGTCTACGCTTTTCCACAGATGCTGCCTTACCTGCTGAGTTCCTCCAGCATTTTGTGTGTGTTTCCTTGGATTTCCAGCATCTGAAGATTTTCTCATGTTTGTAACCTAGTAATACACCTTTGGACTGTGAGAAGAAACCAGGGCACCTGGAGGAAACCCATGTGGTCTCAGATAGAACATACAAACTCCATACAGGTGAACCCTGGTCTCCTGTACAGTGAAGTGTTGTGCTGACCGCTACGCTACCATGTGGGGTCATGAGTGTATCTATTTTGTTTGGTTCAAACATCATTCCTCGCTACAAATGATAACCAAATTACCAGGGGTTACTTTCAATATATGAATTAATCCAAATACCTTCCAAAGTGAAAAGATAAAATACTGAAAATACTCTGCATGTGATTTGAACAGGACGCAAACTGGTTGGGTTCTACAATAGGCAGCAACAAGCAATCTACTGGAGGAATTCAACAGGTCAAGGATTGTGAATTGTTGGCTTTTCAGGTCAAAACCCTGCATTAATCCCAATTACTATTACCTAATTCCTTCCACAGATGCTGCTCAACCTGTTGAGTCCCTTCAGCAGATTGTTTGTTGCTCCAGATTGTAGCTTGTGGCTCTACCATAGGCAGAGTTGATCCATTCTATCAGATTACCAACAGATAGGGAAGATAAAAGTCTACTTTGCATCCTTCTCAAAGTCAGGCACAAGCTGAATGCAAGAAGGAACATTTTAAGCAATGTAAGTAAAATACTTCTAATCTTTTTCAATTGTGAATACCTCTGACAAAGCACCCTATAATCTCTGCTTTTGGTTTTATATCAGCTTTAAACACAGATGTGTTGATTAACAGGCTTGTGGAATAGATCTATGAAATCCCCCTTGTTCTCTGACAAGGCCTTGATGAAGTGAGCTGTTACTAGATGCAATTCAGAAGTCCTTCATCACTGTGAGATTGATGATAATCATTATTCAATTGAGCTCACTGTCATGAATTTGTCAAATTAACCTATCATCTTTATCTATATAAATGTCTGAGCAATTGTGTTGAGTTCAACGGTTGTACTTTCGTAGATTGGTTCCAGTGTCTGTGAATTATCAGCTTGTAGTGTACACTTATCCCTTCAATTGAACAAAAGCCATCTCCACAATAAATTGTCATTTTGGATCACTAATGCTGTCATGTCATAAAGCATGACTGATGCTTTCATGTTCAAAGTACCATCTTCAAAAAATCAAAAACATAAAGCTGCAAATGTTCAAAATCTAAAATACGGACTTCCGGTAAGATGGCGATTGTTTAGCTGCTCTGAACTTTTGTTCCGTTACTGTCGCTATCTTTGCACTAAATGTCTCCATTTTTTTAAACCTTAGGAACTTTTTCGGTATCTCTTACTTGCCTGTGAACGCATCTAACTTACAATGTCTAGCAAGAGTTCTAAATCCGGGAGAAAGGAAGTTCCGGCTCTCTCAGACGAGACTCTGGCTACGCTCGGACAGCTCCGAGACGAAATTTTAAAAGAATTCAAAACCACTTTCAAACAGCTGGAAGACAAACTGGATCGGATCAACAATAAAGTGGACAAACATGCTGAACACTTATCTCGCATCGATTCGACTTCTGAAGATTTAGAAAGTCGTGTTCGATACTTGGAGACTCTCTGTTCCAGCTTAGAGGAAAAATGTAACAAACTCCTTTCCAAAATGGTGGATCTCAAAAATCGCAGCAGACGCTGCAATCTCAGAATTCTTGGATTGCCAGAGGCGGCCGAACATGGATCAACCGTGAAATTTTTCGCCAAGTTTCTCTGTGAGATATTCGGGAAAGATTTGCTTCTGAACCCACCCGAGCTCGAACGGGCACACAGGGTTTACGTTCCCTCCGGAATTCTGGGCTCCCGCCCGTGACCAGTAATCTTGTGCTTCCATCAATACCAGGTAAAACACAGTCTGATTATGGAGGCACGTCACAGAGGTTCTTTTATTTTCCAGGATACAAGCATTCGCTTTGTGGAAGATTTTGCACCCCAGACCTTAAAGATGCGCGCTGAGTTTAAAGGCGCAATGAAAGTGCTTTTTGATCGTGGTTTTAAACCCTCTCTTCGCAATCCTGCCGATCTATGAATCAAGCTTAATACTGGAAAATACAAGTGGTTTAGATCAGTGAAGGAAGCTGAAGCATTTGTGGCAAGTCTTCCGGCTATCCAGTCATCTTCGGAACCCGATCGGACCTCCTAAAATGGTGGATAAGTACTTCTCGTAGTAAAATTACTTTTCCTGGACTCAGACTTTACTTGAAGCACTCAGACATTATTTATTGAAACTCTAAGGGCTGTTGACAATCTCTCCCTGGATTTGGTGTGTCTTTTTTAAATAAACATTCTGTGCTTAATGTTTCCCTATGGACGTTTAAATAGTACTTGTGTAATCTATTTTATTCTTGTATAACTTTATCTACAGAGTTCTACAATTGACTCTAACTTGTTTTGGAGGTTTGAAGTCTTGAGTGAAGGCCTCCCTGTTTGTTGGTTCACAGTTTAACTGCTGATTTATTTTTCCTTTTTTTAATATTTATATATTTTATTTTTTTCCTTTTCCTCACCCCTTTTTTCTAATCTCTGAATTTTTTTCTCTCCTCTCTGTAAATGGTTGATAAATACTCTTCTTGAATTTATAATTTTCCCCTTCCTCTCCTTTTTTTTCTACTTTTTTTTCCCTTTCTCTTACTTTATTCTTCTATAATTTTTTGCGGGTAGGTTAGTTTTGGTTTTCTTCCGATTTTCTCTGTATTAAGTTTTATATTTCTGCAGAAGGTGTTCTAATCTGTAGTTATGGTTTCTAGTGCATAAACTAGTTACTATTTGCTATAGTAGTTATACGGAACTGCTGTTAATGACACTGATCTGGAAGTTGTATTTGGGTTAATTTTTTTGGTAGAGCTAGCTACTTGTTTTGGTAGCCGTCTAGTTTTGGGTTGAGTGGGTGGGGTGGATTTTCCAGTTCCAACATCACTCACTGTATTTATTGTTTTTCTTTATTGCTCAGGACATGTATATGTTTCGATTTTACAAATCTATGTTTACATCTCTGCTCCCAGACTGCTATTGTACTGCTTGACCTCTTATATGCCTGCTGCCTGGTATGCATTAGTAATTGATAATGGCTAGTGCACTTAAATTCATGAGCTGGAATGTAAAGGGATTGAATCACCCTGTTAAAAGGAGGAAGGTATTCTCACATATTAAACAACTCAAAGCTGACATTGCTTTCCTTCAAGAAACTCATATTCGTTGTTTTGATAACTCCCGGCTTCTGTCAAAGTGGGCGGGTCAGCATTTTCATTCATCCTTTGCCGCTAAAGCTAGGGGAGTCTCCATTCTTATTAACTCAAATATTCCTTTTGAACTCCATAATAAAATATCGGACACAAATGGCCGTTTTATTATTGTTTCTGGTAAACTATATAACACTAAAGTTGCACTAGCAAACCTGTATGCCCCCAACTTTGATGATGTTAACTTTTTTGAATGGTTTTTTCCCTCACTACCAGACTTAAACTCATACTCTCTTATACTGGGTGGTGACTTCAACTGTTGGTTGGATCCTAATCTGGATCGATCATCCTCTGTTACCAGATCACCTACTAAATCTGCCTTAGCTATCCAATCGTTTCTCTCTAATTTTGGTATCTCTGATATATGGCGTTTCCTTCATCCTACGGAGAGAGATTATTCTTTTTTCTCACATGTTCACCATACCTTCACTAGAATTGACTATTTCTTACTCGATAACCAACTTATTCCATTTGCCCACTCTTGTGACTATCAGAGTATACTGATTTCTGACCATGCCCCAATTACTCTCTCTCTGAACTTTCCTGGTCTCCCTCAGAGGAATAAACACGAGCGGTTTGATTCAACTTTATTATCGGATGATGATTTTTTAAAAATTTATTAAGGATCAGATAACCTTTTATTTTAACACTAATACATCACCTGAAGTGTCATCCCAGACTGTCTGGGATGCCATGAAAGCATATCTGAGGGGTCAAATAATCTCTTACACAGCAAATCTCAACAGAAGATCCTGTGCAGATCGATTAGACCTCATTAACCAGATTAAAGAATTGGATCAAATATATGCTCAAACTAAGAACCCTGAACTATACAAGAAGCGTGTTGAACTCCAAACTAAATTTAATCTTCTGTCTACTCAACCTGTCGAACGCCAACTTCTCAAAAGCAAGAGTCGCTTTTACATTCATGGGGATAAGTCTGGTAAATTCCTAGCCAATCAGCTGAGGCGTTCCAAAGCCAAACAACATATTACAAAGATCCGGAAGGAGAACGGAGACTTTACATCGGATCATTTAGAAATTAATGACGCATTTAAAAAATTTTATTCTCGGCTTTATTCCTCTGAATCTCTGAATGACAATATCTCTGTGGATCAATTTTTACAGAATCTGAATATCCCCTCACTTTCATCTGATTTTAAAGCCAAACTCAATGCGCCTATATCATCAGAAGAAATATCTTTTGCAATTTCTGCACTGTCCTCAGGGAAATCTCCTGGACCTGATGGGTTCCCTGTAGAATTTTATAAATCATTCTCTTCACTTCTCTCTCCTCAGTTACTTTCAGTACTATCTGACTTGTTTAATTACGGCAAATTGCCACCCTCTTTCAATGAGGCATCTATTATTCTTCTATTAAAAAAGGGCAAAGACCCAACAGAGTGTTCCTTGTATAGGCCGATCTCTCTGCTCAATGTTGATGTAAAAATCTTAGCTAAAGTTTTGGCTCATAGATTAGAAACCGTTATTCCCTCCATTATCTCTGATGATTAAACAGGCTTTATTAAAAACCGTCTCCCTTTTTTTAACATTCGGCGTTTATTTAATATCCTATACTCACCTCCAACTGGGATTCCTGAATGTGTTATTTCCCTCGATGCGGAGAAAGCATTTGATCGTATAGAGTGGAACTACCTTTTTGCAGTCTTAGAAAAATTTGACCTCGGCTAAAGTTTCATCTCTTGGATCCAATTGCTGTACCTGTGTCCTACTGCTTCTGTTTTAACTAATTTTCAGAAATCCCAAGTATTTAATCTCAAATGTGGCACCCGTCAGGGATGCCCCTTAAGTCCCTTTCTCTTTGGTTTGGCTATAGAACCTCTGGCGATAGCATTTCGAAACTGTCCTGAATTGACCGGGATTTGGAGAGGGGGTGTTGAGCATAAAGTTTCTCTCTATGCTGATGACTTATTACTCTTTCTCTCAAATCCGTCTACATCCTTACCTCCAATGTTTTCACTTCTTGACCAGTTTAGCCAGATCTCTGGCTATAAACTTAATTTACATAAGAGTGAACTTTTCCCAATTAATAAAGAAGCACAAGAACTAACATTTCGTGATCTCCCTTAATCAATTCCATAATCAATTTACTTATCTTGGAATTACAGTCACAAGGAAGTTTAAAGACCTCTTTCGTGAAAACTTTGCCAATCTTTCATATGTTATAAAACAGAGTCTGGTACAATGGTCACCTCTATCTATGTCTTTGGTAGGTCGTATTAACGTTGTTAAAATGTATGTTCTCCCCAAATTTTTATACTTATTTCAATCTATCCCAATTTTTATTCCTAAATCTTTCTTTGATTCCTTAGACTCTATTATTTTGTCATATCTGTGGCAGAATAAGCGCGCTAGAATTAATAAAATCCATCTCCAAAAATCTAAAAAAGAGGGTGGCATGGCTTTACCTAACTTTCGTTTATATTATTGGGCAGCTAATATACGCTGTGCTACCTTTTGGTCTTTCTTCCACGGTCAACCCGAGTGCCCTAATTGGGTGGCAATGGAGTTGAGCTCCACTAAAGAATTATCTATCTCTGCACTTCTTGGCTCTGCACTCCCTAGTAGTCTGCCCAGATCAATAGCCAATCCTCTTGTTAGACACACTTTGCGTATATGGGCCCAGTTCAGGAAATGCTACGGTTTCCAGGGGTTCTCCGTTTCCAGCCCTGTCGCACATAATCACCTTTTTTTACCTACTACGTACGATTCAGCTTTCCATGTTTGGTATAGGAAGGGCATTAGACATTTTGAAGATCTTTTCATTGATAATCGCTTCGCTTCTTTTCAGCAGCTCTCTGTTAAGTTCAATTTGCCTAATGCTCATTTTTTCAGATATCTCCAAGTCCGACACTTTATTGCTCCCTTAATTCCTAACTTTCCTGAAATGCCTGCAAAAAATGTTATGGACCTATTTCTTTCCATTAATCCACTAGGTAAAGGTTTAATATCAATTATCAGAGATAAACTAGCAGCCTTACGACGGGCCCCTGTGAATAAAATTAAAATGGCCTGGGAGCAGGATTTAAATATCTCCTTATCCGATGAGAGCTGGGACTCAATTCTCAAATCGGTTAACTCAACCTTTCTTTGTGCTCGCCATTGCCTTTTACAGTTTAAGATTGTTCATAGAGCCCATATGTCTAAATCTAAACTATCTCGATTCTACCCTGGCATTAGTCCGCTCTGTGATAAATGCAAGAGGGGCGTGGCCTCTCTCATCCATATGTACTGGTTCTGTCCTAGCTTGGAGAAATTCTAGAAAGATGTCTTCACTACGTTATCGTGTATTCTGAATCAGCACCTAGAACCAAACTCCTTAATTGCTCTGTTCGGTTTTTGGGGCGAGACAGATTTATGTCTGGATCCGACCAAATGCCGAATATTATCCTTTGCCTCTCTCCTGGCTAGACGCTTGATCCTCCTTAGATGGAGAGATGTAGATGTTGCCCCGCCCACTCATGCGCAAAGATTCATTATTCAGTTCTTAATTCGGATCTAAAGTTCCATAAGGTCTGGGGACCTTTTATCGAGTACTTTCATAACTTTCCTCTTGACTAGGGTTTTTTTTTCTTTCAGCTCCCTCTTTTTTTCTGGTAGTAGGCATTATTATCCTCTGTTACTAAGTGTATTCACAGTCTGGGAGTTTGACTGTCCTGACTTATACTCTCTATATTGTGGTGTGGTTGGTCTGGAGTTGTTATTTTTTCTTGTGTTGTGGGGCTTGGGGAGGATACTAAGCTTACCTGTCTTTAATTTAGGTGCTTTTTTTGTTAAATTCTCTTCCTTTGTAGCATATTGTTATTGTATGCCTAATTTTGCACTGTATTAATGTTCCTCATTGGGATTTGGGGTTTTTAATTTGTAAAATGTTGTGAAAAACTAATAAAAAAAAATTTTTTTAATAAAAAAAAATCTAAAATACAAACAAACTATATTCAGCAGGACAGGCAGCAACTATGGAGGAAAAACAGAACTGATGCAATTTCAGGTCAATAGCCTTAAGGGATAAGTTCTGAAAAAATTGTTCGTATTTCATTACATGTATTACCGATTTTTTGTCACAATGTTCCCCTGATCTGTGGAGTATTACAATCATTTTGTGATCTTAATTTTCAAAAAATCATTAGCAATTTTAAAAAAAAGTAGCATAGTGAAACAGAATTGTGACCGTAGGCATCTCAGGTAAAGAATGTTAGAACTGAATGTGTATGTGGCATTTGTATCTTATCAAAACACCATGCCATCTTAACAGTTTGCCCCAAACAGCTAAGAGAATAACAGTGTTATTAATGATCATTCCCAGTAGTACACATTGGAAAAAAGAAAATGACATTTCGTTGCACCATAATTTTGATTCACTCCTGTGAAACATTTTGATTGCAAATAATTTGGCAGAGTAGATTAGTCTGAATAAAATAGCATCTGGTTGTGATATTTTCGGCTCTCAGATTGGCAGGAGATAAAATAGATAATGTGCTTCATATTGTGTAACAATTTACCATTATTTTGATTTGGGTCAGATGTGGGGGCATTCACAACTGATTGGACAACATTGAATTCCATTCATAATGCCTCAGAAAATGAAGGCTATGCCAGGATGTTACATAACATGGACCGATTAATGGCAAATTACATTCATGCCAACCTAGTAACAGGCACTGACAATCTCCAAAAGAGAGAATCCACCCATCTACACTTTACACTCAGTGACATTAACATCACTAAGTGTCACATCGCTCACATCAAAGACTTGCCAAGATGGCGGCGTGACGCAGCGCACAGCGGCCACTCCAGGAATGAATATCTGTTATCTGTAAGTAGGGGCCATGTACAATCCTGATTTGATGGAGACAGATGTGAGAAGCACAGAAGAACATCTGGTGAAACTTCTGAAATGCCTGTTTCGCTGCCGCTGCTACTGTGCGATTGGAAAAATCTCCGGGAGGAAGGCCCCGAATCCTTGGCTTTGCCTGTTGTTTGGCGGCCGGTGCCGGGGTTGAAGCGCTCGGCAGAGATGGTGCTTGGTGCTCGGTGTCGGAGGGCTGGTCGGAGGCTCGGACGGACTAACAATTGTCTGTGGTAGGAGCTCCCAAAGTGCTGTATCGGCAAGCTGCGGAGCTGGAGGTTCATGGCAGGAAGAGTTTTTCTTCTTTCTACCGTCTGCGTGAGATGATAGGCTGTCGGGACTTTGAGACTTTCTTTTAAACTGTGCCATGGACTGCCCTTCATCAGATTACAGTATTGCTTTGCACTGTTGAAACTATGTGTTATAATTATGTGGTCTTTGTCAGTTAGTATTTTATCAATTATGGTATTGTTTGCACTGTTGAAACTATATGTTAACTATAACTATATGTAATCTATGTGGTTTTGTGTAGGTCTTGTAGCTTTAGGTTTGTCTGATGGGTTTGTAGTTCCTTTCCGGGGAACGTGCTAAGACGGTAGCGCGATATCGATATGCAGCAGCCTCTCCGGACTCTGGATTGGGGATTACCAAACGTTATGTGGTTTTTCTTGTGCGGTCTGTTTTGTGCTTTTTCGTGATATCATTCTGGAGAACGTTGTCTCATTTTTTAACTACATTGTATTTGTGGTTTATAAATGACAATCATCTGAATCTGAATTACCTATCATTGGGGCCACCAGTAACCAGAAACTCAATCGGACCACCAGTATAAACACGATGATGTTCAGAGGCTGATAATGCCCTGCGCTGGGTGACACCCCTCCTAACAACCCAAGATATTTCAATCACCGCAAAGCACTGATCAGGAGTGTGATAGGTTAAAGTTACTTACTTATTCAATCACACTGCCAAATGTCCTCTACTTGCCTGAATGGATGCACCTCCAGTAGCCAAGAAGCTAGATCTACCCCATCTAACACTCCAAACACTTTTATTCACCCAGAGGGTGGTTGCTGCAGTATGCACCATTTACACAACTAGAGTACTCTAACAGCACTTCCCAAAGCCATTACCTCTCCCTTCAGGAAAGACTTGAACAACAAGTGCATTGGAACAACACCACCTCCAGGTTTTCCTTCAAGTTCATCCTGCCATGGATATATTTTACCAGTCTTTCATAACCCATAGGTCTTTGGATTTCCAACCTAATAACTTTGTGGGAATTCCAACACCAGAAGGAATACAAGACCTTAAGGTAAAGAATCGTCACCATAAACTTAAGGGAAATTGGGAATGGATAATGGCCTATCAGTGATCCTGGAAAATAAAACTGAGCTTGGTTTTTTAAGAAATACTGCTTATTGAAACAGACCAGGCATAAAGTGTCGGTAAAGGTTTAACCTCAATGAGGGTAGTGAAGTATTCTTTCGACTTCTGAGATTGATGAGGGGATGAAAAGAAGTCACCAGGAAGTTTTTGCAGCAGCTCTCGACTATCATTACTGATTGTCATCCTGGAGAGAACTAGCCCATTGGATCAATAGAGCACAATATTACCACAATAGCTCTGAGTGGAGATTACTAATACTTGAATTTAACCTCATTTCAAATATTACATGACCACTTCTGACACAAAAAGTCTCATATTTCCCAGTCTGGTAGGGTTTGGCTGTAGATGAGGTGACAATCAGATCCGTGCTTTTCCATTGTCAGTCTCTGTGGGCCGAGCGAACCAAACAATTGTAGACTAAGTTTGAATTGAGTTGGTAAGAACATGCCTTCAGGTGATAAGAAGCGAGAGTTCGGGTGATGTCATTGTTGAAGCTTTGGTAGGTTGATACAGCACAATTTGTACAATGGTAGAAGAATTAATCTTAAAGATGACAGATGGAGTATCAGTCAGGTAGGTTGTTTTGTCCAAATGAAGGTCTAAGCATGCTGGATAGATCACTTCTAGTTGGAGTTGGTTATTGCCTGACATTTACATTGTACAAGTGTTAGTTTCCATTCTCCATCTCATGCCTGAATCTTGAAACCACACAGAGGCTGCTTCACTATTTGTGGAAAAAATGTTGGAAATAATCAGAGGTTCAGACAGCCTTTACTGTTTTCAATTCAGAGTCCCAGCATCTGCCTTCTTTTTGCATTTCAATCAGTATTTGAGAAATTACTAAAGGAACTGAATGCGGTGCTATCATTAGGTCTCATTTTCAACAGCAGCCTAAAGTCATTGAAAATGGTTAAACTTTAGGAACCAGAATACAGATGCTAGAAAGCTTACATAATGAAACATAATCAATCCAGAATAATATATCTAACAAATGCAAATAATTAAATGACACAGGATCAAGGTACTGTACAGAATTTAATTTCAGAGGTGCTTGGTACTTATTAATAACAGGTTTAATATCACTGATATATGTCATGAAATTTGCTGTTTTTCAGCAGCAGTACATTGCAATACATAGTAATAAAAGCTGTAAGTTACAATAAAAAAACAAATTAAATAAGTAGTGCCAAAAGAGAGGGAAAAATACTGAGGTAGTGTTCATGGGTTCATTGTCCATTTAGAAATCTGATGGCAAAGGGGAAGAAGCTGATCCTGAAATGTTGAATGTGAAGTATGTCTTCAGGCTCCTGTACCTCCTACTTGATGGTGGCAATGAGAAGATGGAATGTCCTAGGTGATGGGGGTCCTTTTTGAGGCATCACCTTTTGTAGATATCTTGGATTCTTGGAAGGCTAGTGCCCATGACAGAGCTGACTGAGTTTTCAGCTTCCTGCAGCTTTCTCTGATCTTTCCCGTAGCAGATGATGATGCAACCAGTTAGAATGCTCTCCAAGGTACGTCTGTAGAAATATGCTATTGGAGAGAAAGAAAAATAATTGTCATCTTCAAAAAAATTGACCACCTCAACAACAATAAGTCAACTTAGTCAGGATTAAGTACAATAAATGTAGAAGTACAACTATCCCTTCCAAATAAGTCATAACCCTTGTCCTTTGCTAACAATATATTCTAGAGTAAACTTCTCTCTTGCATTACTCCTGTTCTTGATTCCTCCGTTAGGTCCTTCCGTCTCTACCTGAACCAGTGGAGAGGACAATTTGTAGCTTCTCTACTCTTTCTCTCCTCCCCCCATGCATTCTTTACTGGCCACACTCCAGACCAGGATGCATGGAGTCCTTGTCTCAGTTCATCCCAAATAGCAGTGTACATTAGCTTAACTGATCTATGGTCTGTTCCTAAGGTCACACACAGAGAAAGCCATCAAATGCTGCTGGAAGATCAACTCAATGAAAGACATTCTTTGGTCTGCTCGGAACTTGTCCTGTAGGGGAATGATGCTGACGAACACATTCCAGACTGTAGAAGTACGTGTTAAGGGATGCAATGAAGTTTTATGCAGCCAGTACAAAAGCTCTTTGGGGAAGGACCACAATCAAGGCTCTTTCCATTACTGGACATTGAGGGGTTGGGGCTAGTGGGAACAACAGAATGAAGCATTGTCCTAGCAGGCTACATCAGTGTCAATGGTGTAATTAACACTACTGAATATATTGAGTATATGACAGTAAGTATTCAAGAAAAGTTTTGCACTTTTTAATATATTTTGTATTATGAATAAAGTTTAGTTTTGAAATAAAAGAATACTCCAGTTCACATGCTCTAGTTCCTGGACTCCTGGCTTATATTCTGGACTAATGAGTCACCCAGATGCCAAAGGATTTCTGAACAATTGCATTCTGGATTAATGCAGCTTCATGGTATCTGAAAGGTTCTTTTTTTTCTTAAAATTCCATCTACATGTTGGCTTTTTCTCCCTGCAGTTTTATTATGTTAGAAGTGACATACCACTCTAACCCGAGCTCAATCTGCTCTTTCACTTCCAATTTTTGTTCCCCCTGCTCCAACAGTTAACAGCTTTTTCAAACTTATTGTGTTATCACTAATCTTCTTCAGAGACTTACAAAAAGGTTCAAAACCCATATTTAAACCAAAGTTTTGCTTCTTTACATGTTCTATCCTGGCACCAAGCATGTTGTTGGGACTGGAGCACCTGAGTTATAAGGAAAGATTGAATAGGTTAGGACTTTATTGCTTGGAACGTAGATTGAGAGGAGATTTGATGGAGGTATACAAAATTATGAGGGATATAGACAGGGTAAATGTAAACAGACTTTTTCCACTAAGGTTGGGAGAGACTACAACTAGAGGTCATAGGTTAAGGGTGAAAGGTGAAAAGTTTAAGGGAATGTGAGGGGAAACTTCTTCACTCAGATGGTCATGAGTGGGTGGAACAAGCTTCCAGCACAAGTGCTCTATGCAAGCTCGATTTCACCATTTAAGAGAAGTTTGGATAGGCACATGGATGGTTGGGGGTATGGAGAGCAATAGTCCTGGTGCAGATCGATGGGAGTAGGCAGTTTAAATGGTTCAGCACACACTAGATGGGTCGATGGTCATGTTTCTATGCTGTATGTTTTTATGACTCTATTCATCTGTGCCCTTTTCAAACTCAGCCTAGACAATTTGTTTGGCATTTCACTGTATTGAAAAGAAAAGGCTGTAACCTTGCTTATGACACTGTTTCATTCTCACAACCAGCACTAAACACTCCTAGGCAAACAGCTAAGGAATCAAAACCTTCTCTGGAGAAGTGTAGTAAGGCTATAATTTCCTCTCATTTTCTAGAGTGCTCTCTGAACCAATGGACTGTCACTTACTCCTTGAGGTTTTATTGCACTCTGTTTGATTCAAATAATATTCCTGGATCTGCCTTCCTTATTTCTTCATTTTTTCCCAAAGCAGAACACAGCCCTATTTCTCATACTGGATTAGTTGACATGTCATCAGCTCTTGCATAAGATATTTATTGCCACTAATCTTAAGATTGATTTGCACTGTAGAATAATCATGAGGTTGTCTATGCTGGAATTTGCTTCTCAATCCATTAACCACAAAGACAGCACAATGACTATATTATTCCACTTAGACCACCTACACGCTCAGGTCCCTAGATATGGCTTCTGTGAAAAATTGTCATGTTAACAATATGAGCAATGTTATCAATCTCCCAGCATCCCACAGCTTCAAGATTTTTGGATGTTTTTTGCATCTCGCTATTTTTTGCCCAATGCTTTATCCTTTATTCCTCTTGATAAAAGAATCCTAAAAGAGAACTGCTTCAATTAATTGCTTCCTGCATTCAGTGCAACCCTGCACTTGGATTCAACCTCAGGGCACGTTGTCAAGGGACTGAGGTTGAACATGAAGCTGTGTCATCTGCTACCTGCAGATCTGCAGGTGATTTTGTACTTTGGGATTTTGCCACCCAGGAATGAGAAAATGACTGTGTTCCTCATGTTTTGCCTCTAGATCCTCCAGCTGCTTATTTCAATATAGTCTGATTGAAAATGCTCTTTAACAAGCATCTCTGGGTCATAGGACATCACCCTGGGAATTCAACCAAACCACTTGCAGGAGAGAGTTATGCTTCCATATACAACGTAAGTTCCCATAATACATACACATCGGGAGTTGCTATTCTCTATGCAGTGCTCCAGAGAAAGTTATTTCATGATATTCTCTCGAGTGGTCACCTTTGTAGATACTGTCATAGTACTGTGCTAAAGGGAATCATGATAAAGTTATTGCCATTACCAAACATCCACCATTTGGTCCTACCCTGGCCCCAATCTTCCAAAAGCCAAACCAAGCCCCCACTGCCTCAAGATCCTGATCAGGCTGACAATCAACACTCAATGCACTCTGCCTCCAGCCTCACCCTAATACTCCACTTTGGATCCAGTTTCAGCTTTGGACTGCAATGATGGGCAAACATACAGTATTCATCTTACGGTACAATGCAAATTCTGAGCCATTGACCCCCCCCCCCCCCCCATTTAACTTCATGGGAGACAAAGCAGTGGTTTAAAATGGAAATGATTCATAGCAATAAATGTTTGAATAACTATAAGGTGAAGTACTTTTAACCCCTTCATTTTTATCCAGTACCTTTCCAGTAGAGAGGCATCAAAGAGATCACTTGTCCAGAATGCAAGCCAAAGAATGCAGGCATTGAGGATGCTTCTAAGAAGCTCTATTATCATACTAAGGGACTAAATCTATGATATGAAAGGGTATCAACCTCCCTTGTACTTGGGGCAGTAATGGGAGAGAGCCTCTGTTACATATCTTTTGCTGTTTGCCCTCAGATCCAAATTTCCTAATTAAGCACTGCCTTAGCCAAAGCCTTAACTATAAGATGAACTCTAGACCTCTGAGTGATTCATTAACCTAGAAACACTTCTTCACTATTCCCATTTTGCACTATTTACTTATGCATCTGTTTGTTTCTATATTGTACCTTAGTAAATTTTATGTCTTTCACTATACTACTGCTGCAAGACAACATTTTTCACAATATGTGTCAGTGATAATAACAAACATGAGAGAATCTGCAGATGCTGGAAATCCAAAGCAACACACATCAAAATGCTGGAGGATCTCAGCAAGCCAGGCAGCATCTATTCAAATAAGTAAACAGTCAACATTTCGAGGTGAGTCCCTTCTTCAGGACTCAAGAAGTCTTTCGAGACTGAAGAAGGGGTTTTGGCTCAAAACGTTGACTGTTTTCGCTTTTCCATAGATGCTGCCTGACCTGCTGAGTTTCTCCAGCATTTTCAATGCTTTCCTCAGTGATAATAAACCTGATTCTGATTCTGAATGCACAACTGTGATAAATTGATTTAAATGGATGACATGCAAAACCAAGTTTCGCCATATACAGTAACAATATGTTTGTCATATGACAATAGGAAGTTCTCTAGTCAGAGAGTGGTGGACCTGTGGAATTTGTTGTCACCTGCTGCTGTGGAGGCCAAGTCATCGGCTATATTTAAGGTAGAGGTTGATAAATTCTTGATTAGTCAGGGCATGAAGGGATATGGAAAAAAGCCGGAGATTGAGGCTGAGAGGGAAAATGGATCGGCCATGATGTAATGGCTGAAATCTGCTCCTAAATCTTATAATAAACCCATTTATCACCTGGTTACATTAGTTGGTTCCTGCATCATTATTGATTAAAGAAGAAACCCGAGCAAACTCTAATCTGCCTGTTTGAAATGGGTAATACAGTCGGAACTTGTTCTTGGCTGCAAGAAAGTGTAGTAACACTAAGTTTTATTGACAGAAAGTTCACTGCTGAAGGAATTTCTTTCAATGACCCATTTCTTTGTAAGTGAAGTAAAGAGAATAAACAGAAATGGGCCAGTGGTACCAGAGAAATTGAAGTTCTGATATGCCAGTTTGTCAAAATCATATCTGAAGATGCCAGCAAGTGTAACGGTGTTGAGAGAATGAGACCAACCAATTACTGAGCTGTGTCATATGTCACCTGAAAATTTTATAGAACATAAAACACCAAAACACAGCATAAGCACAAGAAAGTCTGCAGATGTTGGACATCCAAAGCAACACACACAAAATGCTGAAGGAACTCAGCAGGTCAGGCAGCATCTATGGAAATGAACAAACATTTGACGTTTCAGGCTGAGACCCTTCTTTAGGACTGGAAAAGAAGGAGAAAGATGCCAGAATAAAAAGGTGGGGAAGGGGAAGGAGCATAGCTAGAAGGTGAAGCCAGGTGGGTAGGAAAGATAAAAGGCCAGAGAGGAAGGAATCTGTTAGGAGAGGAGAGGTAAGAGGCTAGATAGGGGAATAGAAGAAGAGGGAAGGGGTAGGGCGAAGGTAAAAAATTACCAGAAGGAGAAATTGATACTCATGCCATCAGTTTGGAGGCTACCCAAATAGAATATAAAGTGTTGCTCCTCCACCCTGAGGATGTTCTTATGTTGGCACAAGAGGACTGACATGTCAGAATGGGAGTGGGAATTGGAATTAAAACATTTGGCTACCCGAAATTTTCGCTTTTGGCGGATGGAGCAGAGGTGCTAGATGAAGCAGCTCCCCTATTTATGATGGGTCTCATCAGTGTAGAGGAGGTTGCATTGGGAGCACTGAATACAATAGACAACCCCAGCAGATTCCCAGGTGTGGTCTTGCTTCACCTGGAAGGACTGTTTGGGGCCTTAAATGGAGGTGAGGGAGGAGGTGAATGGGCAGGTGTAGCAATTTGGCTGCCTGCAGGGATAAGTGTCAGGAGGGAGATTAGTGGGAAGGGACAAATGGACAAGGGAATCATGGAGGGAGAAATCCCTGTAGAAAGCGGAGTGAAAGAGGGAGCTAAAGATATGCTTGGTGTAACAGCCCCTTGGAGATGGCAGATGGCAGAAGTTGAAGAGGATGATGTGTTGGATGTGAAAGCTCAGTTGACAGTTTGTCTCCAGAGATGAAGAAAGACAGGCTGAGAACAGGAAGGAGGAGTCAGAAATGGATCAGGTGGATGTTAGAGGCAAAGTTGCTGAAGTTGACAAGCTCAGCATGGATGCATGAAGCAGCACCAATGTAGTTGTCAATGTAGCACTCTTGGGGAGTATTACTGGGGATGGCTTGAACTGTGGACTGTTCTATGTAGCCAGCAAAGAGGGAGGCCCTTGTGGGTGCCACAGCTACCCCTCGTGTCTGGAGAAAGTGGGAGGAGCTGAGGAAAAATTATTGAGGGCGAGGATCAGCTCTGCTCGACAGATGAAGGTAGTGGTGAAGGGGAACAGTCTGGTTCCTTTATTGAGATGGCACAGTATGGACTCTTTGGCCTATGATATTGTACCAATCTTTGAACCTTCTCCAGATCAATCTAACCCCTCCTACATAGCCCACTATTTTTCTGTCATCCATATGCCTATCTAAGAGTTACTTAAATTCCCCTGATGTATCTGCCTCTATCACCACCTTGGCACAGCATTCCATGCACCCACAACTCTCTGTGTAAAGAACTTACCTCTGACAACCCCCCCTCCCCCACTAGACTTTCCTCCAATCACCTTACTTATATTAGCCATTTTCACTTTGGGAAAAAAATCACTTTGATCATCTATGCCTCCTAACAAGACACCACTAACTCTCCTTCATTCCAAAGACAGAAGCCCTAGCTCACTCAATTCATCTTTATAAAACATTCTCTCTAATCCAGGCTGAATCCTGTTAAGCCTCCTCTGCACCCTCTCTAAAGCTTCCACATTCTTCCTATAATGAGTTCCTTCCAGGGCTGAATACAATATGTGGTCTAACTAGCGCATATATGTCAAACTCAAGGCCCGCGGGCCAAATCCATCCCGCGGTGGAATTATCTTTGGCCCGCGAGATAATATCTAATTACTATTAAAGCTGGCCCCAGTAATCGAAGCGCCTATGGCGTATGATATGGCTAATGCTGAGTTTATTCAGGTACCAGGTTTTCAGGGTTTTTACTGTTTATTCGGCAGTCTTGCTCAGCAGTCTTCTTCATAAGAAACAGAATTTGTAAAGTGAAACACTTTGTCGTTATAGCAGAGACTGAGACACGTGAGAGCAGGCTGAAAAAACGGAGGCAACGAAAGCTGCGTTCACACGCGTCCGACTGATCTGGCCCGCATGAAGCTGCATTTTGCTCAATCCGGCCCATGACCTAAAATGAGTTTGACACCCCTGAACTAGCGTTTATAGAGTTGCAACTTTACCTCATGGCTCTTGAACTCAGTACCCTGATTAATGAAGGCAATCACACCATATGCCTTCTTTAGAACCCTATCAACTTGTATGGCCACTTTGAGGGATCTATGAACCTGAACTCAAAGATCCCTCTGTCCCTCCAAACAGCCAAGAATCCTGCCGTTAACCCTGCATGCTGCCTTCAATTTCAACCTTCCAAAATGAATCTCTTCACAATCTTCGGGTTTGACTCCATCTTCCACTTCACAGCCCAGCTCTGCATCTTGTCAATGTCACTTTGCAACCTACGACAACCCTCCACACTATCCGCAACTCCACCAATCTTCACGTCATCAAACTTACTAACTCACACTTCCACTTCCTCATCCAAGTCATTTGTAATAATCATGAAAAGCAGGCGTCCCAGAATAGATCCACGTGGAACTCCACTGGTCACCAACTTCCAGGTAGAATATGGTCCATCCACTACCATCCTCTGCCTTCTGTGGGCAAGACAATTCTGTACCAAACAGCCAAGCTTCCCTGGATCCCATGCCTCCTGACCTTCTAATGAGCCCACCATGGGAAATGCCTTACTAAAGTGCTTATACACCATATCCACTGCTCTACCTTCATCAATGTTCTTTGTCACATCCTCAATCAGGATTGTGAGGCATGACCTCCCCTCTCAAAGCCATGCTGACTACCACTAATCAGACTGTGCTTCTCCAAATCCTCATAAATCCTGATTCTAAGAATATTCTCCAATAATTTGTCCACCACTAAGTAAGACTCACTGATCTATAATTCCCAGGGTTATCCCTGCTCCCTTTCTTGGACAAAGGGATAACATTTGCCTCTCATGTGGCCAGTGAGGAGGTACCGAAGGTGCAACAATCTCTTGCCTCACTTCTCATAGTAACCATGGTTCCTTCACCCTCCCATCCTTTCCCTGCTTCAATGGGACAAACCTATCCAGAACCCCATGCAAGTGCTCCTTAAGCAACCTTCACATCTCTACTTGCATCTTCTTGAGTACATCTGTTCCCAATTTATGTTCCGCAGTTTGTACCAAATAACATCATAATTTCCCCTCCCCCAATTAAATGCTTCCTCATTCTGGCTTCTCCTGTACTGCTCCACGGCTATAGTAAAGGTAGGGAGTTGTGTCACTGTTTCTGAAATGCTCTCCACCGATACCTGACCTGGTTCATTGCCTAACACCAGTATGACTTCTCCTCTAGTTGGCCTGTCTACATATTGTGTCAAGAATTCTTCCTGTACACATCTAATAAATTCGGCCCCATCTAAGGAAGCCTTTTGCAATAACTATTAGGGAAGTTGAAGTCCTCCATGCCAACAGCCTTGTTATTCTTGAACATTTCCAAAATCTACCTCCAAATCTGTTCCCCAATGTCTCTGTTGCTATTGGGGTGTTTATAGAATATCCCCAATAAAGTAATTGCTCCCTTCCTGGTTCTGACTTTCATCCACACAATCCATCCATGATGTCCTCCCTTTCTGCAGCTGAGACACTACCCTACCTCTTTTACCTCCCTCCCTATCCCTTTGGAAACATCTGAACCACAGCCATTTCAGCTCTTGTGACAATCAAGTCACCGTAACCACGTCGTAATTCCATGTACTGACCCATGCACGAAGTTCATCATTCTTGTCCTGATTCTTCTTGCATTAAAATGGACACATTTCAACCCATCCCACTGACTGCAGTTTTGCCCTATCAACTGCCTGTCCTTCACAGAATCTCGACATGTTGTACCTACCTCTACCTGCATTCAAGATGGTGGCACCACAGAATAGGAAGACCATCACATTCCTCATTTTAAGCCTCAAGCTCTTTGTGAAACCTTTACTGTGCCACAATGTGTCAAGGAATTCAGGTGCATTAGTCCGCTGGGCTGATGACATCATCATTTTCTATAATTGACTAATAACAATAATGTTGGATTTCACATCATTTCATATAATTATTGTCTTTTCCAGAATCCAAACAACCATTACTTACATTATTTTATTATCCAGGCCTAATGTTCTACAATATATCCAATGTAAAAAGGGAACTGATCCATAATCGACGCACTAGCATTGAGAAACTAGTGGGTCTGGCAGCATCTATGGAGGGAAACGTGCAGCCAGGCTGAGGCCTTTCATCTGGACTGGCCCATTGAATCCATCCAGCATATTGTGTGCTGCTTCATTTTCCAATACCAGTGTGTCTCACCTGATGTGGGCCTCATACCTTTATCTATACAGAGGTCTGTTCTGAACCTCACTTTCATTCATCCACTCTCTCACTATATCTTCACATTAATTCAGCCAGCGTTTCTGGTGCTAACTGATTTATGGATGATACTAACCTCTGGTTTTCTGTCAGGAAGAATATGGCACTTGTGAACAACGCTGCCTAAGGTGAGATTCTCCTTTCACTTCATTTACATCTTCTTTTTATTTCAGATCTGGTTGTTCGACTGTTATCTACATTCTGGCAGTGTGATTTCAGGTTGATTGGCACTTTGCCATCACCAAGAGTGTTCCACCAGGCTGCGAGCAAAGTGTGTGGAATGGAGGCCAGGAAGCCCGGAGACAGGGCGTGAGCCCACAATCAACTCTGTCTCTCGCCCACCTCGCCAATTAAAGCACCAAGAAAGATTGAAATCATCGAGGCGGGTGCAGAGGTGAGTGAGTGTTCAGCACCATCTACCAGCCTCTCACATACTACTGTCAGAGGGAGGTGTCAGCATGTGACAGTCTCTCTCCCTCTCACTCACTGCTCCCAAGAGGTCCTTGCTTTCGAATGATATCTCTCTCTCTCTCTCTCTCTCTCTCTCTCTCTCTCTCTCTCTCTCTCTCTCTCTCTCTCTCTCTCTCTCTCTCGCTCTCTCTTTCTCTCTCTCTCTTTTCCTCAATGCTGTCAGAGAATGGTGCTGGAGCATAGTTTACTTGGAATGCAGACTCTAATCCACATATTATGTGTTTCTGGTGATTCTGGGGGTTGCACCTATTTTTGGTGCTGGTTTGGGTGATTTTGAATGGGGGCGGCGTGCAGATAATGAACACTGAGCTGAACCGAACATGACTTTTGATTTTGTGTTTTATATCCTGCACTTTCGCTCATTTTTTTGTTGCCATTTGTGTGGTGCTTTTTTTTGCAGGCGGCGTTGATGCCCGTTTCTTTGTACGGGTTCCATGGGTTTCTTTGTTTCGTGGCTATCAGTGGAGAAGATGAATCTCAGAGTCATATACTGCATACGTACTTTGATGATAAATGTACTTTAAATTTGAAGATAGAGTTAAAAGTGCCCTAAGTAATCAAATTGATTGCAACACAAAACAATGGCAGCCTACACAGAGAGAATCATAGAAAGTATCAGAGTTGTTGAGCACAGAAACAGGCCCGTCAGCCATCTCTGGCCATGCTAACCATCAAACAGTTACACAGACCCCACGTTATTCTCCCCATATTCCCATCAGATCCCCTGAAAATGTCACTTGTCACCAACACATCAGCAGCAATTTACAGGGACCTAAATAACCTACTGATCTGTACATCTTTGGGACGTGGGTGGAAAGTAGAGCGCATAGAGGCAGGGAATCCACAGGTGCTGTCTGTGTACAAACTCGACACAGACAGCATCAGAGGTCGGAAGTGAACCGCCGTCACTGCAGCTGAGAAGCAGCAGCTCTTCTGACTGTGTTACATTTAATAGTCCAGTTATGTTTAAGGTTCAAGGTGCATGTATGATCGAGGTACATATGCAGTATACCACTCTGAGATTCATCTTCTCCAGACGGCCACAAGACAAAGAAAACCATGGAAGCCGTAAAAAGAAAAACACCACATGTTAAAAACAAATCGGGCAAACAGAAACAAGAACATCACAACCCCCCCCCCCCCCACACGAAAAACAAATCACACAGGCAGCAACCAGAACATCAAACTTCATGTTCCATTCTGTTGTGACACTTCAAAGAGGGCAAAGCAAGCTGGGAAGCAACCTCCTGAATGCCAAGGTTCGTGTGGGCAATAGTCACCTCTCAGCCAGACCACAAAACCAGGCACAGGTAAGTTACAAGGACCCGTGCAATAAATAGTATTCACATTCAACAGGCTCTTGAGGTACCAGATCCTATGTTCAGAGGCTTGAACCATCTGATACGAGATGGAATACCCTGAAAAACTCACTGAGATGTTTTATGTCATATCACATCACCACTGAGAGACCTCAGACAAGGGATGATCACAAAATGATAGCAGTTTACAAGGTTATGAGAGGCACAGACAGAATGGACAGTGAGTATTTGTTTCCCAGGGTTGAAATGTCTAATACTGGAAGGTGAGGGGGGTAGGTTCAAGGATGGTGTGAGGGATAAGTTCTTAACTCAGAGTTGTGGATGCAAATACATTGGAGGCTTTTAAGAGACGTTTAGTTCGGCACTTTGATGTAAGGAGGATGGAGGGATAGGAATGTGGTGTCAGTAGGAAAGATTAGTGCTTGGGTGATTTTAGCCGGTTTAGCACAACATTGTAGGCAAAGTTGTGATGTGCTGCTCTATATTCTACATTCTATAAATGGTTCATCAAGCTCTCCCCACAGTCCTAATTGCTGGATCGTTAGAGCCCCACAAGAACTACCCCAATGTGACATTCATGGCCAAATTAATCCTAAAAAAAAAGAGAAACAAAACCTAGACCCAATGAAGGACAAAAATCTGCAGAACTCAACTCCAACCCCTCAGGCATGTAAAACTAACAGAAACGGGAAGGGAAAGTAATGTTGCAGCAGGGCCATCAGCAAGGCAGTAAACACAACAGGTACCGTCCAGGAAGGCATCACAGCCCATTAATCTGGAGCCGGCAAAGCTACAAGATTAATGATGGTGAGAAGCATGCAAAATATCTTGGCAGTTGTTTGGTTTATATTTCATTTTGTGCCTGAAGAGGTGCCCATGTGAATTTATCTGGCATCGCGTGCGTCCCTTTTGTGCTGAACAAATCAACGAATTGGATAAAAATATAGTGAGCACTAGGAATTTATTTGGCATCTGTGCGCTGTGTACGCAGTCCCTCATTGCCAAGCAATCATTAGCGCATCAAAATGACAGAAAGCTGGGCATTCACTTTCTGACATTTACTTATTAGAGCGTAAAACAATATGATGGCTGTAGTCAGTATTTGAGGGACTAATTATAAAAGCGTTGTTCAGGGTGGATTGACTCAGTTGATTTCCCAAATATGAATCAGCCTTTTGGCAGCTGCACAACTCTTTTGATGCCACCAGGATGTAATATCAATGCACCAGCTTTTATTTGTCCACTGCTGTTTCTCAGCCTTGCTCTCATTTAGCATTTCTACCCTCTTATCAGCCTTTTTACATGGGACATTTAAGCACAGGTTTGTGTTTTCAATCATTTATATTTGGTCTTTATAATGAACCCATTATTTGCAACTTAGCATTTCTTCAAGTTGCCCCAAACCTTGGGTCAGAATGTGACTGATGATGCAGCAGGAATGATCTCTGCTGAATTTTCAGTGAATCTTGCAAGCTGTGTTCTCTCAGTTGTATTAGTGGCTTACTGTGACCCAATTGCAATTGTGTTCACTTCTAAGACTGTTGCAGTACAGTGGATCTGAACAGTCCTTCCCATAAATCCTCCCCAGCCCCTCACTCTTCCCATTCCACTCATGATCCTGCAGTCTCCATAGTCTGCATCCTTATTAAGAGATTATGTATTAAGTAGCTGCACTGAACCCTCAGCAAGTCCTGAAGCATTGTACTGTCACACTCAGCTTCCTTTTGCACAATATTCTGCTACTTCCATCAATCAGATGGCCTAAGGGGACTGTTTTTAATAAAGGGGAAGCAGTGCCAGAAGGGTTGGTGTCAGGGGTTGTAGTTTAGTAAGAGATTCATTATTTCTCCATCCAAAGAAAAATGTTAACAAATTCTCAGGAGGTTGTTTGTATAGCCTTTAATTACAAAAAAAATAAAGCGTGCAGAAATGTTGCACATAGATACCGTATGATAAATTGCAATAAAAATATATCCTTTTTAACTGAGGATGTGGTCACTAAGTGTTAGAAGATGGTCAGTATTTATAGCGTATCCCTCTGTCTACTGATCTAATGAAAGTTTATTTTAGGTAGATTAGACTTCCCTTAAGATAGTGGTATTAGATCTCACAATCAACAAATGAGCGATTCATCTGTGGTAACCCCTGGTTTTTGAAACAAAATGTTGCCCTTTATCTTCTTCAAGTTGACTTCTATGTCTCTATGCTCTTCTTTTTCCTAATTTGGAATCTGAATACACAACATTTCTATTTCCCCCAATTATGTTGTTATGCTCCATATCTGGTATATGAGGTCCCAGGACATCCAATATGTATATCAGGAACAAGGGTAAGAGGAGTTTCCTTAAGGACCAAAGGAGTAATCTATGTGTGGAGCCAGCAATATGGGTGAGGTCCTAAATTAATATCTCTAATTTGTAATCACCAAGGAGAAGGATGTGAAACACATGGATAACCTGAAGCAGGCCAGTTTTAAGAAGGATGAGGGGTTAGATGTTATTGGATGCATAAGGCTGATAAATCCTCGCCAACAGCCAATATCTATCCTGGTTGTTCTGGAGATAGATGGGTTCCTGATGAAGATATTCACATCTTCATTAGCCATGGAATTGTTGCCAGAACACTGGAGGATGTCTAATGTTGCTCTCTTATTTAAGAATCATAACAGATGCCAGTTAATGACAGACCAGTGAGCCTTACATCATTAAAAAAAGTACTGGACAAAATCCAAAGGGATAGAAATTATGTACACTTGGAAAAGCTTTGGCTAATCAAGAATAGTCATTGTGGCTTTGTGTAGAGAAATCCAATTTGAGAAGCAAGCTAACAAGATTGATGAAAGTAGGATGGCAGACATAGTCTATATGGATTTTAGTAAGATATTTGACAAGGTCCAGCATCGTAGGCTATTCCAGAAGGCTAAGGCCCACGGAATCCAAGGTAATTTGGATAATTGTCCAAAATTGGCTTGTTGAGAAGAGGCACAGGACAGAGGTGGAAAGATGATTTCCTGATTAGTAGTCAGTGATCAGTAGTGTACTGCAGGGATCAATGTTGAAACTGTCAGCGTTTGGGATAGATATCAACGGCATGGATGGGAATATAAGAAGTGCAATTAGAAAATTTGCAGGTAACATGGAGGTTGGTAGTGTTGTGGATAGTGAGGAAGGTTGTCTAAAGCTACAAAAGGATGTAGATCAGAAAGTTGGGCCAAGCACTGGCAGATAGAATTAAATCCAGCAAAAAATGAGGTGATGCATTTAAAAATCAAAAACAAGATAGGAGACATGGAGTGTCTCTTGTCCTGCTCGACCCTTATCACTGCCTCAGTGAAGCATAATCAAAGACCCTGTCTACCCCAGGTATTCTCATAGGGCAGAAAGTACTAAAACCAGAGAGCACGGGCCACCAGGTTTAAGGACAGCTTGTATTCCACTGTTAACAGATTCTTGAGTGGACCTCTTGTACAATAAGATGGACTCTTGGCCTTATAATATACCTTGTTATGATATTCCACTTTATCATTTACCTGCACTGCACTTTTTCCAGTAGTTTTTACACTTCATTCTGCATTGTTATTGATTTAACTTGTTCTGGCTCAGTGCACCGTGTAATGATTTGATCTGAATAAACAGTATTCAAGACAAGCTTTTCATTGTGTCTTGATACATATAACAATAACAAACCAATATCAATTTAATGTACAGTTATCTGTCAAGGCATGAATACTAAGCAGGCAATAGCTTACTTGCATCTGAATGAGTGGGCTTACATCCCATTCAGGTTGATGACAAAGTCAGTAATGGTACATCAACATGACTTACTGTGAATGTCAGTCTCGATTATATACTGAATTTGCAGATACACCATAGATAGAGTGGAGAGCTATGGGGAAAGATTGGATACTGGGTTCCTTGTCCTGGAGCAAAGTGGGCTAAGAAGTGACATGATTGAGGTATATAAAATGAGAAGAGGTATGGATAGGTAGATAATCAGAAACTTTTTCCCATGGGGACTGAGTGTAGTGTATCTAAGTTTGCCGATGACACTAAATTGAGTGGAAAAGCAAATTGTGCAGAGAAATATAGATCGGATAAGTGAGTGAGCAAGGGTCTAGCAGATGGAGTATAATGTTGGTAAATGCAAGGTCATCCAATTTGGAAGGAAAAATGGGAGAGCAGATTATTATTTAAATGATAAAAAATTACAGCATGCTGCTGTGCAGAGGGACTTGAGAGTGCTTGTGCATGAATCGCAAAAGGTTGGTTTGCAGGTGCAGCAGGCTGTCAGGAAGGCAAATGGAATGTTGGCCTTCATTGTTGGAGGGATTGAATTTAAGAGCAGGGAGAGTATGCTGCAACTGTACAGGGTACTGGTGAGACCACACCTGGAGTACTGTGTACATTTCTGGTCTCCTTACTTGAGGAAGGATATACTGGCTTTGGAGGCAGTGGAGAGGAGGTTCCCCAGGTTGATTCCAGAAGTGAGGGGATTAGACTATGAGGAGAGATTGAGTTGCCTGGGACTGTATTCACTGGAACTCAGAGGGATGAGGAGAGATCTTACAGAAACATATAAAATTATGAAAGGGATAGATAAAATAGAGGCAGGAAAGTTGTTTCCATGGGTAGGTGAGACTAGAACTAGGGGACATAGCCTCAAGATTTGGGGGAGTACATTTTGTAGAGAGGTGAGGAGGAATGCTTTCCCCAGAGAGTGGTGAATCTGTGGAATTCTCTGCCCAATGAAGCAGTGGAGGCTACCCCAGTAAATATATTTATGCGAAGTTGGATAGATTTTTTTTCATAGTGGGGGGATTAAAGGTTATAAGTGAAAGGCAGTTAAGTGGAGATGAGTCCATGGTCAGATCAACCATGATCTTTTTAAATAGTGCAGCAAGCTCAGCAGGCTGGATGGCCTCCTCCTGCTCGTCTTTCTTATGTTCTTATGATATGGGTATCAGACTTGAAAGGGGTTCGGAGGGTAAAGTGTTCTTTTTAACAAAGAGTGGTTGCTTCCAGAGCCAGTGGTGATGTCAGAAGCAATTGTTGTGTTTTAAGAGAGATTTCAAGAGCCTCTTAAGTAGGCAGGGCATATAATTATACAGTCATAGTTCAGGCAAATAGGATGTGTAGATGGACAAAGAGGTTGACATGGGCCTTGCTGTCTATACAACTCTATGACTATGATATTCCTCTCAAAGATTCTGCCTGACCTGCTGAGTTCCTCCAGCATTTTGTATGTGGTGGTCTGTGACTATGACCCTGTATTCAGGGTCTTATTGTTGGCTAGCTCTTTTTGATCTGTTTCTCTTTCAGGCTTCATTGACACTTTTATTTTTTTTGGGAAAGTGTTTGATTCTTCGAGCTGTGAGCCCGTTGGTAGCATCCTTACCCTAGCATCAGGAGGTACAAAGCCACCCCAGAGACTTGAAAATAACTATCTAGGCAGTCACTACAGTACATTACACTCACAGAGGTGCTGTTTTTCAAATGACTTGTTAAATGGAGATTTAGGACATTATGTGGGATTTTGAAAGAATAAAACCTAATAATATTTCTCTGGTGAGAGGGTCAGTTAATTGGCAAGAGAATCTGAAGGATATGAAGTCTCTCTCTTCCTGCAGCGAGCAGTCATCATATGGACTGGACTACATAAAGGAGGATGGAACCAGCTGCTGTGATAATTTCAAAAAGAAACTGAATAAATATTTGTAAAAAAAAAGTAGCACTTATGCGAATTTTCTCTCTAACTTAGGCATGAAATACCTTATTGTACTGTTTTCAATAGGTTTCAGTAGGTACATTTAATGTCAGAGAAATGTATAGAATATACATCCTGAAATTCTTTTTCTTCACAATCCATGAAAACAGATGTGTGCCCCAAAGAGTGAATGACAGTTAAATGTTAGAAACCCAAAGTACCCCCCCAGCCCCCCTCCCACGCACCAGCAGCAGCAAGGCCACAACTCCCTCTCCCCCACCAGCAAAAAATTAGCATCGAGCTCTCAAACTTGCAGTAAAGCATCAACAAAGACACAGACTTGCTGTATCCTAAAGACTACTCGTTCACCCGGTATTTGACATACCACAAGCTCTCTCCCTCCCTACTGAGGGAAAAAGAAGTGTCTCTGTTTCACAGCAAGAGGGGAGACATAACAAAAAACATGCTGATTTATGGTGGTAAAAGTCTGTCGCATCACTTCTTCCGAGCCCTGTGCCCAAAATATTCAGGTCTCCGGGCACATAGCCAGCAACAAGCCCGCTGCCTCTGATTTTCCGCGTTCTTCCGTGATGCATCAAGCAGCAACACCAACCGTGAATCAGCCCATCTCCAGAGCAATGAAAATCCGGCACCCTGAAGGCCTGCTCGCCTTCTAGGTCGCATCCTTGGGATATCGAAAAGCGGCCAGTCGTGAGGCCCTGAGAGCGGGTCCCATTCCCACAGAGAACCAAAGCCAAAGTGGAACTCCAGGTCAGGGTCTCCAAAAGAATCTTGAAAAGGAAATAAAGAGATATCAAAGATAGAAATAGAGCAATTTCCAAAGATACAAGCAAAGGATCTACCATTTAGCGCCATCATAACTAAGCTCCCCACATACACAGGACATTGAAAATTACAAAAACATGTTCAAACAATCAATCAAAGCTAGTTTATTATCCAAGTCCATGTATATCACCATATACAACCCTGAGATTCATTTTCTTGCAGGAATACACAGTAAATCCAAGAAACACAATAGAATGCATGAAACACTGGACAACCAATGTGCAAAGGACAACAAGTTGTGCAAATACAAAAGCAATAAATAAATAAATAAATAAATAAATAAATAAATAAATAAATAAATAAATAAGCAATAAATATCAAGAACGTGAGATGAAGAGCTCTTGAAAGTGAGTCCATGGTTTGTGGGAACACTTGGGGCGAGTGAAGCTGAGTGAAGTTATCCCCTGTGGTTCAAGAGCCTGATGGTTGAGGGGTAATAACTATTCCTGAACCTGGTGGTATGGGTCCCGAGGCTCCTGTACCTGCTTCCTGATGACAGCAGTGAGAAGAGAGCATGAGCTGAGTGGTGGGGGATCATTGATGATGGATGCTGTCTTCCCGTGACAGCATTCTGTATAGATGTGCTCAATGGTGGGGAGGGATTTACCTGTGATAGACTGCTGCCTGATAATTATCACATTGTTATTACCGTTTGCAAGCTGACCACAGGGATTCCTACAATGCACTAGTTATCAGACTTCAAAATACAGTGCTGGCTGTGAAGACTGCTGGAATATCAAAAGCAAGTAAAATGTTACTTTATAAGTGCACTTACATTCTCACATCCAAGACCATTCAACCTGAAGTGTCTTTGAGCCAACAATATTTACTGCCATATAGAAATATAGAAACATAGAAAACGTACAGCACAATACAGGTCCTTCAGCCCACAAAGATGCCAAATATGTCCCTACCTTAGAAATTACTAGGCTTACTTATATCCCCCTATTTCACTAAGCTCCATGTACCTATCTAAAAGTCTCTTAAAAGACCCTATCATATTCACCTCCACCACCGTTGCGGGCAGCCCATTCCACGCACTCACCACTCTCTGAGTAAAAATCTTACCCCTGACATCTCCTCTGTACCTACTCCCCAGCACCTTAAACCTGTGTCCTCTTGTGGCAACCATTTCAGCCCTGGGAAAAAGCCTCTGACTATCCACACGATCAATACCTCTCATCATCTTATTCACCTCTATCAGGTCACCTAATGAGTTCATCCTATCTTGTGTGTTTTAATACACATTCATCAGAGTGTATAATGGCATCAGATACATGTATTTCCTCAATTACTCCTTTTGAGTTTGTTTTGCTAACCTATTTTCAACACTGTCTAGGCAATGGAAGAGCAAAGATGCTTATTGGGAAAAGTTGCTTATATATATATCGCACAACCACTCCCTAATCCTCCATCAGCCACGGCACTCACCCGATTTTCCATCATGAATTAAAGTGTTCTAGTCCAATCAGGAAAACGTCACAGTGCCTTTGATACTTTGATACATTGCAACCTAAGCACAGAACTGGCAGTTAAATAACAAGTTACAGCATCTTGAACATTAAAAACAATCAAATGTTTTTTGATGAAGTGCTTTGGGAGGTTAGTCATGGCCAGAATCAACTCCTGCCTAAGCAAGGACCTGGATCCGCTGCAATTGACAATAGGTTTACTGTGGGTGAAACCTCACTGGCATTCCACTCAGCACAGTCAGTGCAGATTGCGTGTAGAATCTCCTCCTTGCTCAGAATCAACACTGATGTACCTCAAGGATGCATGCTTAGCCTACTGTTCTATTCTCCTTATGCCCATGACTGTGTGGCTAGGCACAGCTCAAACACCATCCATAAATTTGCTGACACAATTGTTGGCAGAATTTCAGATGATGCTGAGGGGGCATACAGGAGTGAGATAGATCAGCTGGTTGAGTGGTGTCCCAGTAACAGCCTTGCACCCAATGTCAGTAAAACCAAGCAATTGATTGTGGACTTCAGGAAAGAAAAGTCAAAGGACACATACCAACACTCATTGAAGGATCAGCAGAAGAAAGGGTGAACAGTTTCATGCTTCTGGGTGTCAATATCTCTGAACATCTATCCTGGGCCCAGCATGTTCAGGCAATTACAATGAAGGCACAACAGCGGCTATATTTCATTAGAAATTTCAGGAGACTTGGTATGTGACCAAAGACTCTAGCAAGTTTCTACAGATGTACTGTGGAGAGCATTCTGAATGGTTGCATCACCACCTGATATGGAGGGGCCACTACACAGGGTCAGAAAAAGATGCATAAAGTTACAAACCTACACTCTGCAGACACACATCCAACGTTTCAGGAACAGTTTCTTCCCTTCTGCCATCAGATTTCTGAATGGACAATGAACCCATAAACACTACCTCACTATTTGTATTTATTTACTTGATTGTTTATTTATGTATTGCTCTCTTTTTCTACTACTTATTTAATTTTTTATTTCTATATACATTTCTTACTGTAATTTGTAGTTTTTTATAATGCATTACATTGTACTGTTGCTGTAAAACACAATTCACAACATATGCCAATGACATTAAACCTGATTCTGATTCTAATTCGTTACTAGACCATAAACATAGAAACTCCCCACATTCTTGTCAACTCTGCCTTCATTCTACCGCTCATCCACGCACTAAGAGCAATGACAGTCGCCGATTAACCCAACAATCCAAACGTTTCTGAGATGCAGGAGGAAACTGGAACACCTAGAAGAACCCAACACAATCTCCGAATGTGTAAGTAGCACACAGGCACCAGCCAAGGTCAGGATTGAGGAGGTCTCTGATACTGTGAGGCCTATAGGTTGGAGACAGACTGAATGCCCTGTGGGGTTGGTGCTGGATGAGATGAGGTGGTTATTAATCACAGGTGATTGGTTTGGTTTGGATGATTTGTAACATTCTCCTTGGATCTTGCCTTAACTGTTGAATATTTCTGCCGTTTTCTATTTTAATTTCAGATTTATAAGATTTTACAGTTTTGATTTTACAAATAATGAAATCAGATTATCATGGCAACTTCACGTTGAACCCTGTGCACAAACTGGCTGCCTTGTTGCCTAAGTAACAGCAGCGTCAAAATACCTAATGGCTTAAGCTCTGCAGGGTCATTTTAGATTGTGAAAAGCACAATATAATTGCAAGCCTTTCACTTCAAACTTAAATTTTAGTAGAGTATATACAAATGTAAGGTTAGGCAAAGGATGAAAGTTAAGTCTGTTAAAATAGACGCAGCATATTTTCTGTTTATTGAGTTCATTAGTATTGCAAATTGCCTGGAAGCGTATCTCCATTCTGTAATGCTGAACAGTTCATACAACAGTGCCAGAGTGGTGTACTTCCCCTCTGAAGCTCACACTATTGACATCGATAGTGTGTACATTATAGGCTTTTGGCAAAGCACTGGCATGTCTATATGGCATACTTAACATTAGCAACCTAGGATAAAATTTTGGCTATAAGTTACAAACATGAGAAAATCTGCAGATGACTGGAAACCCAGAGCAGCACACACAAAATAGTGGAGGATCTCAGCAGATCAGGCAGAATCAGTGTTTAAATTCTGATTCCCATTACCCTTTCCGATGTGTTGATCCATGGTCTCCTCTTGTGCAAAAGATGAGGCCACCTTCAGGGTAGAGAATCAACACGTTCTGTCTGGGTACCCTCCAACCTGATAGTATGAATATCGATTTCTCCTTCCGGTGAACAAAATACACCCCCCCCCCCCCCACCATTCCTCTACTCCCCACTCTGATCTTTTACTTCTTCTCACATCCTCCTTTCTTTTCTCCTATTGTCCACTCTCCTCCCCTGTCAGTTTTGTTCTTCTCCAGCCCTTGACCTTTCTCACCCACTTGGCTTCACCTATCACCTTCCAGCCAGACTCTTTCCGTTCCCCCTTCTCTTTAATTCAAACACCACGCCGCCCACCTTCCCTTTCAGTCCTGAAGAAAGGTCTCGGCCCAAAATGTCAACCGTTTACTGCTTTCCATTGATGCTGCGTGAACTGCTGGGTTCCTCCAGCATCTTGTGCGTGTTGCTTTTGTTATAAGTTTCTCTCTCTTCTTGGACACATTGTCAAGTTAAATGAGAAAATGCACGCTCAATGTCTTGTTGAACCTGAGCCAAACCGTTTTGTACTTATTTTCCCATGGGATGTGGATGCCAGTGGCAAGGTCTGCATTTAATATTGATCCTAAACTTCCCTGAGAAGGCAGTGGTAACCTGCACTTTTGAGCTGCTGCTTTCTGTATAATGAAGGTACTTTCACAAAGCTACTAAATAGTGAGTTCCAAGATCAGTGACAGTAAAGGGTAGCAATATACTTCAAGGTCAGAACGATGTGTAACTTGGAGAAAGGTTTTAATTCTTCTTATAGGTTATGAGGTTAGGCAGCCATAGAGATAGAAACAGGCCACTCACCCACTATATACATGCCGACCAGTGGACACTATGCCCACCGTCCAGCATTTAACCCCTTGTCACGGCGTTCGGATATGGCCCAAGTGCAGAGCAAGAGACACTGAAGCGGGTCGATAGTTCACAGACTTCAATGCGAACAGAGTTAGGGGGGACAGTGTTACATACTCACAGCTTGAACATGGGACACTGGGATGACGTAATGGTCTTGTGAGTGGGATGATGGTATGCCATGTGATGGCATGTTCCAAACCGTACTTAAACCAAGCTTGCAATCTGTGATGCAGTTCTCATTTTTATTTTTGTGCAACGTTGTTGTTCCCGGTCGGAGGTGTGGAGGCTCCACTGGGTTTGTTTGTTGCACATTTATTTTTCCCTTCAGTCCAGTATCGGAGAGCGAAGGCATTACCGGAGTAATCTGAGTTCAAAGGATTGGATAAAGTTAATGTCATTCAGTGTTTTGGGAATGATTGACCCTTTTGAACTTTCGTTCGGGAATTGTGGCAGGGCACATTTGAGTTAAACCCCTGCAAAGTCAGGAAGGTTTGTGCAGTGACCACCCTCCAGTCAAAAGGTCAGTTCTTTTTATTTCTTTGTGATTTCTTCAAACAAGGCATCTCTCAGCTGTGGGATTGGCAGATTCATCATTACTTCGAAGGAATTGTTGTTTCAGGGAAGTCTCTCCTTAATGACTGTATAAATCACATGGACTTTTGAATTTACCACTTTAAGTCTGTGCTTGGATGAGAACTCATTAAGAACATTTTCTACATCTGACTGTTCGTTAGATATTGCTGTCTAACTGTTATTTTCCGGTTAAGTTAGTTGTTTGTTTACCTTTCTAAGTTTTGAGCAGAGGTTAATAAATCACGGGATTTGTTTATAAACCCTGTCTCAGTTTCATATTCATTGCTGCTGAATTTGTAACAAATGTAAACAATAAACTCTAGGCCAAAGAGGGCCATTAACTAAACTTCTCAAATGGAAAATGAAGCCAACACTGGGGCTGAAAGGAATAACTAAACATAAAACAAATACCGCTAGTCTTCACAGTCAGTTGACTCGAAAGTCCAATCTTCTCAGGCAAGACCAAATGCAAGCAGGTAGCAAAACATTGCTGTGCTTTGTTCCAGTCTCAACAAGCACTATGACGAAGAGAATGGAGTGAAATACCATCACAATTGGATAATAATTAGCTGACACGTGCATATTCATGAGTGCAGTTGCTGTATCTGCTGCACTGCCGAATCCATGGTTGTGATGCCTATAGCCTTCTGTGCCTAATCAATTCAAATACTCATCTAGATACTTCTCACATGTGGTCTGTGACTCTGCTTCTCCCATTCCCCCATGAAGTGTATTCTTGGTATTCACTACTCCCTGAGTAATATGATCCATCACGTGGGCTCTCTAAATCTCTTAACCCTTACCCAAAATCTATCTCCTCTAGTTTTACCCATATGGGAATGGTTTGGTGAATTCTACCCTATCGATATCCCTCATTATTTATTTCCCACAATCATGTACATTAGGAATGTGACTGAAGAAAATTTGGTGACTCCTGGAGTACACCCATAGTGAAGCAGTGATGGAAAAGGTATTTTGACAGGTTCTACCATCAATGACTATGTGACATTAATGGAAAATCTCTTCCTCCTCCTAGTTTCTTAAGTAACCAGCAACTGGAGATGCCAATATTGCACAGCCTTGATCAGGTATGTTTCTTGGTGTATTGATTAGCTCTCGGAATAGTTGTCCCCACTGATTAGCATGCAGTTAATATAGCTATGACAGGTTGTAACCCCATTGTACGCCTTGTGGTACCTCGCCATTCCTTCCTCAATGAACCAAAGCTGATCCTTCAGTACAATGGCAATGGGAGGGGGAGGAGAAGCTGAACATTGAGGTTACAGGTTGTGAAGGTGAACATTGCCAGTGATGGCCCACAACCCTTCACAGAGGTCAAGTTTAGAGGTTGTGAACTAAAAAGCAAAAGATAGAAACACTTCAAGTCAATGATTTCCTTAACATAAGCAGATTACTCTTTTCTCACTGCTGCCATCAGAAGGAGAGGATAATTGACTTGCAAGTCTCAGGACTTGCATCACTAAGTTCAAGAACAGTTGTTACCCCTCAGTCATCAGGCTCTCAAACAAAATGGGACGGCTTCGCTCAGCTTCACTTGGTCCATTATTGAAATGGTCTCTTGACCAATAGGCTTACTTTCAAGGACTCTTCATCTCATATTCTCGTTATTTATTACTATTTAGTTATATTTGCATTTGCACAGCTTGTTGTCCTCTGCACTCTGGTTGGGTGGTCTTTCACTGATCCTGCTGTAGTTACTGTTCTATACATTTGTTGAGTATGTCAACAAGAAAATTAATCTCAGGGTTGTATATGGTGACATATATGTACTTTGATAATAAAATTTACTTGGAACTTTGAACTTTGATGATGCTGTCTCTCTCCCCATAGGTGCTTCATGAATGGCTGAGTATTTATCTCCTAGTTTTGAGCTACAGAATCTCCACTGAATCTATCCTATGTATGAATGTGCAATACAGCAAAATAGAGGGTGTCTTCATTGGGAACATGGGCTCTGCTGTGGTCGCTCCTGACAATACTAGTTCATACTGAAGGTACACTAGGGGAGGATGTGGTGGGTTTATGTTTCATGTTAAATGCATGAAACAATGTAATCTGAAGAGAAAAAAAACTGCTGGAGGAAATCAGTGGGTCATGCAGCATTGTGGCGAGAGAAGGATGAAATCCTGATATTGGACCTTGAACCAAAACATTGACTATTCCTGTCCACAAATGCTGCCTGTTCCTCCGACCATTTTTTTAAATTCTTCGTTAGTTCTGCGTAACTGTTGCTGACCCTGCCTGGACAATCATTGTCCACCGCGCCGCTGTCTGATGTATGGTGTGGCGTGGGGTCCGTGCTGGGTTGGAGGGTACATCCCTCACATCAGTGCTGCCCTCTAGGGGGCGCTCAGTGAAAGACAAGCGGAGTTGTGTTCGTCTGCGGCTGCACTCTTTTAGCATGTGGTGATCGGACTGCTGTGGGCTTGTTCTTGCCGACACCATCCCATGCACCTTCAATCCACAGGACATGACACTCGGGGACTTGGGCTACATTATTTTCTCGATATGATTGTATGTTTACTGCTATCTTATATGTGCCTTGTGATGTGTATGACTGTTGGTATACTGTTGTGGTTTGCACCTTGGCGCTGGAAGAATGCCTTTTTGTTTGGCTCCAAGAGGGCCACAACCTTGTCTTGGTTTGGAGGCTTCATGCCTCAATGACCCAGAGAGCTGTGCTGGCTGCAGTCAGGGCTTTCTGCTTTGGCTCTTGGTAGAGTCACCCATGCTAAACAGGTCAAAGGGTAGAGGCCAGCTTAAGAGTTGTTCACTGATCCGCCAGGTTCAGGGCTAATAACCCTGACTGTTCAAACAAAACTGCTACGGAAACGGCAATGAAGAATCCTTCTACATCTGTGTTCAACTGTATTCCCGAGTCTCCACCCGGGGCCTGCATGACATGATGAAGAAAGCCATGACATCACCAGGGATGGAGAACCTTCATTGTTACCCTAAACGTCAGCGGCGTAACGGAAAAAAGCAGAAGAATTCTTGGGTATCCGTGTATGATTGAATGATAATTAAGGTTGAACTTGCTGACGGACAGTGAAACCCTCCACCTCATTTGCACTCCGTGGCTCTGCCACTTTCTGTGATTATCCAACATGGATGAGTACTGAGTAGGTGCTAGGTAGATATCATCAGGCTTCTTCATGTTCATAATACCTATTGCATGAAAATTTATGGAATCCTGTAATATAAAGAATTAATTCTTGCCCAAGCGAGGACCTGTGCCTGCTGCAATTTGCCTCCCTTCACAATGGATTTACAGTGGACACAATCTCAGTGGCTCTCCACTGTATTTTTGCCTGTCTGGACAACAGCAATACCCACACCAGGCTGCTCTTTATTCATTAGTGATTTGTATTCCAGCACCGTCACCCCCTCAGTACTGATCAACAAGTTTCAAAACCTGGGCTTCTGTACCTCCCTCTGCAACTGGATTCTGCACTTTCTCATCAGGAAACCACAGTCTGTATGGATTCATGAAAACATCTCCTCTTCACTGACAATCAACACACACACACTTCAAGGATGCATGCCCAGCCCACTGCTCTACTCTCTCTACGCTAATGACTGTGTAACTAGCCCCAGCTCAAATACCATCTGTAAATTTGCCAAAGACACTACTGTTGTTGGAAGAATCTCAGGTGGCGATGAGGAGACATATAAGAACAAAATAGATCAACTGATCAAGTGGTGTTCCAATAACAACCTTGCACTTAACGTCAACAAGACAAAGAAATTGACTGTAGACTTCAGGAAAGGGAAATCGAGAGAGCACTCACGAGTTCTCATTGAGGGGTCAGAGGTGGAAAGGGTGAGCAGTTTCAAAATCCTGGGTATCAACATCTCAGAGTGTCTATCCAGGACCCACCATATTAATGGAATCACGAAGAAGGCATGCCAGCAGTTACACTTCATTAAGAGTTTTATTGTAACCTATAGCATTTTGTTTATGCCTGCACTGTATCACTGCAACAAAACAACAAATGTCATAACTTATGTCAGTGACATTAAAACTGATTCCGATCCAGACCCGGATTTATTGTTGAGAGTTCGCAGTACCACTACTTCTGACTGTATGTCACTGTATCAGCACCTTTGTGTGGTCTCTCGGGCCTATTGGACAGTGCAGGAACTGCGATAGACCTATGTGGGACCAATGGGAATAGATGATACTGTGAATATGATTGCCAAACTCTTTGCTTGTGAGTGAAATTCTCCGCCTCCTCCTTATAGACTTACTTATTTACTTGGGCCCTTAGCTCCCATCGCCATCGTCCTCTGAAGTCAATACTATGCTCGAAGTTCATCAACACTTCTGCAATCCATGGCATCCTTTGTACAGGGGATTGGCTTATACAGATTCATCAGAGCCCTGCTGGCCAGCCTTACCCATTTCCACTTCTCACAACATGGACATAGCGTTGGACTTTGACAGGCCCTCCCTATAGAATGAATATGTACTTTCTGCAATTAATATGAACATTTTGATAGATTATTCTTGGAAACACAGGTTAAGGAACAGATGCAATAGAGAAAGCTCTGCCTTTGTTCTTTAAAACAAAAGTTATAGTAAAAGTGAATCTTATTCTTTACCTGTACTGTTTCAAGTAAAACCTGACTGGGTAACCATGCAAGGTTGATTGATCTGGAAAGCAGATTAGGTAGACTGATGAAGTGAATTTTCTCCTAGATCTAATTAAATGTTGACAAGCCATCTGGAGATTCTGAGGACAGGTGATAAATTGTTTATTGACATACCTTGTAGTAATTCCCATTTACTGTGCTCCTGATCATGAAGATTGACAACACTGTTTTCTAAAAGCCTAAAGTTCTCAAGTCAATCCCTCTTTTTTTTCAGCGTAAGAGCAATGAAATCCTTGTTATTTTTGTCAACCCATATCCACCATGAAATGATTAACACTGAAATCTTAGGCTGTTGGAATCCGCTTTGCAGTTTGGATATCATTTGGGTGTTCCAGTGCTCTATAGTCTCCAAGAGGATTCTGGGAGGCAGAGGCAGCGTGTGCAAACCTCATGGTGGGCAGGCGGCAGGACAGACAGGGTGCAAGTCAATGTTTGACTCCATCTCGCCAATTAAAGCTTCTGTTGTGCGCCGATTAAAGTGATGAGGGAGATTGAAACATCGAGCCGAATGCAGAAGTTTGGAGATCACTTTGGTGCTTCAGCACTCTGAGAGGTTTCCAAAAGACAGAGGCAGTGAGTGCAAACCTCATGGCGGGCAGACTATTGGACTACGGGGCTTAAACCGATGTCTGACTCCATTTTGCCAATTAAAGCTTCCATCGTGGCCCATTAAAGTGACGAGGGAGAGTGAAGCATCATAGTGGGTGCCAGCCGCCTGCCTTTATATCACTGAGGATCACTCTGCTACACTATTGGAGGGGGGAGAGTATACCACTGTGCCTGGAGAATGTTACCCAGGTTTTCTGCACTTCGGATGTTAATTTGGACTATAGGCTTTTTACAGTCTTATATATTTTTTATATTCTGTGTATTTTGCCCAATCTTCATCTTTTTTCACGTGCGGAGGGGTGGATTTGGGGTTTAATGTGCTTGTTCAATTTTGTTCATTTTTTTTGTGCGGGGGGATCTGGGGGTTGGTGTGCCTGTTCCAATTTTGTTCATTTTTTTGTGCGGGGAGGGGTGGGGTTTGGGGGTTGTTGGTCATCCTGCCTTTCTTTTCTTTCTTGGTTTCATGTCTACCCAAAGAAGAATTTCAGAGTTGTGTACTTTGAATCCTTGAACCTTATCAAGTTAAAATCAACTCAATCAAAGATCTGGAGGTGCAACAGACTACAGATGCTCGATTCTGGAGCAAAGAACAGGCCGCTGGAGGCACTCAATGATCAGGTTGAGTCCCTGCATCAAGATTGAGAGTTTAAAGGGGAGATAGACAGTATAAAGAAGAGAAAGTTCGGGTGAGGTAGGGGCTGGCAACTGAAGAGTGGATCCAAATGAGAGCTTCCGTTGTTGTCTCCACTTCTCCCTCCCCATCATGCTCCATTCGTCCATCATCTCCTCCTCAGGTGCATCCACCTACTGTTTGTCAGCTCCTGCCTCAAAACCAGAATAAATCATCCTCGATCCCAAGGAAATGTCTTAAGAAGAATGAAAAGTTAATTTTAAAACAAGAGCAAATTTCATTTAAGTGGCTCTTTTAACTTAGTGAACATCATAAAAGTGTTCATATGTTAATCCTGTGGATGGAATCTAAAAGTTGGGAAATCATTCAACTGTACAGTGCTGCACAAAAGTCACATACAGGTACAGTATATATAGTTAAAGTGCTTAAGACTTGTGCATAATATTGTAGTAATTTTATATATTGCACTGTACTGCTGCCAAAAAGAAAAACTAATTTCATGACATATGTGAGGGATGATAAACCTGTTTCTGATATGGGTCTCTATTGTAGACTGAGGGAAAAGGGGCAGGAAGAGGGGAATCATGGTTGGGCAAAGAGGAAGGGAGAGGGGAGGGAGTGGGAATCACCAGAGGGACATTCTGTAATGATCAATAAACCATTTGTCTGGAATCAAATGACCTTGCCTGGTGCCTCGGGGCTGGGTGTGTCTGCACCTGCCCCAACACTCTCACTCTGCCACCTGTCCCACTCCCCTCCCAAGGCGCTCCAACTTCACCATCACCAACAATCTTTCCTCCTACCAGACTTACAAACCCAATCTCTGCTCCACGTTGACAAATCCAGTCTGTACGAAGGTCTTGGCCACCCTAGCTCTATGTATGTGCCCAAGGCTTTTGCGCAGTACTGTATAGACCACTGGTGATAGCACACCTTAATTGCTGCACATAATTTGTCTTCTTTATTTAAAGTGGAATAAACTTGCATTTCAAACACTTCACAGAATGCTCAGGGATAAAGGAAGAGAGGAAAGGTTGATCTGGCTAGCACTATACTTGCTGCAGTTTAGAAGGATTAGAGATGCTAATATAAACAGCTCATATCTTGAGCAGAGGAGATGACAAAAAAAGGTGCTGGGATGCTTGGGGTTTATTTCTCCTCTTGGAGGAAAAGGGTAGCAGAGATCTTAAATAAGACAACATTCTGGTACGGAGATGGGGATTTTATTTTTTTCTCTAAGCATTGTGGATCCGTGGAGTGCCCTACCTCAGAGAACTGCAGAACCTGAGTCACTGAGTAGATTGAAGACCTGGACAGACAGATTCTCGGTCTATAGGCAAGCCAGGAGTCACGGGAAACAACTAAGGAAGCGGAGCTGCGGATATGATCAGATGAACCATGATCTTATTGAATATCAGATTAGGGTTGAAGAGTAAGAAACTGAGGTATCATCAAGACACATTAAAATGTATTAGTAAATGTGATCAAAAGCTAGATTTTAATCTGTTTTAAAAGAGGCCAGAGTTGATTCAAAACTTAAGAGGCTATGCATCTGGTGGTGCAGCTACTAATTGGAATTGAAGATATGCTAAGTCCCCAGAACTGAAGGAGCACAGAGATTGCATGGGTTTTCAGGAATGGAGGAGTTCAAAAGAAGCATAGGTTTATAGGACTGGAGGACGTGAAAGTGAAGAAGCTAATGGAGTCTGAACCTAAAGGATGAAATTTTTAATACTGATTCATTGACAGACCAAGAGTCAAAGTTGATTAACAGGAACAAGGTGACCGGAATTAATTTTTGAAAGTAGTGTAACTAATATATAATTAATAGAAATTTTATCAGATATATTTATTCAGCTTACATAATGATCAAATAGCATACTTCATCAAGATTTAATAAATTCTTATCCAGTAGTTCATTGATCAAAAAAGCCTCTAGCGCTAGCTCTTACAGTAGAACATAAAGATCAATCATAAACACAAGAGAGTCTGCTGTTGCTAGAAATCTTGAGCAACAAACACAAAATGCTAGAGGAACTCAGCAGGTCAGGCCTCATCTATGGAGGGGGATAAGCAGTCGACGTTTCAGGCGAAGATCCTTCATTGGGACTGAAAAGGAAGGGGGCAGAAGCCAAGATTAAGAAGTGGGTAGGGGCAGCAGTGTGTTGCTCAGGATTTCCAGCATCTGCAGAATATCTTCTGTTTATGATTTGTTGATTCTCTCCAAAGTCTCTTCAAGGGACTCCTCACAAGAAGAAGCTTATATCTCTTTGACAGACGTTTAGTGTTCCCACTCTGATCTCTGCATCTATTATCTGACAATTTGCATTTTTTTCTCCTTCCACCATCTTCTTATTCTGCCTTCTGCCTCCTTCCTTTCCAGTCCTGAGGAAGGGCCACGGCTGTTTATTCCCCTCCACAGTTCCTGCCTGATTTGCTGAGTTCCTCCAGCACTTTGTGTGTGATAAAGATTGATCAGTTTTATTTAAAATCACAAGTATCATTTCTACCAGTGATCAAGATGAAGGACTGGGGAAAATGCTCCAAAGCTACAAATGGCTTAGTTAAATCCTGATTTACTATGTCTTCAGAAGTTTGAGTTTTAAACTCACTGGTTGTAATTGCCCCAGGGTGACATCAGCCTTCTTAAACCACAGTACAGAACAGTACAGCAAGTCTAATTTTCATTCAGAACACAGTCAAACCCATGCTGAAGGGATAATTAACCTTAGTAAACAAATCTCCACACTGGGGAGCACGGTAGTGCTACCTGCATGGAGCTTTCCTGCTCTCCCTGCGAAGGCACGCATTTCCTCAGAGAGCCCTGGTTTCTCCCCACGGCCCACAGACGTGCTCATTGGTAAAGGAATGTTCCATTCTATGCTTTCCCCAGTGCAGGGGGTGATAGAGGCATGGAAAGGTATGCAGAATAAATTGGGATTAAGGTAGGATTAGTGTGAGCGTTCGATGCTCAGTGCAAATTCTGTGTGCTGAAGGATCTGTTTCCATGTGATATAACTCTGATTTTGTGACTTATGTCTGTGCGTGTGTGTGTGTGTGTCTGTCTGTCTGTCTGTCGTGTGTATGTGTGTGTGTGTGTGTGTGTGTCTGTTGTGTGTATGTGTATCTATTGCATGTGTATGTTTTGTGTGTCTGTCTGTCTGTTGTGTGTGAATGCTTGTGTGTCTGAATGTGTGTGTGCGTGTCTGTCTGTGTGTGTGTGTCTGAATGTGTGTGCATGTCTGTTGTGTGTGTGTATGTGTGTGAATGTGTGTGCATGTGTGTGTGTCTGCGTGTGTGTGAATGTGTGTGCGTACATATCTGTCTTGTGTGTGTGTCTGTTGTGTGTGTATGTGTGTGTGTGTGTGTGTGTGTGTGTGTGTGTGAGTGTGTGTGTGTGTATGTGTGTGTGTGTGTGTGTATGTGTGTGTGTGTGTGTGTGTGTGTGTGTGTGAACGTGTGTGTGCGTGTCTGTGTCAGTGCAAATTCTGTGGGCTGAAGGATCTGTTTCCATGTGATATAACTCTGATTTTATGACTTATGTCTGTGCATGTGTGTGTGTCTGTCTGTCTGTCGTGTGTATGTGTGTGTGTGTGTCTGTCGTGTGTATGTGTATCTATTGCATGTGTATGTTTTGTGTGTCTGTCTGTTGTGTGTGAATGCTTGTGTGTCTGAATGTGTGTGTGCGTGTCTGTGTGTGTGTGTGTCTGAATGTGTGTGCATGTCTGTTGTGTGTGTGTATGTGTGTGAATGTGTGTGCATGTGTGTGTGTCTGCGTGTGTGTGAATGTGTGTGCGTACATGTCTGTCTTGTGTGTGTGTCTGTTGTGTGTATATGTGTGTGTGTGTGTGTGTGTGTGTGTGTGTGTGTGTGTCTGTGTCAGTGCAAATTCTGTGGGCTGAAGGATCTGTTTCCATGTGATATAACTCTGATTTTATGACTTATGTCTGTGTGTGTGTGTGTGTGTGTGTGTGTGTGTGTGTGTGTGTGAATGTGTGTGTGCGTGTCTGTGTCAGTGCAAATTCTGTGGGCTGAAGGATCTGTTTCCATGTGATATAACTCTGATTTTATGACTTATGTCTGTGTGTGTGTGTGTGTGTGTGTGTGTGTGTGTGTGTGTGTGTGTGTGTGTGTGTGTGTGTGTGTGAATGTGTGTGTGCGTGTCTGTGTCAGTGCAAATTCTGTGGGCTGAAGGATCTGTTTCCATGTGATATAACTCTGATTTTATGACTTATGTGTGTGTGTGTGTGTGTGTGTGTGTGTGTGTGTGTGTGTGTGAATGTGTGTGTGTCAGTGCAAATTCTGTGGGCTGAAGGATCTGTTTCCATGTGATATAACTCTGATTTTATGACTTATGTCTGTGTGTGTGTGTGTGTGTGTGTGTGTGTGTGTGTGTGTGTGTGTGTGTGTGTGTGTGTGTGTGTGAATGTGTGTGTGCGTGTCTGTGTCAGTGCAAATTCTGTGGGCTGAAGGATCTGTTTCCATGTGATATAACTCTGATTTTATGACTTATGTCTGTGTGTGTGTGTGTGTGTGTGTGTGTGTGTGTGTGTGTGTGTGTGTGTGTGAATGTGTGTGTGCGTGTCTGTGTCAGTGCAAATTCTGTGGGCTGAAGGATCTGTTTCCATGTGATATAACTCTGATTTTATGACTTATGTCTGTGTGTGTGTGTGTGTGTGTGAATGTGTGTGTGCGTGTCTGTGTCAGTGCAAATTCTGTGGGCTGAAGGAGCTGTTTCCATGTGATATAACTCTGATTTTATGACTTATGTCTGTGTGTGTGTGTGTGTGCGCGCGCATGCACGAGTGCGTGTGCATGTATCAGAGAGAGGGTTCACTGTTGCTTTGTCAAGAGAAATAACAAATGGATCATTGCCGGATTTTCAAAAAAAGCTGAAAAAAATTGTTGGGTTTTCCTTAGAGAGTTACTTTAGCAACGGCATTGATATCAACCACCTGCAGAACTTGGACAGAGAGATACACCTCTCATTCCTCCTATTGCAACACGTACCAAACTCCCTCATGCAAATTTCATCAGCAAGAATAAGAGCCCTGCAACATTCTGTGAAAAATATGAGCCAGTAACAAAGCAAATTTTACTGTCTTGCTCACAGATTTTACTCCCGACAACACATAGAGCACCAAGTCAGAAGGGGGATGTTCATTGATGTCAGCAGAAAGCTCAGCTCCGTTCACCTCTCCTCTGCTGTTGATGCACGAAGCGGCAGCTGGACTGAGATAACGTTCATTTACAGACTGATAACGGACAGGTAACAGTCATTCCACCAGTGTCAGATACTGACCATATGCAACAAGAGATGGTCCATTCACCAACCCCTGACATACAATAGCTTTGCTTTCACTCAAACTCCTTCAATATCCTGCGGGCTCACCATTGGTCTGAAATACCAATTGCACCAGTCCCACCGATGTAGGTCAGGTGTTGAGTATCCCTGTGGTGATTAACTCCTATTAACAAATTATCCACCCAATCAAACTGTCACTTTCTTCCAAGCGCTGTGGTTTCCACCCACATCGCACAGACATTGTCATTGGTAGATGAACTGTCCACTGTATATCAGGGGTTTCCAAATTTGTGTCGATGGACCACTTGCTTAATGGTATTGGTCCATGGCACAAAAAAGGTTGGGAACCCCTGCTGTACACTATCCTCACTGCAAATGGTGATAGGAACAATGGAAACGAATCAGTTAAAAGTTTTGAAATGAATAAATTAAATCTTTCAAGTAAATCAACAATCCCTCTATCTTAAGAGATCTTTAGTCTTGGTGTTGACAGCAGCTCCAGATCAGAGTTTAATTCTTGGTGGTTAAACAGCAAGAATGGGGCAGGGTGGGGAGGGTGTTGGCAATGCTATTTCCGATCCCCTGCAATACATCTGCATCTTGGAAAGAAATACCATTGTTCAAGAGGTTAGCAAACAGAAGTTGCTCATGTGAGAACCTTCAATACACACAACTGAAGATGTTCCTCAAAGACGAGAAAATCTGCAGATGCTGGAAGTCCAAGTAATACACACACAAAATGCCAGAGGAACACAGCAGGCCAGGCAGCTTTTACTGAAAAAACGTTTCAGGCCGAGATCCTTCTGTGTCTCAATCTCTGTGGAGAAGGGTGAAGTAACAAGCTGGGAAGCTGAGAGGTGAAAGAGATAAAGGGCTGGAGAAGGGAGAATCTGATAGAAGAGGTTAGAAGACCATGGAAGAAAGGGAAGGGGAAGGAGCACCAGAGGGAGATGATGGGCAGGTAAGGTGATAAGGTGAGAGAGGGAAACAGAAACTGAAATGGTGAAGGTGGTGGGGGGCAATTACTGGAAGTTCGAGAAATCGATGTTCATGATATCACATTGGAGGTTACCTAGACAGAATAAAAGGTTTTGCTCCTCCAACCTGAGTGTGGCCTCATCGCAGCAGTACAGCAGGCCTTGGATGGTCATGTTGACATGGAAATGTGAAGTAGAATTAGAATGGGGGTCACCGGGAGATCCCGCTTTTTCTGGCGGACAGAGCGTAGGTACTCGGCAAAGCAGTCTCCCAATCCACGTTGAGTCTCACCGATATACAGGAGGCCACACTGGGAGCACTAGATACAGCAGATGATCACAACAGACTCACCTGGGGCCCTGAATGGCAGGGAGGGAGCAGGTGTAGAGGCAGATGTGGCACTAGTTCTGCTTGCAAGGATAAGTACCAGGAGGGAAATCAGTGGGAAGAGATGAATGGACAGGGGAGTCACGTAGGGAGCGATCGTACAGAAAGTGGGGGGGGGGGGGGGGGAGGGAAGGATGTGCTTGCTGGTGGGATCCTGTTGGAGATGGTGGAAGTTACAGAAAATTATGTGTTGGAAGTTGTTTCTGTTGGAAGCCTGACCATTTACTCATCTACCCAGTCCAGCAGCAGTTCACAGCTCCTTGCTATCCAACACCTAAACTTTTTGGGGACACTTTAACAGGACTTTTTGCACAGGAAATGAGCTGCAACATCAGTTTTATATCCTTGCCAATATAACTTGAGTATAGAATATAATCCAACAGGAATGTAAAAACTACTCCGTTCCCAGAGAACAAAGAAGGTAAGAATTATGACAGTGTTTCACTCCTTTGGTAATGCAGACCAGAATCCACGATCCGAAGGCTGAATATTATTGAAAGAGGAGGCCATACCTTGGAAGGACCAAGTCATCCATCTTCTGTGGCTCACAGTACAAATATGGAAACTTGCAGCACAGAAACAGGTCCTTTGGCCCATGAAATCCAGATTGACCATTAACAACTCATTAACCCTAAATTAATCCCATTATTTTAGTTCTCCCCCACAATCCGGGCCTTAAACTCAGCAGTAACATTTAACCCAGTTTACTGTAAGTGGCATGGTTAATATGTTTGCAGATGACTGAAATCCATGGTATAGTGAAGAGTGAAGAAGGTTATCTAAGCAAACTTGACTAACTTTGCTGGTGGGCCAAGATCTGGCAGGTGGAGCTTAATTCAGATAAATGCAAAGTTTTCCATTCTGGTAAGACAGGGTAGGATTTATGCAGTAAATAGTAGGGTCCTAGGGAGTTTTGTATAACAGAATGGGTGCAGATACATAGTACTATGTTCGATAATTCCAGAAACTAATCAAAAGAAAAACATAAGAGCCTGGATGAACGTGTCTAGTTAGTTTTTCTTTAGTGAGGAACTCACGCGTGACATGGTGGCTTAATAATGTATGCTATTCATGTACTTCTTACAGATATCCCATATAAAGATGTAAACAAACTACAAAGTAAGAATGTTTAATTGAACAATTAAAAAGTTAAAGTCTGTCCCGAGCCTTATAGGTTCATCAGGCCAGTGCTTATGCCGGTTTCCGTGGCGTGAAGCGACTGAGAGTACGAGACATCCCCTCCCCTACCCTCCGGATAGGACGCCAGCCTATCGTGAAGCTGACGCCCAGCATTTTGCCGGTACCCATTTCCAGCTGGGTGGACTGGAGCAATATGTGGTTAAGTACCTTGCTCAAGGATAGAACATGCTGCCTCGGCTGGGGCTCAAACTCACGACCTTCAGATCACTAGTCCAACACCTTAACCACTTGGCCACACCCTACAACAAATTAAACAATATATTTACAATATTACTGAAATGTTAAATACACTGCACATAGTTCCTTAAAGATCTTGACACAGGTAGACAAGATGGTGAAGAAGGTGTATGACATGCTCGCCTTCATTGTTCTGAATATTGAATACAGGAGTTGGGGCTTCATGTTACACATGTGGTAAGGCCATATATAGACTCCTCGTTACTCTGCTATAGGAAGGACATTATTAAATGCAGGGTGCACAGACAAGGTTTGCAAGGATGTTACTGGAATTGGAGGGCATGGATTATAAGAGAGTCTGGGAGGCTGAAGGGTAACCTTATATGAGGGCATAGGTAAAGGGAATGGCCACAGTCTTTTTCTCCAGATAGAGGAGTCAAAGACTAGAGTGCGTAAGTTTAAAGTGAGAGGGTATAATGTGAAGGTTAGTCTTCTTGTAGGTCAAAAGCCACGTCTGCTGTGCTGGTCATCAATTGGCCTGTAGAAGTTGCAGCTGCTCTTTCCCATTGGTTGCCTTGTGTGCCACAAAACCAGTTTCCGGTTCTGGGCATCTCAGGAGTTTAAGAATAGCACACGCAAGAGACTTGACAGCTTTCCTTTGCCTCCAGTGGCTCATAATCAAACTGAGGTCAGAACCATCCGGAAGGTTTGCTGCAGATATAGGAGGGCCCACATGCACACTTAGCTAAGTATCTGTTGAATGTGTAGTTTTGTAGTTGTGTAACTTGGGAGACTTAATGAGGTACCTGGTGAGTTGAAGTGTTACTGAATGCTTAGTGTCATGGTTTCTGTAACATAGAGCGACTTGGACGTCTGGTTGAAAGTTTCACTGTTTGTCTATAAATAAATGATTAATGTGCTTATTCATAATCAGTGTCTTCTGTCTCGTTACCCAACACGTAAACCTGCTTCTACAGGACAAGGGGAAGCATTTGAAGGAACCGAGGAGGCAACTTTTTCCACATTGACATTGGTGACTATCTCCAACAAGCTGCCAGAAGTGGTAGATGAGGGTACAGTTACAACGTTAAAAGGCATTTGGACAGATACATTTGTTTAGTGGGATCTGGTTCAAACAAAGGCAAATGGGACTGGCTCGGTTAGGCAGTTTGGTCCAAACAAACTGATGCACCATCAATAACTCACGCTGAGACTTAGGAAGTGAGATATCGGCTTTTATTGACTGGAAGAATAAACAGCACTACATCCTGGGGAAAATGAGGGAGAGCAGCAGCCCACAGTCGCCTTTATACAGGGGTCTGTGGGAGGAGCCACAGGAGCAGTCAGACAGGTATATCTAGTTCACCACACAAACAAATTGAGCTTCCATGTTGCATGACTCTGTGCCTCCTCAGAAACTCATTCTACCTCCAGGAATTGAATGAAATTGCATCAATTGTCACACCCTCATGTTTTTACAAAACAGTGGCTGCTGCTCTCTGGTGTAAAAGGTGTAAACTCTAAGATTGAGTTAAATGAAGGCCTCCACACAAGCTGCAGCCTCATTATCTTTCACGTCCAATATTGCTCACACTAAGCTGATATAACCTTATGCAATGTTTCGACCAGTGTAACATTTAACATCCAGCATATCCATGTGTGGCAGGCAAAGAATATGGACTCACAAAAACAGTCTGATCAGATGAGCAATATTTAAATATTGTAGTAAGTGCGCTCTCCCTTGCATTCCTTTTAATCAAATATTTATTCCATTAAAATGTTTTCATTAGGATATGACTTTTGCCTTCAGCAAGGATCTGTTTTTCGCACTTAGTCCCGATGCTTTGTCACACATTTCCCTGCAATATTATGCATTAAATATAGGCAAGATAATTAGGCAGCTGTGTTGCTGTGAGTTAGTGCTAAGGGATCTGGCTGAATGATTGATACAACATGCAGTGGGAAGCATTGAAAGTCAGACAATACGTAATGGAATATGGATTCATATTTCAAATTGGACTGAGCTGCTGGAAAAATTGCTTTTAATATTTTAAAGTTGAAAGCTTCTCCATAGTGTCAACAATAAAGATTATGTCATCTGGGACACTCCTGACATCCAGACACTGTACATTAAGGAAAGTGACATAGTCAAACGTTTATCAACATGGAAATGAAAAAGCTTCAGGTGTTGGAGATCTGAGATAACACTGAGAATGCTGAAAACCCTCAGCAAGTCAGATAGTATCTAAGGAAAGAGAAACAGACTTAATGCTTCAAGTGGAAGACCCCTTATCAGAACAAAGGGTCTTCAGTCCAAAACATGGACTTTTCCTCAGCTGCTATCTAATCTGTTTAATGTTCCCAGCAGTTTGTTTTTATTCATCAACATGGTTCTGCCAGGAAACATTAAGTTGTGCAGAATTTACAGACAGAACAAACTCGCCTGAAACAGGAATGTATCTCTTCTCCTTCCTTCCAGGATCTCTCTCCCGCTCTCTTGAGGAGTAGTTTCTGTTAAGGTACAGGCCACTGCCATTGCCATGATCTCCTACCACTGGGTACTCTTCATGAGTGAATCAAAATGAGGAGAAAGGTTGGATCAGAGGACAGATCAAAGGCAGCTCCTGTATCTGTCCTTAACCAGCAGCCTTCCCTTTGCACGCTCATTCATTCACACACTTCTACACATTCAATCTCACATATGTATAATTGCAGTCAGTCAATCTGATTTTCACAATCACTCGAATTCGCAAATATGTTCACTCACATTCCCACGCCCACTCCTTCCCTCACAAACTCACTCATATAAAATGTGGAATTCATTGCCACAGCTGTTGTGGAGGCCAAGTCACTGGGTATATCTAAGGCAGAAGTTGATAGGTTCTTGGTTAGTCAGGGCATAAAGGGGTACGGGGATTGGGGCTGAGAGGGAAATGGATCAGCCATGATGAAATGGCAGCGCAGACTTGAGAAGCTAAAAGGTTTACTTCTGCTCCATATGTTATGAATTTACACATCTTTATACATAAACTCACCCATTCCCATCCACAAATGCACATTTTCATATTCATTAAAACCCTTTTGTACAGGTGAAATTGCCACATACTTGTTTACCATGCTTATTCAAATACATGCTTTTATTTAAATACGCATATCGTTCTGATGCACACACTCTTGTTATAAATGTTCTGAAACTCCCAAATATTCTCTCTCTCTCACTGACACACACACACACAGGAAATGAGATTAGGTGACATTTAATTATGCGACTTTGAAACTTTCTAAACCCACATTTTGACCCCAGTTACATTCTGCGGGCCACATTTCAAAATATTTCATTATGCATGAAACTTTTCCCATCTGAGGTCGACTCAGCGACTGACTGAATTCTTGCCATTGGCTCTTCAGCATAAACACAAGGATAGGCCCAAGGTTTTTTTCTTAACGAACCTCTGAACTTGGCCCAATGACAGAAATATAGATTTGGTTTCAGCACAACCTCTTTATAAACAGTGCCTATGTGTTTAAACAAACAGTGTATGTTAAAACAAAATGGTGTACATGGAACAGTACAGCACAGGAACAGGCCATTCAGCCCACTATGTTGTGCTGAACCAGCTAAAAAGCAAATCTCAAACACCCAAACACTAATCCCTCCTACCTACACCATGTCCACATCCCTCCATCTTCCTTACATCCATGTGCCTATCCAAACATCTCTTAAAGGCCTCTAATGTATTTGTTGCAATGAACGAGGGGAACCCAAACGCAGGACGCAGGCATGGAGATTGAGTTAGGATGCAGACGAGGGCGTGAGCGTTGAACGACAAACAGGAGGGAGTGCAGGGAAGCAGGAGGCAGGCAGAACTGATCTTGACACGGAGCATAGAAAGTGAAGCAGCAGACAAAGCTTTTCTTAGCACGGAGAGAGAGAGTTATACAGGTAAACCTCGGTACTGGAGTAAACTTGGAATACTACCTTGACACGGAGAGACAGAGTTATACAGGTAAACCTCGGTACTGGAGTAAACTTGGAATACTACCTTGACATGGAGAGACAGAGTAACACAGGTAAATCTCGGTACTGAAGCAAAACTTAGAACACACAATCCTAAGCGGCTGGGAAACGTTAATTACCACACTGGAAAAACCAACGATCTGGCAACTAGTGGGTGCAAAGCCGAGGTTCTTATGCTGCAGGTCTTGATGAAAACCAGGTGTGCCGCTATCAAAGGAAATTAGGAGAAAATGGGGAATTAACGGTCGAGACAGTGGCAGTATTTGCCTCTACCACCATACCAGGCAGCAGATTCCAGGCAACCTCCACTCTCTGAGTAAAAAAAGATTTACCCCTCACATCCCCCTTGCCCCTATCTCCCTCTCACCTTTAATGCATGTCCTTTGGTATTAGACATTTGTATCCTGGGAAACAGATCTTCCCTCAGTCTCCAATGTTCCAGAGAAAACAATTCAAATTCATCCAGCCTCTCATCAGAGCACAAGCAACATCCCTGTAAACCTCTTCTGCTCGCTCTCCAAAGACCCGACATCATTTCTAAAGTGGGGCGACAAGAGCTGTTGGCAACTAGTGATGTTTTAATCCACCATCACATATTTCCTGTAAAGCAGGATTGATAGACAGACAGACATACTTTATTGATCCCGAGGGAAACTGGGTTTCGTTACAGTCGCACCAACCAAGAATAGTGTAGAGATATAGCAATATAAAACCATAAATAATTAAATAATAATAAGTAAATTATGACAAGCGGAAATAAGTCCAGGACCAGCCTATTGGCTCAGGGTGTCTGACACTCCGAGGGAGGAGTTGTAAAGTTTGATGGCCACAGGCAGGAATGACTTCCTATGACGCTCAGTGTTGCATCTCGGTGGAATGAGTCTCTGGCTGAATGTACTCCTGTGCCTAACCAGTACATTATGGAGTGGATGGGAGATATTGTTCAAGATGGCATGCAACTTGGACAGCATCCTCTTTTCAGACACTACCGTCAGAGAGTCCAGTTCCGCCCCCACAATATCACTGGCCTTACGAGTGAGTTTGTTGATTCTGTTGGCGTCTGCTACTCTCAGCCTGCTGCCCCAGCACACAACAGCAAACATGATAGCACTGGCCACCACAGACTCATAGAACATCCTCAGCATCGTCCGGCAGATGTTAAAGGACCTCAGTCTCCTCAGGAAGTAGAGACGGCTCTGACCCTTCTTGTAGACAGCCTCAGTGTTCTTTGACCAGTCCAGATTATTGTCAATTCATATCCCCAGGTATTTGTAATCCTCCACCATGTCCACACTGACCCCTTGGATGGAAACAGGGGTCACCGGTGCCTTAGCCCTCCTCAGGTCCACCACTAGCCCCTTAGTCTTTTTCACATTAAGCTGCAGATGACTCTGCTCGCACCATGTGACAAAGTTTCCCACCGTAGCCCTGTACTCAGCCTCATCTCCCTTGCTGATGCATCCAACTATGGCAGAGTCATCAGAAAACTTCTGAAGATGGCAAGACTCTGTGTTGTAGTTGAAGTCCGAGGTGTAGATGGTGAAGAGAAAGGGAGACTGGACAGTCCCCTTTGGAGCCCCAGTGCTGCTGACCCCTCTGTCTGACACACAGTGTTGCAAGCGCACGTACTGTGGTCTGCCAGTCAGGTAATCAATAATCCATGACACCAGGGAAGCATCCCCTGCATCACTGTCATCTTCTCACCCAGCAGAGCAGGGTGGATGGTGTTGAATGCACTGGAGAAGTCAAAAAACATGACCCTCACAGTGCTCGCCGGCTTGTCCAGGTGGGCGTGGACACGGTTCAGCAGGTAGACGATGGCATCCTCAACTCCTAGTCGGGGCTGGTAGGCGAACTGGAGGGGGTCTAAGTGTGGCCTAACCATAGGCCGGAGCTGCTCTAGAACAAGTCTCTCCAGGGTCTTCATGATATGGGAGGTCAATGCCACCGGTCTGTAGTCATTGGAGCCACTGGGGAGCGGCGTCTTCGGTACAGGAACGAGGCAGGATGTCTTCCACAGCACAGGAGCCCTCTGGAGACTCAAGCTCAGGGTGAAGACATGGTGAAGTACTCCACATAGCTGGGGGCACAGGCTTTGAGCACCCCAGGGCTGACACCATCCGGGCCTGCAGCCTTGCTTGGGTGGAGACGTTTCAGCTGTCTTCTCACCTGTTCAGCTGTGAAGCCCACTGTTTTAGGTGGGGGAGGGGTGTAGTCATGAGAGCAGGGTGGGGGGCTGTGAGGAGGAGTAGGAGGGGAGAGTGGAGTATGTGTTGTTGGGGGCCGATGAATCATGTGGGGGATGGGCAGGGGCCACAGTGTCAAATCTGTTGAAGAACAGGTTAAGTTCATTGGCCCTGTCCATACTGCCTTCAGCTCCTCTGTTGCTAGTTTGCCAGAACCCAGTGATGGTCCTCATCCCACTCCAGACCTCTCTCATGTTGTTCTGCTGGAGTTGATGAAGGTCAATTAACCGTACACCTTCTTAACCACAGAGTCAACCTGTGTTACAGCTTTGTGTGTCCTATGTACTCGGACTCCAAGATCCCTCTGATCCTCCCCACTGCCAAGAGTCTTACCATTAATACTATATTCTGTCATCACATTTAACCTACCAAAATGAACCACCTCACACTTATCTGGGTTGAACTCCATCTGCCACTTTTCAGCCCAGTTTTGCATCCTATCAATGTCCCTCTGTAACCTCTGACGGCCCTCCACACTATCCACAACACCTCCAACCTTTGCGTCATCAGCAAACTTATTAACCCATCCCTCCACTTCCTCATCCAGGTCATTTACAAAAATCACAAAGAGTAGGGGTCCCAGAACAGAGTCACACTGTTCTGAGTCACATCACTGGTCACTGGCCTCCATGCAGAATATAACCCATCTATAACCACTCTTTGCCTTCTGTGGGCAAGCCAGTTCTGGATCCACAAAACAATGTCCTCTTGGATCCCATGCCTCCTTACTTTCTCAATAAGCCTTGGTTGGGGTACCTTATCAAATGCCTTGCTAAAATCCATATGAACTACATATACAACTCTACCTTCATCTATGTGCTTAGGCACATCCTCAAAAAATTCAATCAGGCTAGTAAGGCACGACCTGCCATTCACAAAGCCATGCTGTCTATTCCTAATCATATTATGCCTCTCCAAATGTTCATAAATCCTGCCTCTCAGGATCTTCTCCATCAACTTACCAACCACTGAAGTAAGACTCACTGGTCTATAATTTCCTGGGCTATCCCTACTCCCTTTCTTGAATAAGGGAACAACATTCGCAACCCTCCAAACCTCCGGAACCTCTCCCCTCCTCATTGATGATGCAAGGATCATCGCCAATCTCCTCCCTCACTTCCCACAGTAGCCTTGCGTATATCCTGTCCAGTCCCGGTGACTTAACAACTTGATGCTTTCCAAAATCTCCAGCACATCCTCATTCTTAATATCTACGTTTTCTCTGGCGAGTCATCCCTACAATCGCTAAGATCCTTTTCCGTAGTGAATACTGAAGCAAAGTATTCATTAGGTACCTCCACTATTTCCTCTAGTTCTAGTCATGCAGTAACACACAAAATGCTGGAGGAAGTCAATGGGTCAGGCAGCAACTATGGAGGGAAATGAATGGCTCATGTTTCAGGTAAGACCATTCATTCTCATTAGGTTGGGTGAGGTATATCAGTTTTTGAAAGAATACAGAATCTTAAGGCTAAAGGGAGTCGGCACAGAAGAGGAGTTAAGGCCAGAAGAGCTCATGATCATATTATAGACAATAGACAATAGGTGCAAGAGTAGGCCATTTGGCCCTTCGAGCTAGCACCGCCATTCAATGTGATCATGGCTGATCATCCACAATCAGTACCCCGTTCCTGCCTTCTCCCCATATCCATTGACTCCGCTATCTTTAAGAGCTCTATCTAACTCTTTCTTGAAAGCATCCAGAGAATTGGCCTCCACTGCCCTCTGAGGCAGAGCTTTCCATAGATCCACAACTCTCTGGGTGAAAAAGTTTTTCCTGAACTCTGTTCTAAATGGCCTACCCCTTATTCTTAAACTGTGGCCTCTGGTTCTGGACTCCCCCAACATCGGGAACATGTTTCCTGCCTCTAGTGTGTCCAATCCCTTAATAATCTTATATTGAATCAAAAACATCAGTTTCCTGTAAGTGCACACCAGAAAGCTCCTCACAAGACTAAGTTGTCAATGCAGCCTCAATATTCTGACACCCAGACATTTCCACCATTGCTTTAACATTGTGATTCTCTATTTTCACTCTTCTCCTTAGAGTCTACACTGAGCAGGACGCCACACATTAGAAAGAGGGGTGTGAATTGGGCAGAGAGGACTCATCTTGGCTCCCGAGGAATGAAGGACAAGTTTCCACATGGCATGTCGGTGCTCCTGCTTGGAAATCTCTCCGATCCTGAAGGAGAAACAGTTCACTAAGTTCCCTGCCTGTGAAAAACAGCTAGTGTCCCTTTGCTCCAGTAGAAATGCAGACGGACAGCTTCTCTCTGACCACTGGAAACAGCTCAGTGAGGATCAAAGTTGCCTTGTCCATGTTATTGAGGAGTCTTCAAATTGATCCTATAAGGCTGAGACCCAAGCTCCAGCTGGATCATCATGGGCCTGTACCTGTATTACTTGGTGCCATGTGACAAGATCATTGCCAAGCACAACATAATGAAGAAGTGAAGCTTTTTAAAGGAGGTGGTAAGGAATTCCAAAGGGGTATAGATAAAGATTCATAACATTGGCTTACAGAGGACCAGGGCCCAGGATGACCTGGAAAAGATCAGGTGGTAGTCTCAGCTGAGGAAAGATTTTACACAGTTTTGAGATGATTGGATCAATGGGTGGCCAACTATCTTGACCCACAGCAGCTGGAAGTTCCTCCAGGGCACATGAGGAGAATCAAAGGCCCACAGCGGTGTGTTCAAATTTACTTGGATGCTTCTCAGCACTAATAGAAGGAAGAGGTATTGTCTGGTTGAGGTTGACAATTCCACCAAATGGGTAGAAGCATTGCCACTAAAAGAAGCCACGCCACTGGCCACTGCTAGCATCCTGGTGAGGATGGTGGGGATTTCTGGTAACTGATCAGAAGAGCCTCTTTCCAGTGCAAGTGCACTGAGATTATTGGGCCTTGAGTGTAGACGGTGCACAGATCACAAACAAGCACAAGAATAGGAGTGGGAATAGGCCATCAGGTTCTTCATGCCTGGCCCTCCATTTAATAATTATGGCTGATCTCAACTCTTCCTCTGTGCCATTTCTCCAGAGCCCCCTCTCTTCCACAATACATCAAGCATTTATCAGTCTCCGCTTTAAATACCACCTGTTGAGGCATAGATAGACAGTCAAGCAAAAAGAACAAATCCATTGTTGAAGGGACAACAGCACGAAGATTTGGTGTACCAAACTGAATAACAGAATCACTGATCCTGATGGACAAGAGCAAGAGACTGTATGGACCCTTCGCACCAAATGCTCGGAAGACTCAGGGGAACTCTGGTTTGTTGCTGCCCATTTTGACAGAAGGACAAGCTGACAAAATTTGCTGAAAGAAATTTGTAAAGGAATGGTGGGATTTTCTGGAGGTGTCCCAGGTACGTTGGGAGAATTCATGAGTCAGGCCTGATATTTAAGCCGAATAGGACTCAGGAGTGAGGGGATAATGGTGAGAGTGTATACCCGAGCGTGCCTCGCACCATTGTACAAGGAACACGGAAACAAACCAGAGAAAGGCAGTCCAGTGGTTTATAATGTACAGTTTACCAACGACAATCATATAGGACATAAGGGGATGGAAAATATTGAAAGGAAATAGAAAACCATAGCAGAAAGTTCCCTGCAGGTGAGATTTCTACCATTGTTGAGAGATGAGGATTAGCCTTTGATTACTATGCCTGGTCAAACACCAGGCTGGCTAGGCCCACTGGTGTTTTATACACATTCGAGCACCTATTCACACAGACGAGGAAGGAAAAGAAATGCAATCCCAGGTTCCACAACAGTAACAACCCCAACCAGGCATCAGAGACCTGCAAATGAATGCACTCCACAGAAATATCACTTATGTGGGAAATCAGGTGTGGATATCATTTGAGTTAAGCATTTTATTTCCTTAGTAAATTGATTCTAGCATTTCAATCCGAGAAGAGGAGGAAGGAACTCTGGCTACAGGAAGTCAATAGGCAGAACCCAGTGATGAGGGATGACAGTGTCACCAGAGGCTTCTGGAAAAGGACTGGAAGACGAATGATGCTCACGCTTTTTCAGAGTGATTCTTCTTAGAGAGATTTATTAATCAGGACAATTAGTTAGTAATCATTAGTGATCATTATTAATCAGGACAATTAGTTAGTAATCATTAAGAAAGCTCTCCTGTGCCTCTGCTTTCTTAGAAGATTAAGGAGATTCAGCTTGTCTCCAAGTACCTGAACAAACTTACACAGATGCATTGTTAAAAGTATCCTGACTTGTTGCATCATGGCTAGACAAGGCTGGTCTACAGGAACACAAGAAGCTGCAAATGACTGTGGATACAGCTTGGTCCTTCACAGACACAGCCCTCCCCGCCATTGCAGGAAGGTAGAATTTATCATTAAGGATCTTCACCATCTGGGTCATGCCTTCTTCTCACTGCATCTATTAGGCAGGAGGAACAGAAGTTCAATAGATTCCTCAACTTATCTACAACCTCAGTGAAACACTACAGACCACCTCTTTGCACTACCATGAGCTTATCGTTCATTGTACCTTGAGCAATATACACAAAATGCTGGAGGAACTCAGCAGCATCCTTGGAATTGAATAAGCAGTCAATGTCTCATGCCGAGACCTTTCAACGCTTCCAGAAAGGAAGGAAGGAAGATGGAGCCAGAATAAGAAGGCAGCGAGAGGGGAAGGAGTCCAAGGCACAAGTGATAGGTGAAGCCAGGTGGGTGTAGATGAAGTAAGAAGCTGGGAGGTGATAGGTGGAAAAGGCAAAGGTTATTTTCTTTACTATCACTGCTTATTGGATGCTGTTACACACAGAATAGGTTCTGTTACAGTTCTCAGTTATCTGAGTCCATGAAGGAGAAATAACATGATGCAGTATAACTCATTCATAGTTTAAAATCATTAACATAATTACACAACTTTTTTTTTAATCCTTCATTGTAGCGTTTGCTAGAAATTTGTCCAAGTTAAGTCAAATTTATTGGATGGGTAGATTGAGGGAATAGGAATAAAGGGACAAAGAGACACGAGTAGATAGGCAAACACGAGGAAATCTGCAGATGCTGGAAATTCAAGCAACACACACAAAATGCTGGTGGAACACAGCAGGCCAGGCAGCATCTATAGGGAGAAGTGCTGTCGACGTTTCCGGCTGAGACCCTTCGTCAGGACTCCATCTATAGGGAGAAGCGCTGTCGACATTTCGGGCCGAGACGTCGACAACGCTTCTCCCTATCAATGCTGCCTGGCCTGTTGCGTTCCACCAGCATTTTGTGTGCGTTGCTCGAGTAGATAGGTATCTTGGTCAGCATAGATAGTTGGACTAAAGGGTCTTTCTCCCTACTGTGCAACTCTATGACACATATAAAGGCCAGGAGACACTTTGTATAATGTTCTCAGTTTTCCTCAGCTTTTGAGAAAGTGGTAGCCAGTCCTAGGATTTGATCGCATGGGATTTTTTCTTTGCTATCGATATGATCCTTGCTGGAATACATCAATCCATGTTTGCCTAGTTGCTCACAAATCAAAACGCCCAGGCAATAATGGATCTGAATGAGTCATCAGCTAATGAACTTTCTTTGTCTCTCTCTCACAAACACACACACACACACACACACACACACACACACACACACACACACACACACACACACACACACACACACACACACACACACACACTTTTCAGTAGTCACAGAATCTGAATACACACCTTCATGTTTTCTAATGTGGTTTGCAATCCCTTGCTGATATTTCTGACCCTCGGCTAAGGATACATTTGTAGCCAATATTCCCTCTTCAATCAACCTAATTGAAAGTGGTTGTGTAATCGATGTTTCTTGTGAATTGAATTGATACAGAATTGACTTCATTCGTTTCAGAATTTATTCATTTCCATTGATGGTGCCTGACTGCAGAGTTACTTCAACATTTTGTCAGTGTTTCTGCAGAATTGACTGTTGTATTTTTTCCAATGGTGACTGCTGTTTATTGACTGTAAAGCATGTGAGGACTTCTAAGGTTTATGAAAACTTGTAAACAATTCAAGTTTAATTGTTGTTCAACCATACGTGAAAACGCAAGAGTACAACCAAATGAGATAGGGTTACTATGGGGTCAAGGTGCTAACAGTCACACATAAGATGTCTTTCTTTCAAAGTCACCAATGTGTCTTTTTTTAGAAGTTTCATAATAGAGAATTAAATTCAGAAGAGAAGCAGAATGAACTCACTTCAAGTATCTGAACTTTTGACTTCACCAACGTGTTATCCAATAGTTTTCCTTGAAGCTGCATTTTGTGATGGCTGTACCATTGTGCAGGATTAGTTTCTACACCTGTCTGAGTAGCATTGATGTGACAAGTTATTTCTCTCTTTTTAAGATCATTTTGTATTTCAAATAAAATTGTGAACTTTCGAAATGTGATGCCTAAAATGCAGTAGCCTAGCATCAGCTCCGAGATGGTTTTGATCTGAAGCAGTGCTAATTGTATGTGCAGTGTGAGCTCATACAATTAGCACTCACATCTACGGTGATGAAATGCTTTGAAAGGTTTGTCAGGACTAGAATCAACTGCCTCAACAAGGACCTAGGCCCACTGCAATTTGCCAATCGCCAAAATAGATCTATGGCAGACACCATCTCAATGGCTCTCCACCCGGCATTGGATCACTTGAACAATACAAATACCTTTGTCAGGATACTGTTTATTGACTATAGCTCAGCATTTAACACCATCAATCCTACAGCCCTGATCAAAAACCTGCAGGACCTGGGCCTCTGTACCTCCCTCTGCAACTGGATCTTCAATTTCCTAACCGGAAGATCACAATCTGTGCAGATTGGTGATAACATCTCCAACTCCCTGATTATCAATGCTGGAGCACCTCAGGGATGTGTGCTTAGCCCACTGCTCTACTCTCTCTACACTCATGACTGTGTGGCTAGGCACAGCTCAAATGCCATCTCTAAATTTGCTGATGATACAACCAACATTGGCAGAATCTCAGATAGTGATGAGAGAGCGTACAGGAGCAAGATATATCAGCTAGTTGAGTGGTGTCACAGTAACAACCTTGAACTCAATTTCAGTAAAACCAAAGAGCTGATCATGGACTTCAGAGAAGGGTAGGATGAGGAACACACACCAGTCATCATACAGGGATCAGAGTTGGAGAGAGTGAGTAGTTTCAAGTTCCTGCATGTTAATATCTCTGAGGACCTAACCTGGTCCCAACATATTGATGCAGCTATAAAGAAGGCAAGACAGATTATTTCCATTAATGCCCCTTCTCCCCTTCTTACCCTATCCCTGATATATTTAGCTTTTCTCCCCCCTCCTCTTTTTTGTTCTCTCTTTCTGCCCATCACTCTGCCTGTTCTCCATCTCCTTCTGGTGCTCCCCTCCCCCTTTCTTTCTCCCTCGGCCTCCTGTCCCATGATCCTTAGCTCTGTATCCCTTTTGCCAATCACCTTTCCGGCTCTCAGCTTCACCCCACCCCCTCCGGTCTCCTCCTATCATTTTGTGTTTCCTCCTCCCCCTCCTACTTTCAAATCTCTTACTATCTTTCCTTTCAGTTAGTCCTGACGAAGGGTCTCGGCCCGAAACATCGACAGCGCTTCTCCCTATAGATGCTGCCTGGCCTGCTGCGTTCCACCAGCATTTTGTGTGTGTTACAGTGATTATATTTCATCAGGAGCTTGAGGAGATTTGGTACTGAAACCATTGAAAATTTCTAAGATGCACCATGGAGAGCATTCTGACTGGCTGCATCAGCATCTGGTATGGAGGGGAGGGATGGGTGGGGGGGGGGGGCTTACTGCACAAGATCAAATTAAGCTGCAGAGAGTTGTAAAATTAGTCAACTCAATCATGGATATTAGCCTCTGTAGTATCCAGGACACCTTCAAGGAGTGGTACCTCAAAAAGGCAGCATCCATCATTAAGGACCCCCCATCAGTCAGGGCAATGCCCTCTTCTCTACCCATCAGAAGTAGGTACAGAAGCCTGAAGGTACACACTCCAGGATTCAGGAATAGCTTCTTCCCCTCTGCCATCCAATTTCTAAATGGACATTGAACCCATGAGTAATACCTCACAATATTTTTATTTCTGTGTTTGCACTACTTATTTAATATACATATATATACTTTAATTCAGAGTTTTTTCTCTATATTACCATGTTTTGCATTGGACTGCTGCCGCAAAGACAATAAATTTCATGCCATATGCCAGTGATGTTAAACCTGATTCTGATTCTGAATTAAAATCAATTTATACTTTTCATAGGAAAGAAATGAACATGAGTGTAACATTTTAGTGAAGAACACTTTTAGCATCAAAACATAAAAAAGTTTGTAAATTTTATGCAAATTGCATTTGAAATTCATGACCATGATACAATTAAACTGAATTTATAAACTGGGTGGTAGAAGTACACAAACAATACACAGCTAATGAAGTAGAGTATTAAAACGAGGATGTAATTGCACTTGAAGAGGAAACAAGTAAAGAGGTATGAGCTAAAGGATTTAGAAATGAATCATTTTAGTTTCTGGTTTCCTTTGGCCAATTTTTCTCATGCCATCTACTTATGCAACAATGACAGGCTGTTTAGAAGAACTGGCTGAAAAATCACTTGTGTGTAATCTGTTTTTGGCTTTGTAGGTGTTGATTAAGACATCTGATGTTATGTGTGTACTTGTACTGCAAGTCACCCAAGGACGCAAGTTGGAAAGATCAGTTACACCCACTGGAAATATGCGGAGTAGGTAGATCATAGTGTCAAACATGGTGCATTGCCAGATTAATACCAGTGCAGGTAAGTTGGATGATGCAGCTAATTTCGTGTGCCCAGGAGCTAACAGCAGAATGGTACCCCTATCCCAATGACCTGCTGTCCGAAAGCAATCACCAAGTATTTGCCAGTTATTTGTTGATTGACTCTAGTGAGTGCTGCTTTAAATCCATGAGCACTTTGGTCCAATTGACATATTGCACCACCTCCCTGTTCCACATGAAGAGCGACTAGCATTTGTGCTGTAATTCTGAATATGGTCCCAAACCCAGCTTCCATTTCCATTTTCTAACTGTGATGAGGGGGTCACTTTAACACCACCCCCGAAACAATGATACATCAGTTTAAACTTTCTCTCTCCTGTACTTGGATCAGAGTTGGGACATCAGTTCCAGTCACCTCCCTGCTGAAAAGTTTAGACATGTCACATCCACCCTTTCGTTTTGACATCTGAGAGCCCAGCTGAGAGAACTGTAACTCAGAGAGCAGGCGTATAAAACACAATAGTGGTGCCATCGCAAAGTGCAGCCTGAAGAAAAGCTGTTAGATGACACATGGGGGAAATAAAAGGTTTGTGTGTGCATGTGTTTATTTATTTATTACATATTTAGCGATACAGCTCAGAGTAGGCCTTTCCAGTTCTTTGAGCCACGGTGTCGCAGCAATCCCAACAAACCTGATTAACCCTAACCTAATCACAGGGCAATTAACAATGACCAATTAACCTCCCCAGTATGCCTTTGGACTGTGCGAGGAAACCTGAGGACCCAGAGACAAGGAAGACGTACAGAGACTCCTTACAGAATGGCGCAGAATTGAACTCCAAACTCCAGCCTGCCTTGAGCTACAATAACTTCACACTAACTGCTATGTTTCCGTGGTGCCCACACGACGTATACGCGGTGAATTCTCAATAAGTGTTAACTTTGCCTCTCTACTGAGTTTCGTTCTCTATTAATGAGATTTTTTTAAAGAAGATAGCCTCAGTGCTGGTGTTAAGCTATTGCATTATAGGCATCTCTTTGAAATTTCATAATTTTGCTTAAAATACAAAACTATCTTTAAAAAAAATAAATCATTTGACACGTGTATTAAGAGATTTTTTTTAAGAAAGGCACATCTGCTTGGGAGTTTTCATAAATCCAAGAAGTCCTCAAATGCTTTACAGTCAATGAACTGTACTCACCATTGTAATGTAAGAAACGCAGCAGTCTATTCTGTAGCAACACTCACTAAATGCTGGAGGAACTCAGCATCAATAGAAATGAATAAATTCCAAAATGAATGAAGTCAATTCAGTACATAGTCAAATCACAATATTGACTACACAATCCATTTTCAATTATGCTGATTGAAGAGGGAATATTGGCTACAAGTGCATCCATATCCAAAGGTCAGAAATATCAGCAAGGGTTTGCAAATCACATTAGAAAACCTGAAGGTGTGTATCCAGATTCTGTGACTACTGAAAAGTGTGTGTGTGTGTGTGTGAGAGAGAGACAAAGAAAGTTCATTAGCTGATGGCTCATTCAGATCCATTATTGCCTGGGTGTTTTGATTTGTGAGCAACTAGTCAAACATGGATTGATGTATTACAGCAAGGATCATATTGATAGTGAAGAAGAAACACCATGTGATCAAATCCCAGGGCTGGCTACCACTTTCTCAAAAGCTGAAAAAAACTGAGAACATTATACAAAGTGTCTCCTGGCCTTTATATGTGTCATAGAGTTGCACAGTATGGAGAAAGACCCTTCAGCCCAACTATCTATGCTGACCAAGATGCCTATCTACTCATATCTCTTTGTCCCTTTATTCCTATTCCATCCATCTACCTATCCAAGTCCTATTTAAACACAGTGATCTACCACCTCTTTTGGTAGTTTGTTCCTTACACCCACAACCCTGTGTGAAAAACTTACCCCTCAGATCTCTGCAAAAAATATTTCCCCTCTCATCATAAACCAATACCTTCCATTTCAGTCTCCTCTACCCTTGGAAAAATGCTGTGACTACCTACCCTAATAATGCCCCTTTCAATTTTATAAACTTTATAAGGTCACTCCTCAGCCACATATGCTCCTGTGATAATTATCGATCCACTCTGTTCTTGTAGCTAAATTCTTCATTCTAGGCAACACCTTCATGATTTTCTAATACTAACAAATCTTTCTATAATGTGGAGACCAGAGATGAACAAGTGTAGGCCAAACCACTGTCTTGTACAGTTACAACATGGTGTCCCAATTCTTGTTCTCCATGCCAATGAAGGCAAGTAAGCTAAGTGACTTCTTCTCTAGCCTATCCACCAGCATTGTCATTTTAGGGAGCTATGAATTTGTAGCCCGAGACAATTCATCAGTGGTTCCTTCTTTTTACTGTATATACCTGGCAGTATTAGGCAGCCCAAGGTGCATTACCTCACGCTTGTCTGGGTTAAATTCAATCTGCAACTACCCTGTCCAACTTCCTAGATAATCTTTGTCCCTCTGTATCCTTAGGCAACAACCATTCTCACTAACTACAATTCCACCAAGCTTTGTTTGATCAGAAAACTTACTTATCAGACCAGACTTTCTCATCCAAGTCACTTATGTGGATGACAAACAACAAAGGTCTCAGCATCCATCCAGTGGTACACAGTTACAAACTCCCAGTCAGAAAGACAATTTTTGATCCATTTAGCCTAAATGCCCTTGACCAGGGCCGGATTAACCTAGTAGAAAAGTAGCTTATGCTACGGGCAAACACGAGGAAATCTGCAGAAATCTGCAGATATGCTACGGGCCCCGCGTTTTCGAGGGCCCCGCCTGCACTAAATGCTTGCAAGCTGCATTCTGGTGAAATCGGCATTCTCACCGGACTGTCACGACTGTTAGAGTGAGTTTTGGGTAGACGATTCATTTACACTTAAATAAGTGACTTCAGCCATCAGAAGTACTATTGATTGAAGCAACACACACAAAATGCTGGTGGAACGCAGCAGGCCAGGCAGCATCTATAGGGAGAAGCGCTGTCGATGTTTCGGGCCGAGACCCTTCGTCAGGACTAACTGAAAGGAAGTCAAAATGTGAAATGATAGGAGAAGACCGGACGGGTGGGGTAAAGCTGAGTGCTGGAAAGGTGATTGGCGAAAGTGATACAGAGCTGGAGAAGGGAAAGGATCATGGGACAGGAGGCCGAGGGAGAAAGAAAGGGGGAGGGGAGCACCAGAGGGAGATGGAGAACAGACAGAGTGATGGGCAGAGAGAGAAAGAAAAAAAAGGGAGGGGGAAAAGGAAACTAAATATATCAGGGATGGGGTAAGAAGGGGAGGAGGGGCATTAACAGAAGTTAGAGAAGTTAATGTTCATGCCATCAGGTTGGAGGCTACCCAGCCGGTATATAAGGTATTCCTCTAACCTGAGTGTGGCTTCATCTTGACAGTAGAGGAGGCCATGGATAGACATATCAGAATGGGAATGGGACATGGAATTAAAATGTGTGGACACTGGGAGATTCTGCTTTCTCTGGCGGACCGAGCGTAGGTGTTCAGCGAAATGGTCTCCCAGTCTGCGTCAGGTCTCGCCAATATATAAAAGGCCACACCGAGAGCACTGGACGCAGTATACCACACCAGCCGACTCACAGGTGAAGTGTCGCCTCACCTGGGAGGACTGTCTGGGGCCCTGAATGGTGGTGAGGGAGAAAGTGTAAGGACAGGTGTAGCACTTGTTCCACTTGCAAGGATAAGTGCCAGGAGGGAGATTGGTGGGAAGGGATGGGGGGGATGAGTGGACAAGGGTGTCACGTAGGGAGCGATCCCTGCGGAAAGCAGAAAGAGGGGGGAGGGAAAGATGTGCTTGGTAGTGGGATCCTGTCGGAGGTGGCGGAAGTTACGGAGAATTATACGTTGGATCCGGAGGCTGGTGGGGTGGTAGGTGAGGACAAGGGGGACCCTATCCCGAGTGGGGTGGTGGGCGGATGGGGTGAGGGCAGATGTGCAGGAAATGGGAGAGATGCATTTGAGAAACACCTCAAATGATCCTTTCCCTTCTCTAGCTCTGTATCCCTTTTGCCAATCACCTTTCTGGCTCTCAGCTTCACCCCACCTCCTCCAGTCTTCTCCTATCATTTCACATTTTGACTTCCTTTCAGTTAGTTCTGACGAAGGGTCTCGGCCCGAAACGTCGACAGCACCTCTCCCTATAGATGCTGCCTGGCCTGCTGCGTTCCACCAGCATTTTGTGTGTGTTGCTTGAATTTCCAGCATCTGCAGATTTCCTCGTGTTTACTATTGATTGAGTTCATAACAATGCATTTCCTAAATGCTGTGAACCCAGTCTCATTCTGATAATGAAATTTACTTTGCACTTTAAGTTTCAGGGAACTTCCTTTGATTCGAAGAACAAACTGAGACTGACAGCTCCAGCTCCCTGTAGCAGCCCGTCCTCAGATGCACTCACAGCCAATCAGCGAGTACTGCTAGGAGAAGCATGCTCTCATTGGCTGAGGAGTGTCAGTGGGCGGGACGGTGTGCGCTCGGAGCGGGCTGGGGAGAGGACGGAGATTGGGAGCTGCACTTCGGGTAACACCGGCCGGGGTCTAATTGCGCATCTATTTGTCACTCATGGTTACCAACTGAAGTGGAGAACGCTCATTTTCAAAACCGAAAAGGATTTAAAATGAACTAAGGAGCACCATGGGTCAAAACAGATTGAACAATCTCACTCTAATGAGCGTTGAACATGAACTTCTGCGTGAAATAGACATTTCCAGTATCAACAAATTTGCTCATGCTAAATCTAGAAAATCTAACTTTTAAATTGTAGTTTTGTTACTTTTGACATTTGAAATTGATACCTACATGTAAGCAATACTATTACTGAAGTGTGAGACATTTGTTGTATTATCTGGCTGTATAGCAAATGAAAAAATTGAATTATTTTACTATGCAAGTAAATAATTTATGTTCAAGTCATGTCAAGTCACTTTTCATTGTCATTTCAACCATAACTGCTGGTACGATACACAGTAAAAACGAGACATTTTTCAGGACCATGGTGCTACATGAAACAGTACAAAAACTAGACTGAACTACATAAAAACAACACAGAGAGAAACTACACTAGACTATACTCTACTCAGGACAGCATAAAGTGCACAAAACAGTGCAGGCATTACAATAAATAATAAACAAGACAATAGGCACAGTAGAGGGCAGTAAGTTGGTGTCAGTCCAGGCTCTGGGTATTGAGGAGTCTGATAGCTTGGGGGAAGAAACTGTTACATAGTCTGTTCATGAGAGCCCGAATGCTTTAGTGCCTTTTCCCAGATGGCAGGAGGGAGAAGAGTTTGTATGAGGGGTGCATGGGGTCCTTCAGAATGCTGTTTGCTTTGCAGATGCAGCGAGTATTGTAAATGTCTGTAATGGCGGGAAGAGAGACCCCAATGATCTTCTCAGCTGACCTCACTATCCGCTGCAGGGTCTTGCAATCTGAGATGGTGCAATTTACGAACCAGGCAGTGATGCAGCTGCTCAGGATGCTCTCAATACAACCCCTGCAGAATGTGATGAGGATGGGGGGCTGGTGGGAGATGGACTTTCCCCAGCCTTCGCAGAAAGTAGAGACGCTGCTGGGCTTTCTTTGCTATGGAGCTGGTGTTGAGGGACCAGGTGAGATTCTCCATCAGGTGAACACCAAGAAATGTGGTGCTCTTAACGATCTCTACCGAGGAGCTTTTTTTTGGAGAGGGAAGTCCGAGGTTCAGAACGGGAGTGCGGTGGGAGCCATTTTGATTTTTTTCTTCTTCTCATCGGAGTTAAGAGAGTCAGGACTGCGCAGGCATGTGAAGCGGGGAAGATTTAAAAAGGATACAACCTTATACAGCGGGCAGCATCATTTGCAGGCTGTGGAGTGAGCCGGGAGCAAAGTGTAGGCTTAAGGGCTTTGGCTGTACGGGCTTAGGTGGAAACAGGTGAGGCAAGGTAGGTTTAGGTTTCAGTTTTTCCTGTTATTTGAGGAAAGGGGAAGTATGAGTGTGAGGGCAGCTTGTTGTTCTCAGTGTCAGATGTGGGAGGTCCTGGAGTCTCCCAGCCTCCCGGACGTCCACATCTGCGCCAGGTGCACCAAGCTGCAGCTCCTAAGGGACCGTGTTAGGGAAGTGGAGCTGCAGCTCGATGACCTTCGTCTGGTCAGGGAGAGTGAGGAGTTGATAGAGAGGAGTTACAGGCAGGTGGTCACACCGGGGCCACGGGAGGCAGACAAGTGGGTCACCATTAGGAGGGGGAAGGGGAAGAGTCAGATACTAGAGAGTACCCCAGTGGCTGTACCCTTTGACAATAAGTACTGCTGTTTGAGCACTGTTGGGGGGGACAGCTTACCTGGGGGAAGCAACAGTGGCCATGCCTCTGGCACAGAGTCTGGCCCTCTGGCTCAGAAGGGTAGGGAAAGGAAGAGGAAGGCAGTAGTAATAGGGGACTTGATAGCTAGGGGGTCAGATAGGCGATTTATGTGGACGCGATCAGGAGACCCGGATGGTAGTTTGCCTCCCTGGTGCCAGGGTACGGGATGTTTCTGATCGCGTCCACGATATCCTGAAGTAGGAGGGTGAGGAGCCAGAGGTCATGGTACATATAGTCACCAATGACATAGGAAAAGGGAAGTGGTCCTGAAAGGAGAATATAGGGAGTTAGGAAGGCAGTTAAGAAGAAGGACCGCAAAGGTAGTAATCTCGGGATTACTGCCTGTGCCACGCAACAGTGAGAGTAGGAATGGAATGAGGTGGAGGATAAATGTGTGGCTGAGGGATTGGAGCAGGGGGCAGGGATTCAAGTTTCTGGATCATTGGGACCTCTTTTGGGGCAGGTGTGACCTGTACAAAAAAGACGGGTTACACTTGAATCCTAGGAGGACCAATATCCTGGCGGGAAGGTTTAATAGAGCTGTTAGGGAGGGTTTAAACTAATTTGGCAGGGGGATGGGAACTGGAATGATGGAGCGGAGGAGAGAGAAAACAGAAATAGATCTAAGGTAGTGAGCAATAAGGATGTCAGGAAGGACAGGCAGGTGATGGAGCAAATTTTCAGCCATTGGGTTGAGTTGCAGTGCAATCAAAGCAAAAAGTACCAAATACTGGACTTAAGGTGTTATACTTAAATGCAGCAACATAAGGGATTAGGTGGATGATCTTGTTGTACAGTTACAGATTGGCAGGTATGATATTGTGGCCATCACTGAGACGTGGCTAAAGGATGCATGTCTCTGGGAGCTGAATGTCCAAGGATACACAGTGTATCGGAAGGATAGGCAGGTAGGTAGAGGGGGTGGCGTGGCTTTAATGGTAAGAAATTATATTAGATCATTAGAAAGAGTTGACATGGGATCGGAAGGTACAGAATCTTTATGGGTTGAGCTAATAAATCGCAGGGGTAAAAGGACACTGATGGCAGTTATCTACAGGCCTCCAAACAGCAGCAGTGATGTGGACTACAAATTACAACAGGAAATAGAAAAGGGTTGCCAGATGGGCAGTGTTATGATAATTGTGGGGGATTTTAACATGCGAGTGGGTTGGGAAATTTAGGTCGGCACTGGATCTCAAGAAAAAGAATCTGTAGAATGTCTATGAGATGGCTTTTTAGAACAGCTTGTTGTTGAACCCACTAGGGGATCGGCTGTACTGGATTGGGTATTGTGTAATGAACAAGAGGTGATTAGAGAGAGTGAGGTGAAGGAACCCTTAGGAGACAATGATCACAACATGATTGAGTTCACTGTGAAAATTTGAGAAAGAGAAGCCGAAATCCGATGTGTCAGTATTTCAGTGGAGTAAAGGAAATTACAATGGCACGAGAGAGGAACTGGCCAAGGTTGACTGGAAAGGGACACTAGCGGGAAGGACGGCAGAGCAGCAGTGGCTGGAGTTTATGCGAGAAGTGAGGAAGGTGCAGGACAGATTTATTCCAAAGAAGAAGAAATTTTCAAATGGAAAAAGGATGCAACCATGGCTGACCAGAGAAGTCAAAGCCAAAGTAAAAGCAAAGCAGAGGGCATACAAGGAAGCAAAAATTAGTGGGAAGACAGAGGATTGGGAAGTTTTTAAAAGCTTACAAAAGGAAACTAAGAAGATCATTAAGAGGGAAAAGATGAGCTATGAAAGGAAGCTAGCAAATAATATCAAAGAGGATGCTAAAAGCTTTTTCAAGTATATAAAGAGTAAAAGACAGGTGAGAGTAGATATAGGACCGATAGAAAAGGATGCTGGAGAAATTATAATGGGAGATAAGGAGATGGCAGAGGAACTGAATGAGTATTTTGCATCTGTCTTCACTGAGGAAGATATCAGCAATATACCAGACATTCAAGGATGTCAGGGAAGAGAAATATGCGCAGTCACAATTACGACAGAGAAAGTACTCAGGAAGCTGAATAGTTTAAGGGTAGATAAATCTCCTGGACCAGATGGAATGCACCCTTGTGTTCTGAAGGAAGTAGCAGTGGAGATTGCGGAGGCATTGGCAATGATCTTTCAAAAGTCGATAGATTCTGGCCTGGTTCCGGAGGACTGGAAGATTGCAAATGTCACTCCGCTATTTAAGAAGGGGGCAAGGAAGCAAAAAGGAAATTATAGACCTGTTAGCTTGACATCGGTGGTTGGGAAGTTGTTGAAGTCGATTGTCAAGGATGAGGTTACGGAGTACCTGGAGGCATATGACAAGATAGGCAGAAATCAGTATGGTTTCCTTAAAGGAGAATCCTGCCTGACAAACCTAGTGCAATTGTTTGAGGAAATTACAAGTAGGCTAGACAAGGGAGATGCAGTGGATGGTGTGTTTTTGGATTTTCAGAAGGCCTTTGACAAGGGGCCACACATGAGGTGCTAAACAGGATAAGAGCCCTTGGAATTACGGGAAAGTTACATGTGTGGATAGAGCGTTGGTTGATTGGCAGGAAACAGAGAGTGGGAATAAAGGGATCCCATTCTGGTTGGCTGCCGGTTACCAGTGGTGTTCCACAGGGGTCCGTGTTGGGGCCGCTTCTTTTTACGTTGTATATCAACGATTTGGATTATGGAATAGATGGCTTTGTGGCTAAGTTTGCTGATGATACAAAGATAGGTGGAGGGGCCAGTAGTGCTGAGGAAACAGAGTCTGCAGAGAGACTTGGATAGATTGGGGGAATGGGCAAAGAAGTGGCAAATGAATTACAATGTCGGAAAGTGTATGGTCATGCACTTTGGTAGAAGAAATAAACGGGCAGACTCTTATTTAAATGGGGAGAGAATTCAAAGTTCTGAGATGCAACAGGACTTGGGAGTCCTCGTGCAGGATACCCATAAGGTTAACCTCCAGGTTGAGTCGGTGGTGAAGAAGGCAAATGCAATGTTGGCATTCATTTCTAGAGGAATAGAGTATAGGAGCAGGGATGTGATGTTGAGGCTCCATAAGGCACTGGTAAGACCTCGCTTGGAATACTGTGTGCAGTTTTGGGCTCCTTATTTAAGAAAGGTTATGCTGACGTTGGAGAGGGTTCAGAGAAGATTCACTAGAATGATTCCGGGAATGAGAGGGTTAACATATGAGGAACGTTTGACCGCTCTTGGACTGTACTCCTTGGAGTTTAGAAGAATGAGTGGGGACCTCATAGAGACATTTTGAAAGTTGAAAGGCATGGACGGAGTGGACGTGGCAAAGTCGTTTCCCATGGTGGGGGAGTCTAGTATGAAAGGTCATGACTTGAGGATTGCAGGGCGCCCATTCAGAACAGAGGTGCGAAAAAAAATTTTAGCCAAAGAGTGGTGAATCTATGGAATTTGTTACCATGGGCAGCAGTGGAGGCCAAGTCATAGGGTGTATTTAAGGCAGAGATTGATAGGCATCTGTGTAGTCAGGGCATCAAAGGTTATGGTGAGAAGGCGGGGAGTGGGACTAAAGAGGAGATTGGATCAGCTCATGATGAAATGGTGGAGCAGACTCAATGGGCCGAATGGCCGACCTCTGCTCCTTTGTCTTTATGTTCAGCAGAGAGTGGTCGCTCCGTGCCCTCCTGAAGTCAACAACCATCTCTTTTGTTCACATTCAGAGACAGGTTGTTGGCTCTGCAGCAGTCCATTAGCCGCTGCTCCTCCTCTCTGTATGTTGACTCGTCGTTCTTGCTGATGAGACCCACCACAGTCATGTCATCGGTGAACTTGATGATGTGGTTCGAGCTGTGTGTTGCAGCACAGTCGTGGGTCAGCAGAGTGAACAGCAGTGGACTGAGCACACAGCCCTGGGGGGCCCCCGTGCTCAGTGTGATGGTGTTGGAGATGCTGCCCTCGATCCGGACTGACTGAGGTCTCCCAGTCAGGAAGTCTAGGATCCAGTTGCAGAGGGAGGTGTTCAGGCCCAGTAGGCTCAGCTTTCCAGTCAGTTTCTGAGGGATGATTGTGTTGAATGCTGAACTGAAGTCTATGAACAACATTTGAACGTACGTGTATTTTTTGTCCAGGTGGGTTAGGGCCAAGTGGAGGGTGGTGGCAATGGCGTCATCTGTTGAGCGGTTGGGACGGTACACAAACTGCAGGGGGTTCAATGAGGGGGTCAGTAGGGTCTTGAGATGCCTCATGATGAGCCTCTCAAAACACTTCATGATGATGAATGTAAGTGCAACGGGACAGTAGTCATCTAGACAGGACACTGAAGACTTCTTCAGCACGGGGACAATGGTGGCGGCCTTGAAGCACGTTGGAATGGTGGTGCTGCTCAGAGAGATGTTGAAGGTGTCAGTGAGAACATCTGCTAGCTGGTCTGCACATCCTCTAAGCACTCTACCAGGGATGTTGTCTGGTCCAGCAGCCTTCCATGGGTTGATCCTGCACAGGGTTCTTCTCACATCAGCCATGGTGAGACACAGCACCTGGTCATTTGTAGGAGGGGTGGACTTCCTCGCCGCCACGTCATTTTCCACCTCAAAACGAGCATAGAAGTTACTCAGCACATCTGGGAGGGAGGCATCACCTGCACAGTCAGGTGATGTTGTCCTGTAGTTGGTGATGTCCTGGATGCCCTTCCACATGCGCCACATGTCACCGCTGTCCTGGAAGTGGCTGTGGATTTGCTGGGTGTGTGCACGCTTTGCCCCTCTGATGGCTCGGAACAGTTTGGCCCTTGCTGTTGTTTGGGCTGCCTTGTCACCTGCTCTGAAGGTGGAGTCACGGGTCCTCAGCAGGACGCGCACCTCCGTGGTCATCCACGGCTTCTGGTTGGTGCGTGTAGTGATGGTCTTGGACACAGTGACATCGTCGATGCATTTGCTGATATAGCTGGTCACTGATGCTGTGTACTCCTCTAAGTTGGTAGAGTCGCCATCGGTTGCAGCCTCACTGAACATGTGCCAGTCAGTGTGCTCAAAGTAGTCTTGAAGAACAGAGATGGCTCCTGCTGGCCATGTTTTTACCTGCTTCTGAACTGGTCTTAATACTGATTTTAACTTATTGAACTGGTTTTAATACTTATGTGCATTTTTTTGAAATTTAGGGCCACTTTATAATATATGCTACAGGTCCCACACTAGCTTAATCCAGCCCTGCCCTTGACCCTTTGTTCCCTATCTTTCTGGAACAGCTTACATGTGGACCCTTGTCAAAAGCCTTACTTCAGTCTAGGTATACCACATTTGAAAATTCAGTAATGATTATATACAATATTTTTAAATCAGTTCAAGTTTAACTGTTATTCAACCATACATATGTATACAGCTAAACAAAACAGCTTTCCTCAGGAGCCAAGGTGCAAAACACAGTACATATAGTCACACACAGCATACAACACATAGACAGTCGGCCCTCCTTATCCGCTGGGGAATGGTTCTGGGACCCCTCGCTGATACCAAAATTTGCGGATGCTCAAGTCCCTTATTCAACCTTATTCAATGTGGTGGACCTTAGGACCCAGACCTTATTTAACCTGTCTCAGTCTGCTGGACATTAGGACCCGGCACCAGAGCTCTGAATGCGCAGTGTTTCTGTTCACGAAAGTAATCACGATCACGATTGAAAATAAGGTGGAAGTAATAAAGCGATCGGAAAAAGGTGAAACGCCATCGGTCATTGGAAAAGCGTTAGGCTACGTCGGTCAACGATCGGAACAATTTTAAAGGATAAAGTGAGAAAGGCTCTGCCCCGATGAAAGCTACAATTATTACTAAGCAACACAGTGGTTTAATTATTGGGTTTTTGATCCTCACATCAACCCGGCACGATGGAAAGTGCACTCGGGAGCGGTCTGTCTTGAGACCCGAGAGCTTCCGTTCCCGAGCCCAGCGCTGAAGCATACATTCTTAAGTGTTTTATATGCATAGTAAGGTAAAATATATACTATATACTAAGACAAACGTTTGACTAACTGACGCTAAATAACACCGGATGTAGCTGTTCCAACTTACGTAGTAAGAGAACTTCCAATTTTTTTCGATCCTGATGCACGATAATCCACGCACATCCCCCCCCCCGTATACTTTAAATCATCTCTAGATTACTTATAATACCTAATACAATGTAAATGCTATGTAAAATGGTTGTTATACTGCATTGTTTAGGGAATAATGACTAGAAAATAAAGTCTGTACATGCTCGAACAACAAGTGCTGGAAGAGCACTTCCGGGTTTTCGCGATCCGTGGTTGGTTGAATTCGCGCATGCGGAATCCGCGGATAAGGAGGGCCGACTGTAGTTATAATTACAGATAGAGTCACAAAAGAATATGAGCACAAGTCCCTGAGTGGCATGGCCTGAAGGCTGACAGTGAATATGGTTTGTCCTGGAGCCATGTTCCTGCAAGAACAAACATGTAACAGTTCCTCATCTCCCGCAGCCAAAAGCAATCCAGCTTACCCCTCAGGCTGTGAAAACTTCAGAGCAGCGCTGACAGGAGAGCTGGCTTGCAGGGGGATGTCACAATTCTTTTCACTTCTATATTTTTTGTTCAGCTCTCTCTCTCTCTCTCTCTCTCTCTCTCACAAGGCAAGGCCATAGTAAAATCCTATGTGCTTCAGAACCTTCATTTCACAATAAACAGATCTGGTGCTTTTTAGTCAAAGTGTTAATCAGAAAAGTCGAGATCCTGCAGCCTGGTTGAGAAGTGAATGCCTGGTCCTTGGCACATATTAGTGAAACATTCTGGTTCCATTGGCTGTGTAAGTCTAGGGAAGACCATCTCCGGCCCTGCCAAACATGTGGGATTGAGGCACAAACCCACCAAAACCCCCTGTTTGTCTGGATGCTGCGTGACTCGTTACCCTGTAACAAATAAGTGCCATGAAATAACAGACAGTACACCACATACAATTAAAGATTTAGCTTGATAATTCTTAATTTGGCCAAAGGGTTAGTAAAGAAAGAACAAAAAAAAGAAAAGGGCCCATTTTAATGAAACAGTCTAACATGCACAAGTTGGAGCTCACGGTTTCCCCTTCACCGATCCTCCTTCGATCTCACTCTGGGCTTCGTCGAATCACAGCCCCACTCCAGGTCGGATCCTACGACCTCTCCTCTCTGGCATCTTTTCTCCTCATCTCCTTAACAAAAGCCCCCAAACCCAACCTTGGTATCTCTCACCAGAGAAACCTCCCCTTAATCCAGCCATCCTAATTGGATGGCACACAATTCTCCAATCTCTTATCTTCAACAGTAACCCAAACAAGCAGCTTGCACAGAACAGCACAAAATGAAATACAAACCAGCATAACAGTAAAAAATATGAACCAGGGCAATACATTAGCATTTAATATGATCGTACCTCAGATGGGTAAACTGCCCCCATTTGCATCTCAACACTTCTCTCTGCAACTGGATCATGGACTTCCTGACAGAAAGGCCACAGTCAGATTGTGTTGACAGAAATATCTCAAGCTCCATCACACTGAGCACCAGCACTCCCCAGGGCTGCTTGCTTAGCCTGCTGCTGATGGATGTCTGCATTGCTAAGTCCAGTTCAAACCCAATCTTCAAGTTCATTGATACCACAACAGTGGTTGGTCTCATCAATATCGACAACAAGACAGTGTGTAGAGAGGAGGTAGAGTGGCTGGTAGAATGGTGTGAGCACAACAGCTTGCTTTCCAACATGGGCAAGTCCAAAGAGATGATTGCGGACTTTAGAAACATGCGGACTGAGCACTCCTCACTGCACATACATGGCTAGAGAGTTAGGAGCACCAAGTTTCTGGGAGTGCACAAAATGGAGAATCACGTCTTGTCCCTCTACACCATCTCTTTGGTCAAGAAAACACAGCAACTTCTCCACTTCCTGAGGAGATTGAGGCAAGTGAGCCTACCCTTCCCCCCCCCCCCCCACCCCGCCCATTCTAACCAATTTTTACAGGAGCACCATTGAGAATGTCCTGACCAGTTGCACGACTGTCTGGTACAGGAATTGCAAGGCATCTGACCGCAAGTCCCTACAAAGGATTGTGAGGACTGCTGAGAGGATCATCAGGGTCTTTCTTCCACCCATCAGAGGTATTTAATCAGGACCACTGCCAACACAGGCTCCTTAGCATGTTCAATGATCCTTCCCATCTGTCCAACAATCTGTCTGACCCCCCACCATTAGGCAGGAAGTACCATAGCATGAGGACAAGGACTGTTCGGATAGGAAACAGCTTCTGTCCCCAGGCCGTAAGACTACTGAACTCCCCACCAGCACCCAGGTCTCATTACATAGGAAGCACCAGAGCATTATACTGTTACTTTTTTACTTGTATCATATATTCACCTTATTATTTGTTAATTTTTTTGAGGAAATATTACTTTATGTGTTATGTGTGTGAGTTATATGTACGTCAGTCCAGTGGTACGTTATCTCAATTGGTGGTATATTTGCGTATGGTTGAATGACATGTTATGTTCCCGTAGGTATCTTGTGCCTGTCACATGATCATGATGTAATTGAGGCTCTGCTGGGCATGATGTAATGGTCTTGTGATGGTGGAGTGACGTAATTTTCCTGCCAGTGAGAGGTCATGTGATAGTCTTTTCAACAGGGTATAAAAGGAGAACCCCTCCCTGTGACGCTGAGCAGTTCGTGGTTGAATTCGATCAGTGACTCCGTTCTGCTGCGTATTCGATGTTATGACGCAGTTTTGTTTTAAAGTGGAGTTTTACTTTCTGCCTTAAGTCTCAAAGGTTATTGCTGGCAGTTTTGCTACAATACTGCCAGTTCAGTCCAGTCGGAGAGTGAAGATTTATCAAAGTTCAGGAAGCTGGAGGATCGAGGAAAGTTGATGTCAGCGGTAAGCAGGTTCGACCTTATTTAATCTTCGTACAAAGAATTAGTAACCTGCAATCTGTTAAGAAGGATGAACAGTTCTGATGGACAATGGGGTGCAGAGTTGACCATATTCCCCCCCTTGAGAATCACAAACCATTACTGTTGCTATGCTGCTCATGAGAGAGAGAGATGAAAAGAAAACATGCAAGAACATCTGCTACAGATAAGAGAGGGGAGAGAGACTTGTTGATTTACCGTATTATGACTTCTGCGAGGGTTACTTATCTTATACCATTCTGTTCATTAACATTCCTCAGGGGACAGCTGGAGTGGGCTGGTTTGATAGACACAGTCATCCAAAACTGATTGATAGCTGAGACCCCCGTGAGTAGGGATAAAAGTCAGGTCTGGAGAGACACCCTTCAGACACGGCAGGAGACACACTAGTGGACACTGATTGAGTGTTGGAACCCACGGGAAGGTGTGGGGCTTTGGAGACTGAACCAGGAGGTCGGTCAGAAAAACTCACAGTGTTATAGCAGGGCCGGTGGGGACTTGTTTCTGTGTCCACTCATGCCAGAGTGACGAGTCCACCACAGAAGAACGGTCTAGCTGAATGACAGAGGGGTCATAACTGAATGACCACAATGACACGATGGATCAAGAACGCAAAGGAAGGTTTGACTGCTGTAGCTGTTACTTCTCACTCGCTCTCTCTCTCCCTCCAACGATTACAACACAACAACCATATCCACCTCAGCTCACATGAACTGAACTGAATTTTATACTTTTCCATGACAATTCATTTACCCCTAGACATCGATAGAGCTTGTTTATTATTGCTTATTATTATTCCTACACTTTTACATTTATTATTGCTAACCTGTGTTATCTGTATATTTGCAGTATTGATATTGTTTTGCGTATTTTACTAATAAACACCTTGTGAAAATAGTACCATCAGACTCCAATGGATTCTTCTTTCTCTGCTGGTGAGACACCCAGTTACGGGGTATGTAACAAATCTGAGATAGCTCCTGCTTTTGCTAAAAGAGTTGGATGCAGAGTTTCACCAAGGAAAAGGTCAGTACCTTCATGCCGTTTTATTTTCTTCATCGTAAATTTTCCGGGCAAGGCATACTTTGACTGGGATCAGCAGTAATGTCGCGAAAGAGGATTTTATTACTTCAAGGAAAGTCTCTCCTAACTGACTGTAAATCATTTTGGACTTTTTGCATTACTACTTTTAAGAACTGTGTTCGCATTTCTCACTTTAAGAACTGTTCGAGTTGCCATATAGCAGCCGACTTCCAGTTAAGTTAGTCGTTTGTTTACTTTTGGGTTTTTTTAAAGCAGTGTTTAATAAATGTTTTATTTGTTATAAAAAACCTGTCTCAATTATATATTCATTGTTGCTGGATCATAGCAGACAATAAACTCGAACCTAATTATCCAGCCTATAGGTCTTTCTGTCTGTTTGGTTAACACCTGCCATTCTTGCAACCTCCCTGTTCCCCAATGCTGTCAAATCTTCTGGTTAATCCTATTGACTGGACTGCTATACATGTGTAAAATGTTGCTAGGAATTGCTAGGATGACCCGAATTCCTTAAAAAGAGCTGCAATGTAGAGAACAGCCTAGATGGAACAGGGTGTGCCCTACTTACCCCTCCACCCCCACTCTCCAATGGTTCTGTGGTCCCTGAACTTACCCAGCCAAACTCTGGGTCTTGGGGATTTAAGCCTTGACTAGGTATCCAACTCGGCCTGGCCAAGGCGTTAGGGGTGAGATATCTAAGGATTAGAGACCCAGAAACCATGTTGTGTTTGGTCTGATGTTTGGTGTCCAGGACTGGATTTTGGTGCATAGCCAGATCTAAACACAGGTACACTATAATAATGGTCACTGTGTAACACTGGGAAGTTCACCACCAATTTCTCAAGGGCATTTAGAAATGGGCAGTAAATATTGTGCTTGCCTCCAATGCCCTGATTCCAAAAAGTGATTAAAAACCTCATTCTTAATGTAACTTTGTACATTGGAATGTAAATCTGTGTTATGAGCTCCAATTCTAAAGTGGAGCTTGAAGACTTTATTATTAGCAGCACTGCAGGAGACCAATGATTCGTGATGTGTTAAATAATCTGGAGAGCACACTAAAAGCTTGCAGTCTTTTTGGTGAGTGGAATAAAATTAACTTTGAATAGGTACATAAAAGGCAGGATGTGCTCTGCAAGTCAGAAGGGAGAAATAAATATATCTAACATTTTAGATGCCTGGCATCTGATCAGTTGTGGCCCTTAGGTGCGTACCATCTGGACTTCTTGCATGCCTCGGCTTAAGACTAAGACATCTTCCCAAAAGAACCTGATGAGGGGAAGGGGCTGAAGACGGAAGGAATCTCCCATCAGGAATCTTCAGTGAACAGATGCCAGAGAAATTGCTCCTCCCAGTTGCTGATCTGTAGTCAATGCCGACAACCTCTCTGGAGACCCGCTCCCCAGAAAATAGACCAACTGGGAGCATTTATCCTTAAAGTAAAGGATTAAGTTTTCCCTGATTGGTGTGCTAACTTGGTAGCTGCCCATAGGAATACTACTATCCCATCAGTGCCACTGTGAATCAGGGAGAGCAGGGCTCAGTTTTAAAAGAGCAGCTGTTAAACTGGATATTGTTGTACTGTAAATAAAGTGATCGGACAGACACTGAAGCTATTGGATACAGAAGTGTTTTATTCAGCAAAAAACGAGCAACAGGCATCATAGTGAGACACTCTTGCACAAAAAGGCCAGCTTGACCCAATATTACATGACATTTTTTATATGCTAAATATCACAGGACAATTCTATAGCTATAATGCACCTACAATGCTTCCTTTGAATTACATATTATTTTCAAACATAGCCTTCCTCACACTCACAATGAATGTTAATCCCCATTGACCATCTCTCTGGATTCATGCATACACAAACATCAAGTGCATATGTGTTTCCTGGTTTGTAAACAACGCCATTCTGCAGCTTCAGGAAGACTATTGTTCAGAGCTGCATATTAAATTCAATCTACAATCCACATTCAGATCTGAAGATAAATTGCTACTGAAATTATCATTTGCTCTATACCCTGACTCCAGAATATGCCCTAACAGAGATAAAGAAAAATGTATGGAGGGAGTCATGTGTCTTCAGTGTGAGTGGCCACCTCCCAACCCCTTCTGGCGATCATTGACTCAAAGTTCCACATTGCAAAGGACACCAAAACACAGCTTTAGCATGCTGCAGAAATCTCAGTGTACATCTCTGCCAGGCATGGTTATGGGAAGCACTGTGAGACCCAGTGTTAAAACCTTTGGCAGGTGGATGCAGGCAGTTACACATCAGTGTCACCCCAGAAGGGGTGGTAAGTTGTGTTTCTGAACCTTTGCAGTTCTTTTTCTGTCATCAGGTTGGGGAGGTAGTGCTATTATTTAGTCAGGAGCATCGATGACAAAGGACGGGCAATATAATTCATGTTCTTTTGCCAGCTTGCTGAACAGTTTGATCCTTTTTTTCCATCCAGAACTAAAGATGAAAGTTGCCAATTGCCATTGCAACATCTGTCAATAAAACAAGGTTGAGAGGTCACTTACTGACGATGTCATCAGCACTGAAGCCTCTCGGATGAGTGGCGAAACGTCTTCTAGACAGCACAGCAAGTCCAGTTGCCTTGATTTACTACTACTTGATATTTGTGGAAAAGTACTTCCAAGTAAACGTCTTTGACCGTAAGTCCATCAGGCAGTGATCAATGTGGAAAGTGCTGAGGACACAATTGGACAGAGACACTTATGGATTCTATGATTTGTTCCCTGAGAAATTAGTCCAAACTTTGAAGCAGATCTGACCAATAAGCTCCAAGCCCTCACTTGCCTGGTAATGAGATGGGCCATCCTAGTCAGAGCCTTCATTGGGTTTTGGCCAGTAACATTGACTGCATATTTCCCTCCATACTGCCTGACCTTGTGTGTATGTATTGCTCAAGATTTCCAGCATCTGCAGAATCTCTTGAGTTTCATTCCAGGGAGCTGTGCTAGACATTGGCTTTGTAATGTGTACATCCCATTGTTCATTTGGTCATTTAAAGCTTCCTGCAGGAGCTCTGGCCTGTTCAGGAGAGGCACTGACTTCCACTCACTGATTGCTCGGGTCCTTGAGCACCAGCAGAACATCACAGTAGTGACTGCAGTCTAGTTAAGGAGCTGGCAGGACATGTGCCTTGGGAGAACTTCATCCCAGCTCCACCTCTCACAGCAAGGAGACACTGCTGCCGGGTACATGCCCCTAAGGAGTAGAAGCAGGAATAGGCCTGTTCAGCCAGGTTTGACACTTAGCAAAAAATGTTATTTCATTGACATTTCCCTCCATTAACCTCATACCCCTTGATTTTAATTTCCTAAAAAAGAGAGACATTGATCACTGTCTTGTCTGAACTCATAGAACAAGCCTCCACAGCCCTCTTGTGCAGAGAATTTCAAAGATTCGTCCCCATCTGTGTGAAACAATCACCTCTCGTCTCTCTCACGAATGGCCAACTCCTCGTTGTGTGACTGGGATCCCTACTTCTTGATATGTTGGTCAGGAGAAGCATTATCCCTACATCTATCCTGTCAATCCTCACAGGAATATTGCATGCTTCAATGATATCACCTATTACTGCTCAAAACCTAAGGGAGTATAGCTTCAATCTGCTTCAAACAATGCTCTCTACCCTGGAGCCAAACCAGTGAAACTTCCTTGCACTCCATCCCAGGAATATCTTTCCCATACAGAGAGGCAAGGTCTGTACACAATATTCCAACCACAGTCTCATCAGAGTCCTAATCATTTTAATAAGATATCTTAATTCTTGCAATCAAATCCACTTTCAATAAAATGTTGATATAACTTTTGCCTTTTTTATTACTAGCTGATTCTAAAACAGGGGCTTTAAAAACAGAGACACATTTTTCCCCTCATTAGGGAGAGAGCGAGCCTGTGGTATGTCAAATACCGGGTGAATGCATAGTCTTTGGAGTAACTGCAAGCCTGTGTTTTTGCTGTTGCTTTTGCTGCATGCTTGAGTGCTCAGTGGCAGGTGCTGATGCTTTTTTTTTGCCGGTAGGGGGATCATTGCTTGCTGCCGCTTATGTGCGGGAGAGAGGGGAGCTGGGGGCACTTTGGGTTTCTAACATTTGACTGTCATTTATTCTTTGGAGCACTCCTCTGGTTTCATGGATGGCTGTGAAGAAACAGCCTTTCAGGACATACATTGTATGCATTTCTCTGACGTTAAATGTACCTTTGAAACGTTTGAAATGACTGGATAAACCTTAAGGTCCTCTGAAGTAAAACGAGTCTCAGATTTCATCTTAAGAAAACATTGTAAATAGACAAATTTATGGAAAGTATTAAAAATAAGGTAGTAATAATAAGAGACTTCAAACACTGAAACAGTAATCGGGACAGTTGTAGAACAAAGGGTAGGAGAATGCATTCAAGCAATTGGTCTGTAGAAATCTGAACAAGGTACAGGGCTGTGACTAGATTTAAAGGGATGGGTTTGACTAATGGATAAAGGTATCATTAGGAGACAGCAATAACAATTCAGGCAGATTGAGCAGAGCTATGGAAAAGGACAAAAATAGATCAGGAATAAAGGTTCTGTAGTGATGTACTACATACAGAGCTAGAAATGACACGCAGTCGGTAAGTCGTTTCGAGACTAGTTTATTCAAACTTCACAGCGCTGCCTTTTAATCCCTAGTTCCCGCCCTCTCCTGGCGGAAATGACATCAGAGGTGCATTACCAAAGTCTCCACATTAGTGTGGACAATTATATCAGGTGGAGGTATGATCTCCCAAGTGTTAAGAAACAGCTAATTAGAGTGAAATTAGTAACAGCACAGTGGGAAGCATTCAGCAAAAAGACAGTAATGATTTAATGTCCCTGTTTAAAGAAAAGGGTGGGGGGTGGGGAAGGGAAATACCTCTTCCGGAAACCCGATGGAAGTGAAGGTAGAAGACAAACTGAAAAGCATCTGACCAACAGTGAGAGCTCAGCACTGCCGAAAAGCTGGATGATCACAGAAGATGCAGCAATAAATTGATAAAGAAATTAATGAGGTAAAGAGGGTGCATGAAAAATACCGGGAAGGAAATATCAGGAGAAATCCTGAGAAGTTCAATAAGTATGTGAAGGAAAGGGAGATACACAAAACAAGGAAAAGAAAGTCCAATTACAAACAAAGTGGAAACCTGTGTGGAGGCAGAAGGTATATGCAACATTCTGAATGAATATTTTATATATTTTAAGGATGAGGGGATGATGTTAAGGAGAAAATATAAAGTTTCAAAAATAATAAACATAGGGAGAAAGGGAGATGTTAAAACATCTCATGGTCTTTAAGAATCACACAAAATGCTGGAAAAACTCAGCAGGTCAGGCAATACCTAAAGAGGGAAACGAACAGTCAATGCTTTGAGCTGAGATTCCTCACCAGAAATGGCCTGTCCAGTCCTGAAGGGTGTCGGCCTGAATCATCAACAGTTCATTTCCCTCCATAGATGCTGCCTGAGATGCTGAGTTCCTCCAGCATTTTGTGTGTGTTGTTCAAGACTGCCAGCATCTACAGACTCTCTTGTGTCTTCATCTTTAACAGTGTCAGGTACAAATAAAATGTATACCATTTCATAAAGAGAAACAGCGCAGGTTCAATTGTTTTACAACACTCTTTAACTAAATTGCGCTGGAGGATCAGAAGGTTGTTGCAAAATGTCAAAAAGAACAGACCGATTAAGTACAGGTCCGTCAGCCTGACGTTGGTAGTCAAATTGCTGGGAGAAATTTAGAGTGACAACATAAAACTGATTTTAGTAGACGTACTGTTTATTTACGTACAGTCGGCACCCGGTTGTTCAGGGAAACCCGTGTCTGGACTACCAAGTGAATGATTCTGAGGAGAGTGTTGGTGAGGTAGAGTATGTAGTGCAGCAGATGTGCACCTTAATAATGTAATTAACACAGCTTTCAACAGATTGAGGAGGAAGAAAGTAAAACCCCAGGGAGTCCAATGGAAAATGACAAGACAGATTGAAAATTAGCCCGGTGGCACAAAGCAAAGTGTACTATTTAATTGGGATTCTACAGACTGGATGGTTGAACATATTGTAGGGTTCCACATCCCTTGCTTTTCATATACTGGACTTGAATACAGGAGCCACTATCAAGAAAGGTACTGACAATATGACCGTGCACTGTAATTAGTAGTGCAGTGAGGAAGAGAGTTCTAGATGTAAGAAATATCACTGGATTGGTTAGATTGGCACAAAAGTGGCAAAGGAAATTCAGTCCAGGGAAGTATGAGGTTGTGTATTTGTGTATTTATATATATATAAAAAACTCTGAAGCTAAGACACCAAAGGAGTCTGCAGAAGTTTGGAATAGAACCTGATTAGTCACCAACAAAGGAAGAGTGTCTCCTACTATGCCATAAAGTGCAGCAGTGTTACAATTCTCATTGTCAAAAATTATGGCCGTCTTTAACTCACCATCGTGCAGGCATTGCCTTTACCACAGAAGGGGTGAGAGCAGGGGTTCCCAATCCTTTTTTATGCCATGGACCCTTTCCATTAACCGAGGGGGTTGTGGGCTCCAGGTTGGGAGTCCCTGGGTGAGAAGGAGAAGAGAAGGAAGTGGAGAAAAAGGAAGAGTGGAGGAGGTGGAACAGAGGAGGAAAACCAGAGTGGAAAGAAGGGGTAGGAGGAGTTACAGACACATACAAAATTAACAGAAGTAGGGCTACACGTTCTTTCTGCTAATCCATTATTTTAAAAGTTGCTATAAAGATCATTATCAGGAAACTCTTATCTTCACATGCTAATAGATCTGCAGTTGAGGCTCAATCTATTATATCCTTTAGATTTTATCTGCAAAAGTAGAAAAAGGGTGTGGAAAAGAGACCTGCATCAAAGCAACAAATTTCATGTCATGCAAGACAGTGATAAACCAGATTCTGAATCCGACCACGAAATGGCCCTTTCATAGTGTCCTGGAAGCTGGTTGTAACTTCCAATTGCATCGTAAAATACTCCTGTTCAGCAGAGGTGTTTCCTTGAAAGCTCACTTATGCAAACAAATTTTGATATTCACAAAGGATCATCCTATTAGAATAAGTAATTAATTAATGGAAGGTAATAAATTTTAGTTGTTTCCAGCTCGTAGGTGTATTTGGTGATTGCTAATTGATTTGTGGATTTGAGACATCCCTGAATAATATGCATGTGCTTGACTGACTTGTATTCAACATACAAACAGGATACACTCGTTCAGATCTTGCCTATGCAAACAGGGTGTACACAATGATTTAAAATGACTGTCCTTTATGAGTAGCACATACTGACATTCAGTCATGCCACTTTAAACTAATCATAACATATTGATAGGCATTCCACTACCCTCTACAAGTAATATGCAAACAATAGAGAACTATATACTCACTGTAGTATAAATTACACCGCGCAGCGTGCGGGACCGGAATGCGCTTTGTAAAGTTGCTGAGTACTGCAAAGAAGCAAGCTAATTGATGCAGTTCCCTTGGGAGTGGGGATTAAAATAAGTCAAACCACGAGTGAATGAGACTGGCATCAGCTGCCTCCTTCAGCAGAATGCAAACATTCTCCACTGTTACTTAAGCATGATGGTTTTAACAGCACCAATTAAGAACTTGTTAATGCCCCTGCACCTTGTGCAGTTTTCTCGCTATGAAATAACTTTCCCATCACTGCCCATTTCTCCCAGTGCCAGTGCCAAATGCTTTGTGAATATATTGCTAATCTCAGAGAGAGACACCTCATCAAATCTTTGCCGACCCTCAAAACAACTCCGTCAGTCTCATTCCCTTTCACCCATGGTCTCAAGCATGCCCATTAACTCCAGCCTGATACACCCCACACCCATCTGTGACGGAGTAATCGGTCAGTTTAGAGTTGTGTGGCATCAGCACTACCTGCTGCAACACTCCGCTGCTCACTGTTCACACAGAACATAGAACAGTACAGGCCCTTCGGACCACAATATTTGCCGACTACTCCAAGGTATATGCAATCCTTCCTTTCCACATGGCCCATCATTATCTTTCACCATGTGTGAAGTCTGTCTAGGAGTCCCTTAAATATCCCTCATGTATTTGCCTCTACCACTCACCCCTGGCTGTGCAGTCCATTCTATCCATGCCTCTTATCATCTTGTACGCCTCTATCAAGTCACCTCAAAAGCTTTCACACCCTTTCTCTAATGAGGCAACCAGAACTTAAGACAAGACACCAAGTATGGTCTAGCCAGAGTTGTATAAAGCTGTAACATTGCCTTGTGGCTCTTGAACTCAATCCCCCAACTAATGAAGGTCAACACACCATATGCCTTCTTAAACACCCTATCACTGGAACATTGAAGGATTTATAGACGTGAGCCCCAAAATCCCTCTGTTCCTTCATCCTGTACCCTGCCTTCAAGTGCAACCTTGCAAAGGGAATCTCTTCACACTTCTCCAGTTTGAACTCCATCTGACAGTACTCAGGTCAGCTCCACATCCTGTCAAGATCCCTTTGTAAACTAGAACAACCTTCTACACTGTCCACACCACTTCCTCGTCCAAGCCATTTATAATAATCACTATGAGCAGAGGGTCCAGAATAGATCCTTGGTGGAACATCACTGGTCACCGAACTCCAGGCAGAGTATGCCTGATCTATTTCCACCCTCTGCCTTCTTTGGGTAAGCCAATTCGGAACCCATGCAGGCATCTTGGTCCTACGACTCCTGACTTTCTGAAACATGTTCTCTCTATTGGCATTTTTTTTTCTAATTGTATTTTTTCCTGTGTAAGGGGGTTTCTTCTTTTGTAAGGGGGTTCTTTTGTTACTGCGTATGTTAATCAAAATGGCTTCTTTGTTTTGTTAAAAGTAGGAATGCTTCTTTGTTATGATAAGTGCTTTCTCTTGCAGTTTGTTTGGGTTAAAATTACTGATATCGTGAATTGTATTCGTTTGTTAACCAATTGGTGTTACAGTTATTCTTTCTTCTGGGTCTGTAAGCTGATTGTTGGAGGGCATTTTGGGGAGTCGGTGTGAGGGTGTGAGAGAGAGAGCACGTGATGCTGTAAGCTGGGCAACGGAACGGACCCCGAGCGGGGGTCCGAGGCCAGGAGGTTCGGCGAGGAGAGGAGACGAAGACAGACGTGCCGGGGGTGCTTGGTTGATCACTTCGGGTGGTCCTGAGCTGCGAGTCGAGGAGGTCTGAGGGGATCGAATGGTGGCCAGAAGACTTTGGAAATTGAGCTCCAACGGTTGTGCACAAAGTGGATTGGACTTTGATAAGTTTGGCGCCTTTTCTTTATTTTCTTTTCCTTCATATGTACTGTATCGTTATTAATCCCTTAGTTCTAGTAATCTCTATAAAGTGTAATCATTTAATCACATATGGTGTACTGTCTGTTACTTGGCGGGTTGGGGACATCACACAGCATCCACACAAGCTGATTATCCTGTTTGGCTGGGTCGAAGGCTACTCCCCCTAGACGGAAGCAAGCTGAGCGAGCCTAAGGCTAGCTAGGGGGCTACACCTGTATAAATTATAGAACATAATAAAATATCGCACAGTACAGGCCCTTTTAACCAATAAGATCACTCCAATCCTTCCCTCCTACATAACGCTCCACTCTTCTATCTCAGGAAAGTTACTAGCCCGATTAGAGCATTGGCTGATTGGTAGGAGGCAGCGAGTGGGAATAAAAGGATCATTTTCTGCTTGGCTGCCAGTGACTAGTGGTGTTTAGCAGGGATCGGTGTTGGGAGCACTTCTTTTTATGCTGTATATCAATAATTCAGATGATGAAATAGATGGCTTTGTTGAAAAGTTTGCAGATAATATGAAGATTGGTGGAGGGTCAGGCAGTGTTGAGGAAACAGGTAGGCTGCAGAGGGACTTAGACAGACTAGGAGAATGGGCAAGAGAGTGGCAAATGAAATACAATGTTGGAAAATACCTGATCATGCACATTGGTAATAGAAATAAATGTGCAAATTATTTTCTAAACAGGGAGAAAATCCAAAAATCTGAGGTGCAAAGAGGTTTGGGAGTCCTTGTGCAGAACACCCTAAAAGTTAACGTGCAGGTAGTGGTGAGGAAGGCAAATGCAATGTTAGCATTCATTTCAAAATGTCTAGAGCAGGGATATGATGCTGAGGCTTTATAAGGCTCTGGTGAGGCCTCACCTTGAGTATTGTGAACAGTTTTGGGCCTCTCATCTTAGAAAAGATGTGCTGGCATTGGAGAGGGTTCAGAGGAAGTTCACAAGGATGATTCCAGGAATGAAAGGGTTATCATAAGAAGGGCTGTTTGATGGCTCTGGGTTTGTACTCATTGGAATTTAGAAAGATGAGGGGGAATCTGATTGAAATGTTAGAAGGCCCAGACAGAGTAGATGTGGAAGGGAAGTTTCCCAGGGTGGGAGAGTCTAGGACAAGAAGACACAGCATCAGGATAGAAGGGTGTCCATTTAAAACAGAGATGCAGAGAAATTTCTTTAGCCAAAGGGTGGTGAATTTATTGAATGGCAGGGCAGACCTGATAGGCCAAATAGCCTAAATCTGCTCCTATGTCTTATGGTCCTATGGTCTATGATCTTAATAATGGATGACACCCTTCTGAGGAACCGCTCCTTGAAGATATCTTGGGTATTATGGAGGTTAGTACCCAAGATGGAGTTGACTATATTTGACTTCCTGTAGCTTCTTTCGATCCTGTGCAATAGCAATCCCCCACCACCCACCTCCCATACCAGACGGTGATGCAAACTATCAGAATGCTCTCCACAGTAAATCTTTAGAAGTTTTTGAGTGCTTTAGTTGACAAACCAAAACTCTTCAAACTCCTAATGTAATATAGCCACTGCCTTGCCTTCTTTATAGCTGCATCAATATGTTGGGACCAGGTAAAATCCTCAGAGATATTTGTACTCAGGAACTTGAAATTGCCCACTCTTTCCACACCTGATGGCTCTATGAGGATTGGTTCATGTTCCCTCGTCTTACCCTTCCTGAAGTCCACAATCAGCTCCTTGGTCTTACTGACGTTGAGTGCAAGGTTGTCACCGCAACACCACTCAACTAGCTGGTTTATCTCGCTCCTGTACACACTCTCATCTCCATCTGAGATTCTACCAACAATGGTTGAATCATCAGCAAATTTATAGATGGTATTTGAGCTATACCTAGCCACACAGTCATGGGTTTAGAGAGAGTAGAGCAGTGGGCTAAGCACATATCCCTGAGTCGCGCCAATGTTGATCGTCAGCGAGGAAGAGACATTATCACCAATCTGCAGAGATCGTGTTCTTCCAGTTGGGAAGTTGAGGATCCAATTGCAGAGGGAGGTACAGAGGCCCAGGTTCTGTAACTTATCAATCAGGATTGTAGGAATGATGGTGTTAAACACTGAGCTATAGTCAACGTGCAGCATCCTGATATAGGTGTTTATATTGTCCAGATGATCTGAGGCCTTGTGAAGAGCCATTGAGAATGTGTCTGTTGTAGACCAATTGAGGCAATAGGCAAATTGCAGTGGGTCCATGTCCTTGCTGAGGTAGGCATTCATTCTAGTCATGACCAACCTCTCAGAGCATTTCATCACTGTAGATGTGAATACTACTGAGTGATAGTCATTAAGGCAGCACTGGTGTAATATTGCCTTTTTGAAGCAGGTGCGAACTTCCAACCGTAGAGTGAGAGGTTGAAAATGTCCTTGAATACCACTGCCAGTTGGTTGGCACAAGTTTTCAGAGCTTTACCAGGTCCTCCATCACGGCCTTCTGCCTTGTGAAACAGAGATCACAGAGTCACCGGGTGCAGCAGGGATCTTCACAGCTGTAGTTACATTCTCCCTTTTGAAGCGGGCATAGAGGACGTAGAACTCATCTGGCATCACTACTACTCACGCTATTGGATTCTGATCTAACCATGGTTTTATAGAACTGAAACACTATCTCACAATTCTTGAACTCCATCCCCAAATAATGGTCAACATGCGGGCTCACTTTTAACATTTAAGAAAAACTTGGACAGGTACGTGGATTAGAGGTGTATGGACGGATATGGTCCAGGTGCAGGTCAGTGGGACTGGGCAGAAAAATGGTTCGGCACAGCCAAGAAGGGCCAAAAGGCCTGTTTGTGTGCTGTAATGTTCTATGGCTCTATACCGTACACCTTATTAACTACCCCATATATTAGCATGGCAACTTTGGGGTATCTGTGGATGTAGACCCCCAAGAGCCCACTCTTCCTCCACACTATCAAGAATCACACCATTAACCCTATACTCTGACTTCAAATTCAACCTTTCAAAGTTTATTACTTCATACTTCTTCAGGTTGAACTCCACCTGCAATTCCAAGCCCAGCTCTACATCCTGTCACTATCCCACAGTATTCTACGTTAACCCTACACTATCCGCAACTCCACTATTTATTGAGATGCAGTGCGGAATAGGTCCTGCCAGCCCTTTGAGCATGCCGCCCAGCAATCCGTGATTTAACCCTTGCCTAATCCTTCATGTTATCCACAAATTTACTAACCCACCCATCCACTTCCTCATCTGTCACTTATGAAAATCACAAAAAGCAGGGGTTCCAGAACAGATCTCTGCAGAGCTATTTTAAAAAATCGCTAAAATCAAGGTCCCAGAACTAACGTGAATCTGTTTCTCTGATGTTACATAACTGTGATGCTGCTGCAAGTAAGTTTTTTCTTTGTACTTGTGCATTTGACAATAAACCTGACTTTGAAGAAAGCCTGACCCTAACTGTGGTTCCACACAACACCTCATGCCAGCTGGTTGCAAACTATGAATCATGACATAGAAAGAATGGCTTCCACTCACCGAGAATCAGTGTCTACCCGACTGAGAACCAGTGAGTTTTCCCAACTGAGATACCAGGACGGAGAATGACAGTGGATTCTGGGATGAGAATCCTTGAGATTTTCCAGCTGGGATGAGTGCTCCCTCTGAGAACCAGTGTGTCCATTACAGCATTTACTGAGCGACTCCACCTTGTGGCAAAGAGGTTTAATGACAGGTCTTATTTAGAAATGCTCTTCAAGTCAAGTTTATTGTCATTTATCTATATACATGTATACCGTCAAACGAGAAAACGTTTCTCCGGACCAGGGTTTAAAGCACTGTGGTACACATAGCACACATATAACATTCACACAATAACCTAGCAAAGTGAGAATAAAATCTACAAATTAATTACACATAAATAAACTGAAGTGCACAAGTTAAATATTGTAGGATACAGAACAAATTAACCAGTGACACTTCAAATGTGATGCAGTCAGGAGTTCAGAAGCCTAATGGCTTGAGGGAAGAAACTGTTTCCCACCCTGACGTTTCCTGTCTTTATGCATTGGAGTCTCCTTCCTGATGGTAGAGAGTCAAAGAGGATGCTGGATGGATGGGTGGGATCCTTGCGTACACAGCGCTCCTGATAAACGTCCCCAATGGATGGTGAGAGACCCCTATGATTCACAATTGCAGCAGTTCCTCACTTGCGAACAGCACACTTTTCAGGTTCAGTCCTCTGGTTAGCAACCAGATTAGAAAAAGCGCAACAAGGACAAAATTATTTTTGACAGATTCTTGCATTGTATGATATTCACTGTGTGCACAATAGTCCTGAACCATACACAAAAAGAGTTACAGGTTATTCATAAAGACTATAACATAAGATCATAAAAATAAAACAACTTTCCCAATACACCATGGGCGTTAATTTTACACAGTCCAATCACACACGAAAACTGTTCTACAGATCATAGATGGCATCAAGTTGAATTATGCCTCTCCCAATTGAGTAAGCGTTTGTTTAGCTCTGTCCAATCCAATGAAAGGCAAAGACCATGATATTAACATTTACTAGTGCATTACAATTCCCATCTTGTCTTCATACTGTGGTCAATCACTTCAGATACACAGACCAATATAACAGAGTAATTTATTCTGATACCAAATATCAATGAGATAAGTTCTTTGGCAATGCAGAATTACTGATTTTAAAGCATGACCATGGGGTCAAACCTCTTCTTCATTGGACGGGTTGAGTTCTAAACTCAGAACAAACCTCTGCACTGTGTTGGTCTGAACCTGCTCTAGAACCACAAAACCACTTTCCTTTGCACTACCCTGAAATACTAACACAATTAAATTATTTCTATGTGATAGCATGCAAAAGCTTTTTACTGCAGTATTTGTGACAACACTAAACCAATTTTTCTTGTAATTAAATGGCTTTGCTTTTTATTGATGGTGATGAACTTCACTCATTAATCACATTAGTAGATGGGGGCCCTCTTCGCTCATCCACCACCCCTATGGGTAGAAGACCTCTTCACCCATCTTCCATCCCTGTGAGTGAAGGACCTCTTATACTCATCTACCTGAAGGATCTCTTCACTCATCTTCCACTGTGTGGATGGAGGACAACTTCACTCATCTACCATCCCTCTGGGTAGAAGACCTCTTCGCTCATCTACCATTCCTGTGGGTGAAAGATTTCTCCATTCATCTTTAATACATCCAATTACTTCATTCAATGGTATCAGGGATTACACTCTACTAGAACGTGTGGATGGACTATAGGTTACACATGGTCTATTTTTGAAACACTGACATTAAAAGAGATGAAAGGCTAAGTTCATAAAGACTATCGTTACTTTCACTCTCTGGCAAGTCCAATTAAAAGATAATGAAAAGTCTTTTTAAAAAAATACCATCTTTGCTCAATTATATCCCTGAGAAGTGAAAGCTGGGTTTTTGGATAACCATAATTCATTTAGCTGTGCCATTTAACTTTGCATCTTTGACCCATTTTACAGAATATAACATTTGTATCATGGAAACTGTCAGGCTTCCTGCCAGTCTCCTTCCTGGACATTTAGGATTTGGTGCTTAAAAAGCATCAAATGTCATTGGGATTAACTGGTGCAGAAAGACTGGTCCTAATGACCAAAGCAATGGATTCCCAGAACACACTGAATGCATGTGGTATTGTAATTAGTAAGTGACTACTCATATCCAGAATATAAAACCTATTTTCTACATGATGAAAATATATTCATGTAATAAAGGCCCTTCCAGTCTCCATCCAGCTAACAGGAGTCACCTGTCGCTCATTTCCAACTCACCACCTGCAGCCTATTTAAACCCAGCTCACATCCACAATCCTTGATCACACAAATGAAGAAGCCAGCCTCAGCTACTTGCTCCTAACCTTCAGTCACCTTGTTGCCTTGTCTTGTTAAGTATATATTCTCTCTTGTTTTGTGGCCCCTTGTGGCTTGTTATTTTGCAGTTTATTATTGAAGTCATTGCTCACTGCCAGATCTTTCCCACTGCTCTGCGTTTGGGTCAAGGCTCCTCCATATTTCCTGACAGGATGGGTGAACCAGTGATTGACCCCACAGAGTTTGCTTGCCTAAAGAAAGTTGTCTGCTGACATGAGCACATGATCCAGAAGTAGCAAGAAACCATTGACCATCTACCTACCACTCTCAACCAATTCTCTGTCTTGGTACAAGAACCCAGCTACAGTCAATCTCCTTTCTCAAAACGCTGGATTCTGGTGCATGGACGCTTCAATAAATCCTCAAGCAGATGTCACAACTTTCTGTCCTAGTGAGTCTTACACTTTGAGCTCCAGTCATCTCTGTATGTAATGGACTGAGCCAAGATTGCCTTTTTTGCTTCTCTTTGAATGGACGTGCACTGACCTGCACCACTGCTAAATGGGACAATGAAATCCCCCATTTGCAGCCTACATGAAGATTTTACCACTGAGATGTGCCAGGTCTTTGACAATCCAGGAAGTGGAAGGGAGTCAGTGGATTAGATATTTCACCTGTGTCCAGTCTCCCGCTCGGTGCTGGATGCACAGTGGAATTCAGGTCCCTCAAGGCAGTGTATGGCTGGAACGTAGAAGCTCTGCTGGCCCAGCAGCATCATGGCCTCCTGAAGTGCTTGAAAGCCAAGCTGTCCACCAGGGAGATGCCCACCAATCTCAAAACCTCATCAGTCTGGTCCTTCCTATTGACAAGCGTCTTATGGAACGATCCTCAAGGTCAGCAGCTCAGTTCTGTTCCCTGAACTATTTCAGCCTCAGGGCACTCATCATTAACACCTCCAGAACCTATACAATGAAGGAGAGCTCCCTTTAACCCCTCTCCCCCCACCTCTAAGCGCATGAGTGTCAATGGAGAAATAACTTGTGGACTTTTTGTGGAGCAACCAATTTCCAACACATCAAATGTCCCCTGTGCCCTAGAAACTGGCACCACCATAGAGAAACGAGGGGCCTTCTATCTGGTCAGCTCTCCCCAGCCCCTCATTCCAACTCACTCTCTCTCTCTGTCCTCCTCCCCGCCCTGACAGCTCTACGTGCACAGGAGGCTCTGGTGACTTGCAGCACAGCAGGCAACTTTCTGGACCAGACTCTGTATGTGAAGCTTGGACTCCCTACCAAGCCTGCCCTCACCCTTTCTGTCTCACAGCCATTGACTGATGTCCTTTGGGGTCTGGGATGATCAGAGCTCACACACCACCTGTGCACGAGCATTGGAAGCATCGCAAGTCCGTCCAATTCCTCGATCAACTCACCCAACACTCCTCTCATCTTCAGTAACTTCTGACTCTCCACTCATGAACCTCACTTCGCCTGGTCATCTGGTTCACTGCTGAGTTGGGGATCCACCTGAAACTTCAGTCAGCCTCACCCTGTAAATCCATGGAGACAGAAGAAACTTGATCTCACCCAACTTCCACAAGAATACCACAACTTAGCCTTCGCTCTCAGTAAAAGGGAGGCCAGCACATTGTCAACTCACAGACCACACGACTGCATGACCAAACTTCTCCCGGGCACCAGCCCTCCCCAGGGTCCATCTGTTCTCCCTCTCCCCTACTAAAACTCAAACCGTGAATGACTACATCACCGAAGTGCTACAACATGGCTTCTTTCGACCATCCCAGTCCCTAGCCAGTCCCCAGCCAGTGCTGGATTCTTCTTTGTCAAGAAGAAAGATGGAGTTTCCATCCCTGCATCGACTCTTGTGGATTCAACAAAATCACCATTAAGAACCGCCACCCACTCCCCGTGAGGGATAGCACAATTGAAACACTCTGCAGGGTCCAGGTCCTCACCAAACTGGATTTACGGAATGTGTACAACCTGATCTGCATCTGCCAAATGAATGAGTGGAAGACAGTGTTCATAACACCCACAATGCAACTACATATATTCGATGATGCCCTTCAAACTTTCTAACAGAACATTGATTTTCCAAGCCTCATCAATGAGATGCTTCAAGACATGGTACACAGGTATGTGTTCCCCTACATCACCGACATCCACATTTTCTACAAGGACCCCCAAGGTCATGTCTATCATGCCCATTCAGTCATTCGGCATCTCCTCGAAAAGCAGCTGTACTGTGTTAGAAAAATGCCAGTTCCACACCCCAGTCATTTCCTTCCCTTCACCTCAGGACGTAACTGTGGACCCAGAGAAAGCTCACACCATTATTAACTGGCTCCAACCATATTCCCTTAAACACCTACAGCACTTCTTGAATTCTCCATCTTCTACCACTGTTTCATCAGGAACTGCAGCAAACTGCAGTTGCTCTGACCTCCCTCACCAAACCGCTTATCTCACAGATAAACCAGTCTGCTGCCGTGGACCACACTTCTGAGGATCTCAAGAGATGGTTTAACACCACTCCCATTCTCCACCATCAGAACTCCTCTGGACCTTCTATGGTAGAGGTGGATGTATCTGATATGAGTGCTGGAGTCATCCTGTCCCAGCAAGGACCAGACAGGAATACACACCATTGTGCCTTCCTCTTACGCAAGTTCAACTTTACACATTGCCGTTATGGAGTAGGAGACAGGCAGCAACTCAGCTTCATATTTGCCTTGGAGGAATAGAGACATTGGCTGATGGGAAGCACCAAGCCCTTTCAGATCTGGACTGACCACCAGAACCTCATTCCCACCAACTCAACCTATTTCAGGCTCTCTGGTCCCTCTTCATCTCCTACTGACCCAGCTCCTAGAACACGAAGGCAGATGTCCTGTCATGACAGTTTGACCCAGCTGAAATAGAGATCGACTATCAGCCCATCATTCCAACCTCACATATCCTCGCCCCACTGTATATGGCCTTGAGCTCCAGATCCGCTAGGCCCTACCCTACTGCACAGGGCTGCTCCAGCCGACACCCCGACAACCATATGTACACGTTAGCAGCTGTGCACTCTGAGGCATTCCAGTGGGCTCACACCTCACCCCTCCCCAGCAATTCAGGCGCACAACGTACTCTGCATTTTCTGCAGCATCAGCTCTGGTGACCCACCATCATCACAGATGTTCATCAGTTCGTCGCTCCCTGCACTCAACGTGCCCAGTTCAATTCCTCCAACCAGCGTCCCTCTGGGCTCCTGCTGATCCTTTGACGCCCATGGTCCCACACCAGCACTGATCTCATCACGGGCTTGCCACCTTCTGATGGAGCCACAGTGATCATGACAGTGGTGGACTGGTTCACTTCATTGCCCTCCCCAAACTTCAACCAACTACTGAGATGGCAGCCTTGGTTGTCTGCCATGTAACTCGCCTCCACGACTTCGCCCTGGACATTATGTCGGACCAAGCCTACAATTCGACTCCCAGTTCTGGTGAGCCTTCTGCTCCCTCCTCCACACCTCGGTGAGTTTGTCCTCTGGCTATCATTCACTGATTGTGGACCGTCTGAAAGAGCCAATCAGCAAGTGGAGAAGTTTCTGTGCTGTTTTGCCACCTCAAACTCTTCCACATGGAAGATATAACTGCTCTGGACCGATTTGTCCCACAATCTACACACCACCTCTGCCACAGATACGTCACTCTTTGAAGTGCTTCATGGCTACCAACCCCAGTTGTTCCCTGCAGAGAAACGAACAACAGTGGAGGTCCCATCTGCCAGGGCCCCGGTAGGCCGATGGCAGAATGCTTGGAAGAGGGCACAGAGTGCCATCCTAGCTGCCAAACGTGCCTACTGCTGCCAGGCTAATCACTGTCGGTGTCCAGCCAGACCACCCTGGGGACCGTGTTTGGCTGTCCTTCTGAGATCTGCTCCTGTGCACCAAATCCTGTAAGCTGCCTCCTTGCTCCCTTCGAGATCGCCCATCACATCAACCCGGTCAATTACCATCTCCGGCTGCCACCGATCCCAGAATCACACCTACTTTCCACATGTCCTAAAGCCCGTTCTCCATGGACGACTCCACCTGAGCCTGCACCTCTGGAACCTAGGCTGGTGGAAGGTGGTCCAGTGCACACAGTTTGCTGACTGATGGATTCATGTTGTCTTGGGCAGTGTGTGCGGTACCGATTCAAATGGGGAGGTCTCAGCCTGGAGGAGAGGTCTTGGGTGTGTTACAAATGTGCCGCAACTCTGAGGGGCTGAAGGGTACAAAGTCGCCCCCTCCTTTTTGAGAATCGCAAGATCGCTATTAATTCGGGTCTGGGACCCAGGAAATGAGAGAGAATCCACAAGGTTTGGAATGTGTCCTGGCCTCAGCGAAACAAAACCATTGATAATGGCTATTGTCTCTTGGAGACGGAATTGTGTATTGAGTACTGTACTATTCATTGAAGCCCTCAGGGGATGACCAGAGTGGGCTGGTTGAGGGATTGCATCATCCCAACCTGATTGACATCTGAGACCCCGTGAGTAAGGATAAAAGAGGGTCTGGGGAACAACCCCTTTAGACGCACCAGGAGAAACGCTGGAAATCCAGTGACAGCGTTTTATAGCGAACGCCAGTGAAGGCCTGTGTGCGTCCTCCCTTGCCAGGGTAGTGGGCTCATCACGGAAGAACGGCGTAGCTAAAGAAGAGACCACAAGTGAACGGCCACACCAACGAGACTCAGACGGATCGAAATCATAAAAGGAAGGCCGGCAAGTTTTTCTCCCAAAACTCTCTCTCTCTCCAACCATTGCAACCCAGCGGTCCCCAAAGGCTGCAGCCTGCATGAACTGAGTGACTTTTATATTTCCATCGGACAATTCATTATCCCCTAGACAACGATAGAGCTTATTTCTTATTGATTATTATTATACCTGCACTTTTAGATTTAGTATTGATGACGTATATTATCTGTATACTTGCATTGATATTATTTTTGTGTGTTTTAACTAATAAATACTGTTAAAAATAGTATCATCAGACTTCAACGGACATCTCTATCTTTGCTGGTAAGTGACCCAGTTACAGGGTTTGTAACAGGTGCTGTCCAGTTTCATCTCGGATCCATCACTTGTCAGGGAGTTCTATCGGGCCCATCCAAGTCACCCCATGCTGTTGGGCACTGGCTGGGGGGTGGGCTGTCAGGCCTCCCAATCTCCACCCAGCTAACAGGAATCACCTGCCACTTGTTTCCAATTCGCCACCTGCAGCCTAGTTAACCCTGCTCACATCCACAATCCATGTTCATTCAAACAACCAGCCAGCCTCATCCAGTTGCTCTCGGCCTTCTGTTACCTCATGCCTAAGTAGCTGTTCTCTCTTGTTTTGTGGCCCCTTGTGGCTTGTTATTTTGTAGTTCATTATTAAAGTTATTGCTTACTGCTGAACTATTTCTGCTTGTCACCACAGTTCGGATATGGCCCAAGCGTGGACTGAGAAACACTGAAGCGGGTTCATAGTTCACAAAACTTTAATGCAAACAGTGTTCAAGGGAAAATAAAACAATAAGCACTAGGCCAAACAGGGTCATTAATTGAAACTCTCAAAAGGGAAATAAAGCCTACACTGCAGCTGAAAAGAACATCTAATTATTAAACAAATACCTCGAGTCTTCAGGGTCAGTTGGCTCCACAGTCCAATTTCTCAGGCAAGGCTGATGCAAAACAAAAGCAAAGAGTTGCTGTGCTCAGTCCAAGTCTCAACAAGCACTACAATGACACGTATGGAGTTAAATACTATCGCACTACAATGACAAGTATGGAGTTAAATACTATCGCACTACAATGACAAGTATGGAGTTAAATACTATCGCACTACAATGACAAGTATGGAGTTAAATACTATCGCACTACAATGACAAGTATGGAGTTAAATACTATCGCACTACAATGACAAGTATGGAGTTAAATACTATCGCACTACAATGACAAGTATGGAGTTAAATACTATCGCACTACAATGACACGTATGGAGTTAAATACTATCGCACTACAATGACACGTATGGAGTTAAATACTATCGCACTACAATGACAAGTATGGAGTTAAATACTATCGCACTACAATGACACGTATGGAGTTAAATACTATCGCACTACAATGACAAGTATGGAGTTAAATACTATCGCACTACAATGACAAGTATGGAGTTAAATACTATCGCACTACAATGACAAGTATGGAGTTAAATACTATCGCACTACAATGACACGTATGGAGTTAAATACTATCGCACTACAATGACAAGTATGGAGTTAAATACTATCGCACTACAATGACAAGTATGGAGTTAAATACTATCGCACTACAATGACAAGTATGGAGTTAAATACTATCGCACTACAATGACAAGTATGGAGTTAAATACTATCGCACTACAATGACACGTATGGAGTTAAATACTATCGCACTACAATGACACGTATGGAGTTAAATACTATCGCACTACAATGACAAGTATGGAGTTAAATACTATCGCACTACAATGACACGTATGGAGTTAAATACTATCGCACTACAATGACAAGTATGGAGTTAAATACTATCGCACTACAATGACACGTATGGAGTTAAATACTATCGCACTACAATGACACGTATGGAGTTAAATACTATCGCACTACAATGACAAGTATGGAGTTAAATACTATCGCACTACAATGACACGTATGGAGTTAAATACTATCGCACTACAAAGACACGTATGGAGTTAAATACTATCGCACTACAATGACAAGTATGGAGTTAAATACTATCGCACTACAATGACACGTATGGAGTTAAATACTATCGCACTACAATGACACGTATGGAGTTAAAAACTATCGCACTACAATGACAAGTATGGAGTTAAATACTATCGCACTACAATGACAAGTATGGAGTTAAATACTATCGCACTACAATGACACGTATGGAGTTAAATACTATCGCACTACAATGACACGTATGGAGTTAAATACTATCGCACTACAATGACAAGTATGGAGTTAAATACTATCGCACTACAATGACACGTATGGAGTTAAATACTATCGCACTACAATGACACGTATGGAGTTAAATACTATCGCACTACAATGACACGTATGGAGTTAAATACTATCGCACTACAATGACACGTATGGAGTTAAATACTATCGCACTACAATGACAAGTATGGAGTTAAATACTATCGCACTACAATGACACGTATGGAGTTAAATACTATCGCACTACAATGACACGTATGGAGTTAAATACTATCGCACTACAATGACAAGTATGGAGTTAAATACTATCGCACTACAATGACACGTATGGAGTTAAATACTATCGCACTACAATGACAAGTATGGAGTTAAATACTATCGCACTACAATGACACGTATGGAGTTAAATACTATCGCACTACAATGACAAGTATGGAGTTAAATACTATCGCACTACAATGACACGTATGGAGTTAAATACTATCGCACTACAATGACACGTATGGAGTTAAATACTATCGCACTACAATGACACGTATGGAGTTAAATACTATCGCACTACAATGACAAGTATGGAGTTAAATACTATCGCACTACAATGACACGTATGGAGTTAAATACTATCGCACTACAATGACACGTATGGAGTTAAATACTATCGCACTACAATGACAAGTATGGAGTTAAATACTATCGCACTACAATGACACGTATGGAGTTAAATACTATCGCACTACAATGACAAGTATGGAGTTAAATACTATCGCACTACAAAGACACGTATGGAGTTAAATACTATCGCACTACAATGACAAGTATGGAGTTAAATACTATCGCACTACAATGACACGTATGGAGTTAAATACTATCGCACTACAATGACACGTATGGAGTTAAATACTATCGCACTACAAAGACACGTATGGAGTTAAATACTATCGCACTACAATGACAAGTATGGAGTTAAATACTATCGCACTACAATGACACGTATGGAGTTAAATACTATCGCACTACAATGACACGTATGGAGTTAAAAACTATCGCACTACAATGACAAGTATGGAGTTAAATACTATCGCACTACAATGACAAGTATGGAGTTAAATACTATCGCACTACAATGACACGTATGGAGTTAAATACTATCGCACTACAATGACACGTATGGAGTTAAATACTATCGCACTACAATGACAAGTATGGAGTTAAATACTATCGCACTACAATGACACGTATGGAGTTAAATACTATCGCACTACAATGACACGTATGGAGTTAAATACTATCGCACTACAATGACAAGTATGGAGTTAAATACTATCGCACTACAATGACACGTATGGAGTTAAATACTATCGCACTACAATGACACGTATGGAGTTAAATACTATCGCACTACAATGACAAGTATGGAGTTAAATACTATCGCACTACAATGACACGTATGGAGTTAAATACTATCGCACTACAATGACAAGTATGGAGTTAAATACTATCGCACTACAATGACACGTATGGAGTTAAATACTATCGCACTACAATGACAAGTATGGAGTTAAATACTATCGCACTACAATGACACGTATGGAGTTAAATACTATCGCACTACAATGACAAGTATGGAGTTAAATACTATCGCACTACAATGACAAGTATGGAGTTAAATACTATCGCACTACAATGACACGTATGGAGTTAAATACTATCGCACTACAATGACACGTATGGAGTTAAATACTATCGCACTACAATGACAAGTATGGAGTTAAATACTATCGCACTACAATGACACGTATGGAGTTAAATACTATCGCACTACAATGACAAGTATGGAGTTAAATACTATCGCACTACAATGACACGTATGGAGTTAAATACTATCGCACTACAATGACACGTATGGAGTTAAATACTATCGCACTACAATGACAAGTATGGAGTTAAATACTATCGCACTACAATGACACGTATGGAGTTAAATACTATCGCACTACAATGACAAGTATGGAGTTAAATACTATCGCACTACAATGACACGTATGGAGTTAAATACTATCGCACTACAATGACACGTATGGAGTTAAATACTATCGCACTACAATGACAAGTATGGAGTTAAATACTATCGCACTACAATGACACGTATGGAGTTAAATACTATCGCACTACAATGACAAGTATGGAGTTAAATACTATCGCACTACAATGACACGTATGGAGTTAAATACTATCGCACTACAATGACACGTATGGAGTTAAATACTATCGCACTACAATGACAAGTATGGAGTTAAATACTATCGCACTACAATGACACGTATGGAGTTAAATACTATCGCACTACAATGACAAGTATGGAGTTAAATACTATCGCACTACAATGACACGTATGGAGTTAAATACTATCGCACTACAATGACAAGTATGGAGTTAAATACTATCGCACTACAATGACAAGTATGGAGTTAAATACTATCGCACTACAATGACACGTATGGAGTTAAATACTATCGCACTACAATGACACGTATGGAGTTAAATACTATCGCACTACAATGACAAGTATGGAGTTAAATACTATCGCACTACAATGACACGTATGGAGTTAAATACTATCGCACTACAATGACAAGTATGGAGTTAAATACTATCGCACTACAATGACACGTATGGAGTTAAATACTATCGCACTACAATGACACGTATGGAGTTAAATACTATCGCACTACAATGACAAGTATGGAGTTAAATACTATCGCACTACAATGACAAGTATGGAGTTAAATACTATCGCACTACAATGACACGTATGGAGTTAAATACTATCGCACTACAATGACACGTATGGAGTTAAATACTATCGCACTACAATGACAAGTATGGAGTTAAATACTATCGCACTACAATGACACGTATGGAGTTAAATACTATCGCACTACAATGACACGTATGGAGTTAAATACTATCGCACTACAATGACAAGTATGGAGTTAAATACTATCGCACTACAATGACAAGTATGGAGTTAAATACTATCGCACTACAATGACACGTATGGAGTTAAATACTATCGCACTACAATGACACGTATGGAGTTAAATACTATCGCACTACAATGACAAGTATGGAGTTAAATACTATCGCACTACAATGACACGTATGGAGTTAAATACTATCGCACTACAATGACAAGTATGGAGTTAAATACTATCGCACTACAATGACACGTATGGAGTTAAATACTATCGCACTACAATGACAAGTATGGAGTTAAATACTATCGCACTACAATGACACGTATGGAGTTAAATACTATCGCACTACAATGACAAGTATGGAGTTAAATACTATCGCACTACAATGACAAGTATGGAGTTAAATACTATCGCACTACAATGACACGTATGGAGTTAAATACTATCGCACTACAATGACACGTATGGAGTTAAATACTATCGCACTACAATGACAAGTATGGAGTTAAATACTATCGCACTACAATGACACGTATGGAGTTAAATACTATCGCGCTACAATGACACGTATGGAGTTAAATACTATCGCGCTACAATGACACGTATGGAGTTAAATACTATCGCGCTACAATGACAAGTATGGAGTTAAATACTATCGCGCTACAATGACACGTATGTAGTTAAATACTATCGCGCTACAATGACACGTATGGAGTTAAATACTATCGCGCTACAATGACACGTATGGAGTTAAATACTATCGCGCTACAATGACACGTATGGAGTTAAATACTATCGCGCTACAATGACACGTATGGAGTTAAATACTATCGCGCTACAATGACACGTATGGAGTTAAATACTATCGCGCTACAATGACAAGTATGGAGTTAAATACTATCGCACTACAATGACACGTATGGAGTTAAATACTATCGCACTACAATGACACGCATGGAGTTAAATACTATCGCACTACAATGACAAGTATGGAGTTAAATACTATCGCACTACAATGACACGCATGGAGTTAAATACTATCGCACTACAATGACACGCATGGAGTTAAATACTATCGCACTACAATGACAAGTATGGAGTTAAATACTATCGCACTACAATGACACGCATGGAGTTAAATACTATCGCACTACAATGACAAGTATGGAGTTAAATACTATCGCACTACAATGACACGCATGGAGTTAAATACTATCGCACTACAATGACAAGTATGGAGTTAAATACTATCGCACTACAATGACACGTATGGAGTTAAATACTATCGCACTACAATGACAAGTATGGAGTTAAATACTATCGCACTACAATGACACGTATGGAGTTAAACACTATCGCACTACAATGACACGTATGGAGTTAAATACTATCGCACTACAATGACAAGTATGGAGTTAAACACTATCGCACTACAATGACACGTATGGAGTTAAACACTATCGCACTACAATGACACGTATGGAGTTAAATACTATCGCACTACAATGACAAGTATGGAGTTAAATACTATCGCACTACAATGACACGTATGGAGTTAAATACTATCGCACTACAATGACACGTATGGAGTTAAACACTATCGCACTACAATGACAAGTATGGAGTTAAATACTATCGCACTACAATGACACGTATGGAGTTAAATACTATCGCACTACAATGACACGTATGGAGTTAAATACTATCGCACAACAATGACACGTATGGAGTTAAATTCTATCGCACTACAATGACAAGTATGGAGTTAAATACTATCGCACTACAATGACACGTATGGAGTTAAATACTATCGCACTACAATGACACGTATGGAGTTAAATACTATCGCACTACAATGACAAGTATGGAGTTAAATACTATCGCACTACAATGACACGTATGGAGTTAAATACTATCGCACTACAATGACAAGTATGGAGTTAAATACTATCGCACTACAATGACACGTATGGAGTTAAATACTATCGCACTACAATGACACGTATGGAGTTAAATACTATCGCACTACAATGACAAGTATGGAGTTAAATACTATCGCACTACAATGACACGTATGGAGTTAAATACTATCGCACTACAATGACAAGTATGGAGTTAAATACTATCGCACTACAATGACAAGTATGGTGTTAAATACTATCGCACTACAATGACAAGTATGGAGTTAAACACTATCGCACTACAATGACACGTATGGAGTTAAATACTATCGCACTACAATGACAAGTATGGAGTTAAACACTATCGCACTACAATGACACGTATGGAGTTAAATACTATCGCACTACAATGACAAGTATGGAGTTAAACACTATCGCACTACAATGACACGTATGGAGTTAAATACTATCGCACTACAATGACAAGTATGGAGTTAAATACTATCGCACTACAATGACAAGTATGGAGTTAAATACTATCGCACTACAATGACAAGTATGGAGTTAAATACTATCGCACTACAATGACACGTATGGAGTTAAATACTATCGCACTACAATGACAAGTATGGAGTTAAATACTATCGCACTACAATGACAAGTATGGAGTTAAATACTATCGCACTACAATGACAAGTATGGAGTTAAATACTATCGCACTACAATGACACGTATGGAGTTAAATACTATCGCACTACAATGACAAGTATGGAGTTAAATACTATCGCACTACAATGACACGTATGGAGTTAAATACTATCGCACTACAATGACAAGTATGGTGTTAAATACTATCGCACTACAATGACAAGTATGGAGTTAAATACTATCGCACTACAATGACAAGTATGGAGTTAAATACTATCGCACTACAATGACACGTATGGAGTTAAATACTATCGCACTACAATGACAAGTATGGAGTTAAATACTATCGCACTACAATGACACGTATGGAGTTAAATACTATCGCACTACAATGACACGTATGGAGTTAAACACTATCGCACTACAATGACACGTATGGAGTTAAATACTATCGCACTACAATGACAAGTATGGAGTTAAACACTATCGCACTACAATGACACGTATGGAGTTAAATACTATCGCACTACAATGACAAGTATGGAGTTAAACACTATCGCACTACAATGACACGTATGGAGTTAAATACTATCGCACTACAATGACAAGTATGGAGTTAAATACTATCGCACTACAATGACACGTATGGAGTTAAATACTATCGCACTACAATGACACGTATGGAGTTAAATACTATCGCACTACAATGACACGTATGGAGTTAAATACTATCGCACTACAATGACAAGTATGGAGTTAAATACTATCGCACTACAATGACACGTATGGAGTTAAATACTATCGCACTACAATGACAAGTATGGAGTTAAATACTATCGCACTACAATGACACGTATGGAGTTAAATACTATCGCACTACAATGACACGTATGGAGTTAAATACTATCGCACTACAATGACAAGTATGGAGTTAAATACTATCGCACTACAATGACACGTATGGAGTTAAATACTATCGCACTACAATGACAAGTATGGAGTTAAATACTATCGCACTACAATGACACGTATGGAGTTAAATACTATCGCACTACAATGACACGTATGGAGTTAAATACTATCGCACTACAATGACAAGTATGGAGTTAAATACTATCGCACTACAATGACACGTATGGAGTTAAATACTATCGCACTACAATGACACGTATGGAGTTAAATACTATCGCACTACAATGACAAGTATGGAGTTAAATACTATCGCACTACAATGACACGTATGGAGTTAAATACTATCGCACTACAATGACAAGTATGGAGTTAAATACTATCGCACTACAATGACACGTATGGAGTTAAATACTATCGCACTACAATGACAAGTATGGAGTTAAATACTATCGCACTACAATGACACGTATGGAGTTAAATACTATCGCACTACAATGACACGTATGGAGTTAAATACTATCGCACTACAATGACAAGTATGGAGTTAAATACTATCGCACTACAATGACACGTATGGAGTTAAATACTATCGCACTACAATGACAAGTATGGAGTTAAATACTATCGCACTACAATGACACGTATGGAGTTAAATACTATCGCACTACAATGACACGTATGGAGTTAAATACTATCGCACTACAATGACACGTATGGAGTTAAATACTATCGCACTACAATGACACGTATGGAGTTAAATACTATCGCACTACAATGACAAGTATGGAGTTAAATACTATCGCACTACAATGACACGTATGGAGTTAAATACTATCGCACTACAATGACAAGTATGGAGTTAAATACTATCGCACTACAATGACACGTATGGAGTTAAATACTATCGCACTACAATGACACGTATGGAGTTAAATACTATCGCACTACAATGACAAGTATGGAGTTAAATACTATTGCACTACAATGACACGTATGGAGTTAAATACTATTGCACTACAATGACAAGTATGGAGTTAAATACTATCACGTTTAAATAATAATTAGTTGACACGTACAAATTCACAAACGCCATTGCCGTATCTACTGTGCTATCAAATCTGTGGTTGTGACACTGCTACTATGCACTTGGGTCAAGCCTCCTCTAAATTTCCTGACAAAAACCCTGCAAACCCTCAACAAGTCAGGCAGCATCTATGGAAAGAGGAACAGATTAATCTTTCTCTTCCTCCTCTATGGTTGGATGTCCTCTTCACTCAGCTACTACTCCTGTGGATAGAGGATTCTTTATTCAACTACCACATCATGCAACTTGCCTGATTGAGTGTAATCTATTTTTGGAAATCTGACAATAGAACCTGTAAAAGGTTCAGATCCTAAAGGATCTTCCAGATTGGTTTGAATCATATATATAGTATAACAACTATAAATAACTTGTGAATATATAAGAACAAAATTTGACTTTATTTGACTATGAATCCCTATAAAGTGAGAATTCAGCAGAAAAGCAGTCAAAGCAGTGGGTTTACAGGAAAGTTACCCTGGAGGAGAAGTTGTTAGAGAAGAGTAGAAGTTTGAGGAAAAAAATTCCACAATTTGGGGATCAACAACATCCCACTCACTAACAGCAAGACCAATGAGTGATTACGGTATTAACTTTGGGAAGAAAAAACTGAAAATCCATAAGCCAGTCTTCTTCTGAGGATCAGGAGAGGGTTGACAACTTTAAATTCAATAGGTTTGAATAGATATATTTAATGTCAGAGAAATGTATACAATATACATCCCCAAAGAATGAATGACAGTTAAATGTTAGAATCCCAAAGCTTCCCTCTCCCAACTCCCCCCCCCCACCAGCCACACATAAGCAGCAGGAAAGCAATAATAAAGTTTCAGTCTTACAGTACCCCAAAGACTACTCATTCACCCAGTATTCGACACACCACAGGCTCTCGCTTTCCCTAATAATGGAAAAAGAGGTGTCCCCATTTCACAGAGAGAGGGGAGACATAACAAAACAACTCACTGATTTATGGTGTTAACATTCCTCGGTGTTATCATTTCAGAGGATCTGTCTTGGGCCCAGTACGTAATTGGCATTACAAAGAAAGCACGGCAGCACCTCTTCTTCCTTAGACGTTCCTGAAGATTTGGCATGACATCTAAAACTTTGACAAACTTTTATAGATGTGCGGTGAAGAGTATATTGACTAGTTATACCACAGCCTGGTATGGAACCACCAATGCTGTCAAAAGGAAAATGCTACAAAAAGTAGTGGATACAGCCTAGTCCATCTTGGGAAAAGCCCTCCCCACCACTGAGTATACCTACATGGAGCACTGTCGCAGCAAAGCAGCATCGATCGTCAAGGCCACCAACACCCCACCACAACCATCTAGGCCAGGCTCTCATCTTTCTGGTGCCATCAGGAAGAAGGCACAGGCACCTTAGGACCCACACCCCCAGGTTCAGGAACAATTACCCCTCAACCATCAGGCTCTTGAATCAAAGTGGATAAATTCACTTGCCCCATCACTGAATTGTTCTTACAACCCACAGACTCACTTTCAAGTACTCTTCATCTCATGTTTTCGATATTTCTTGCTTGCTTTTTTAGTATTTGCACAGTTTGTTGTCTTTTGCACATTGGTTGTTTGTCTGCCCTGTTGGGTGCAGCCGTTTATCGATTCTGCTGTCTGTCTTGGATTTACTGTGAATGCCCTCAAGAAAATGAATCTCAGAGCTGCATATGGTGATATATATGTACTTCAATTTTAAATTTATTTTAATCTCTAAAATTCCAATATTTGGGGTCCAGAGAGTTGAAATTAGAGGATCAAATGGTGTAGGGGATAACATAGAAGATCTGGTGAAGGTCAGCAATGGAGGGGCAGAGACGAGTTTGAGGGGCTTTTCTGATAAGGAGACATTAGGTCAAAGGGGGTTTTGATATGAGAATTTTTAAAACTGGCTGATATTGTTTGGTGAGCACTAACAGTTCCAGGGTCATCAGCAAATTGCCATCAGAAGTATGGCGCCATGGTAACCTAGTGGTTAGTGCGACACTATTAAGGCATGAGGTGTCAGACTTCAGAGTTCAATTCCAGTGCCATCTGTAAGAAGTTTGTACATTCTCCCTGTGGCCAAGTGGGTTTCCTCTGGGTACTCACCGGTTCCTTCCCAGGGTACAAAGACAGACTGGTTAGTACGTTAGTGCTCATTGTAAATTGTCCTACGATTACACATATGTTAAATAGGTGGCCTGCTGGCAATGCAGCTCGTTGGGCTGGAAGAGCCAGTTCCACACTCTACCTATAAATAAAGTCTGCGGAAAGGTCATTATCCAATATCACTACACTGGCTGAACCAGTCCAATTGTGCTGCAGGTGAAGATGGAGGGGACGGGATGCTGCAAGAAATTTCGAACAAAGTAACAATCACAGCCAAGTGAACCATGAGTGCGAGAAATGTCAGTGGGGAGTTCATGCGTTGTAAATCACCCAGTGGGGAAATAAATCTTCATTGCATTTCTGCACTGTGTCTCATGTACTTTAATAGATTATCTGAGAAATTGAAAGAGTTAGAAAGGAGAAACACTTCACAGGCAGAAGAGCTGTAACTAGAGGACACAGATCTAAAGTCATCAGCAATATAACCAGAGGCAACAGGAGTAGAATTTTTTTTTCACAGCAGTTGTTGTTAGCACACCTAAACTGTGTCTTCACTATTCATTGACTTCACCAGTGCTTCCATTTTAGTACACGTAGCAGAACTGTATGAATCTTAGGGGCAATTCTTAAAGCAAACATTCACACATGCACACTAGCAAATGGGTTTTCACAGTTTAGACGTTTAATTTGCAGGAATGAGCCTTGAAATTTCTAACCGCGCTCTCTCTCAATGGCAGCCCAGTAGGTCCTGTGACAGCTGAAAGCATGTCTCACAACAGGATAGACAACCATGAGCCCAGGAACCAAAATCCAATCCCCAGGATAGGTAAAGAAGCCATGGATCCCACACAGGCAGGTTTGGGAGCAGTTATTACCCTGCAAGTATTAGGCTCCTATATCAACATGCATAACTTCAATCACTATTACCCTGAATTGATTCTGCAATCTATGGACTCACTTCCAAGAATCTTTACAACTCACATTCTCTTTTTTTTGAAGTTTTTCTTCTTTTGCACATTAGCTGTTTGTCAGTCTTTGTCTTTTTATGTAGAGTTTTTCTTTGTAAATTCTATTGTATTTCTTTTATCCCATAAAAGCATGCAAAAAAATGAATCTCAAGGTAGTACATGGTAACATATACACAGTTTGATGATAAATCTACATTGAACTTTGAACTTTGTGAGCAACCTGCTGCTGACCTAATCGGTTTCGGACATTTCCACACCGGGAGCTAATCAGTGGGTCGTGTTTGTTTATCTACATTCTCAGCAATGAGTGGTGTCATAATGCAAATGCTGTTAACTGGCAAACAGTGACAAGAGAATGACTCCTAAAACTGGATCACGTAATTTTACAATCTTGTTTGCCAAGCAATTTAATTTCAAATCAGCTTTGGACTGCATCTTCCTGCATCCATAAAATTGAAAGATTCGAAGTACATTTATTATTGAAGTATGTATACAGTATACAACCCTGAGATTTGTCTTCCCACAGACAGCCCCAGTTCCTGTTTTCTGGCTGAGACTCAAACTCCCTCCATGCACCTTCTACATTCATAGGGAGACTGATTCTGGAAAGGTTTAATAATAATAGGGTTGTCGTGGTGGGAGATTTTAATTTCCCAAATATCGATTGGTATCTCCCCAGAGTGAGGGGTTTAGATCGGGTGGAGCTTGTTAGGTGTTTTCAAGAAGGTTTCTTGACACAATATGCAGATAAGCCTACAAGAGGAGAAGCTCTACTTGATCTTGTATTGAGAAATGAACCTGGTCAGGTGTCAGGTCTCTCAGTGGGAGAGCATTTTGGAGATAGTGATCACAATTCTATCTCCTTTACCATAGCATTGGAGAGGGATAGGAACAGGTAAGTCAGGTAAGTGTTTAATTGGAGTAAGGGGAAATATGAGGCTATCAGGCAGGAACTTGGAAGCATAAATTGGGAACAGATGTTCTCAGGGAAATGTTTGGCAGAAATGTGGTAAATGTTCAGGGGATATTTGTGTGGAGTTCTGCATATGTACGTTCCAATAAGACTGGGAAAGGGTGGTAGGGTACAGGAACCGAGGTGTACAAAGGCTGTTGTAAGTCTAATCAAGAAGAAAAGAAAAGCTTATTAAAGGTTCAAAAAACAAGGTAATGACAGAGATCTAGAAGATTATAAGGATAGCAGGAAGGAGCTTGAGAATAAAATTAGGAGAGCCAGAAGGGGCCATGAGAAGACCTTGGTGGACAGGATTAAGGAAAACCCCAAGGCGTTCTACAAGTATCTGAAGAGCAAGAAGATAAGACGTGAGAGAATAGGACCAATCAAGCGTGACAGTGGAAAAGTGTGTATGGAACCAGATGAAATAACAGAGGTACTTAATGAATACTTTGCTTCAGTATTCACTACAGAAAAGGATCTTGGTGATTGTAGGGATGATTTACAGTGGACTGAAAAGCTTGAGCATATAGACATTAAGAAAGACGATGTGCTGGAGCTTTTGGAAAGCATCAAGTTGGATAAGTCACTGGGACCAGATGAGATGTACCTCAGACTATGGTGGGAGGTGAGGGAGGAGATTGCTGAGCCTCTGGCGATGATCTTTGCATCTTCAATGGGGACAGGAGAGGTTCCTGAGGATTGGAGGGTTGCGGATGTTGTTCCCTTATTCAAGAAAGGGAAAAGATATAGCCCAATGAGTTTTATTTCAGTGGTTGGTAAGTTGATGGGAAAGATCTGGAGAGGCATAATATGATTAGGAGTAGTCAACATGGCTTTGTCAAAGGCAGGTCGTGTCTTACGAGCCTGATTGAATTTTTTGTGTGTGTGATGAAACACATTGATGAAGGTTGAAGGTGGAGCAGTAGATGTAGTGTATATGGATTTCAGCAAGGCAATTGATAAGGTACTCCATGTAAGGCTTATTGAGAAAGTAAGGAGGCATGGGATCAAAGGAAACATTGCTTTGTGGATCCAGAACTGGTTTGCCCACAGAAGGCAGAGAGTGGTTGTAGACGGGTCATATTTTGCATGGAGGTTGGTGACCAGTGTTGTGCCTCAGGGATCTGTTCTGGGACCCCTACTCTTCGTGGTTTTTATAAATGACCTGGATAAGGAAGTGGAGGCAAGGTTACAGCAGGACATTGATAGGATGCAAAACTGGGCTGAGAAGTGGCAGATGAAGTTCAACCCAGTTAAATGTGAAGTGGTTCATTTTGGTAGGTCAAAATTGATGGCAGAATATAGTATTAGTGGTAAGACTCTTGGCAGTGTGGAGGATCAGAGGGATCTTGGGGTCCGAGTCCATAGGACACCCAAAGCTGCTGCACAGGTTGACTTTGTGGTTCAGAAGGCATACAGTGCATTGGCCTTCATCAATCGTGGGATTGAGTTTTGGTGCTGAGAGGTAATGTTCCAGCTGTATAGGACCCTGGTCAAACCCCACTTGGAGTACTGTGCTCAGTTCTGGTTGCCTCACTACAGGAAGGATGTGGAAGCCATAGAAAGCGTGCAGAGGAAATTTACAAGGATGCTGCCTGGATTGGGGAAGCATGCCTCATGAGAATAGGTTGAGTGAAATTGGCCTTTTCTCCTTGGAGCAACGGAGGATGAGAGGTGACCTGATAGAGGTGTTGAGAAATGATGAGAAGCATTGATCTTGTGGATAGTCAGAGGCATTTTCCCAGGGTTGAAATGGTTGCCACAAGAGGACACAGGTTTAAGGTGCGGGGGAATAGGTACAGAGGAGATGTCAGGGGTAAGTTTTTTACTCCGAGAGTGGTGAGTGCGTGGAATGGGCTGCCGGCAACAGTGGTGGAAGCGGATATGATAGGGTCTTTTAAGAGACTCCTGGATAGGTACATGGAGCTTAGAAAAATAGAGGGTTATGGGTAACCCTAGGTAATTTCTAAGGTAAGGACATGTTCGGCACAACTTTGTGGGCTGAAGGGCCTGTATTGTGCTGTGGGTTTTCTATGTTTCTATGTTTCTATCCAGACCCAGCCAAATCAATGCCAGCTCCCTTTCATGCATGCTTTATAAATCTGACATTTAAAACTTTGGAGCCCGTTATCTGAAGTTCCAACTAGCCCCATTCACTCTGTGCTTGCTGTTTTCCATAGAATCCAGGTTAGATGACATTGCTAAGATTCCTTAAGTGCTTCTGTTGCATTGAACCACTGAGCTAGAAGCATACCTGCCACAGTGTTAACTTCACGGTGCATTTCAGGCAGTTGGGCACGTATCTCCCCAGAGACCATTGTGTGAGATCGGTACTATTGATCGGTCTTCCTTCCTTGGGTGGAAATGGACAGACAACATTTCGGGTCAAGACACTTCAACCGGACTGAAAGATAAGGGGAGAAGAACAGTGTAAAAAGAGTCTAGGGAAGCGGTGGGGCAAGAGGTGTCAGATGACGGGTAGAGGGTGATAGGCAGATGGGGAGGGAAGAGTTGAAATGGCAACAGTAATTGGGAATTCATAGATCGGAGCAACAAAGGGCTGCAGAAAATGGAATCCGATAGGAGAGGAAGGTAGAGCATGGGACCAAGTGAGAGAGATGGGGAGGCCAGATAGGAACAGTGTTGTGATGGAAATGAGAAAGATTCTTTGGGTCTCAAAGGCAAGAGCTCTGGACACACAGTTTTAATAATAAGGAGTTTACTTACAAGGGGAGAAAAGGCTTGGGAACAACACAAGCGGCTACAGTATTCGTACAAACGCGCTTAGAATAGAGGAGCGTGGGAAAAGTCGGGTCTGCTGTACAATACACGGGAAAACGGTGTGGAGACGGAGTACAGGTACACATATAAGCAAGGGAAAAGTAACTGCAATTCTCGCCCCCCTTGGCTATGGTCAAACACGGCTCTTTGCTAAAGGGACGACAATAAACGCTCCCACAACCCTATTCAATGCACACCTTACCACGTGTCTCCAGCACTGTTCTGCAGTTTTCAGCCTGGAGTGAAGCAGGGTGGTCCCTCGAGGATGGCAAAAGAGAGCAAGCCAAGCACATGTAGCATCTTTTATAGGTCAGGGGGCCAACGGCTTGGTGCTAGACAGGTTAATCCAATTAAGGTGGCCAGTGGTTAAGTGTGCATTGATTAGTTGGGAGAGGCGAAATGTTGACTGGCAGGTGGTGTGAGCTCCGATCAGGTGAGGGCAGTGCTGTCACGTGACAGGCACGGCCTTCTGGTTACAAACAGTGAGGGAGGGGGACCACGTGAGAGGAGCGTGTATGTAACAAGCAGATGGATTGGGTGGGGAGGGAAAACAGCCAGGGTGATAGGGTTGCAGCAAATGTGGGAGAAACTGTGAAAATTCAGAGGAAAGAGAAAGAGGAGAAGTAATTTACCAGAATTTGGAGAATCCAATGTCATGCCATCAGACTACCCAGATAAATAAGTGGTACTGATCCTCCAGTCTGCAAAATGTTGACTGGCCATTTCCCTCCACGGATGCTTCCTGACCCAATGAGTCCCTCCACCATTTTGAGCTTTGCTCCAGATACCAGCATCCGCCATCTCAATTCCTCAGCTGCCATTTCTTGTTCGAAAATTTCTCAAAGGCATCACCCTGACATGGTCGATAATCTACTCCAGCTCCATCGAGTTATGTACCTGCTTCTTAGACATTTAATCATCCTGCATCTTTTAATTTAGAGTCATGGCCTCAAGTGGATAGGATCTCAGCTCTAGAGTTCTCAATTTACATCGTTCCACTCTCTTCCTCCTTTAGAGCTCTCTTTAATATTCACTCCTTTGATCAAAATCAGCCAAAATTTTGTTTGAAAATGCTCCTGGAAGGTATTTTTAGGCATTCTCGTGTATTAAAGGTGCTGTATAAATGAAATTTGCTGTATGTTATAGTACATTTCAAAACTAATCTGAAAGTATTGTTTTCATATTTCTTTTCTGTCTTTCTTCTTCTTAATCTAACTCTTTTTTTCTCATTCATTTCTGTTTCTATACCTGATTTAAAATTGGATTAATTCTTCAAATTTTCCTGTCCCTGTTCAGATCTTACGGCATTAATTTCTCAGCGGTTACAGAGATACGCAGTCACTAGCTGCGGCCGGGTGGATTTTCTGTCAACAGCACTACATCAATGCCTGTAATCGGGAGGATAAAGTATTGTAGCAATTACAGAAGTAAAGCAAAGACTGGTTTGCAGCAGTCTCTGTTCATCGTCCTGTCACTGCAGATTTCGCTTTCGGTTACCTCAAATTCTATATATTTATTTGCTATTTTTATGGTTTTTTTCACTAAAATTCACAGCAAAGACAGTATTTTTTCCCCACACACTACAACATAGTCACTCTACACATACTCATTTGCTTAAATTGTGCCTCCAGTTTCCACATTGGTTTTGCGTCATTGGAAGAGAGTCATAGATCCGCCCAGGACAGAAACAGCCCTTTCAGACCAATTCATGCCTACCTGAGCTGGTCCCATTTGCCTGGATCTGGACGATACCCCTCTAAAAAATTCCTATGCTTTCTTCTTAGATGGCTCTTTGGAACTGACGATTACTTATTTCCACTCTGCTTTTTTTTTTGATTTCTGAGGTGGCTGATGAGGTAAATTTGAAACTGCAGCCTTTTCCTCAAACAGGGTAGGTAGTTTAAGAGTTGTACTCTTTCCATCACTTGTGCACTGCTTCCCTGGGCTCCTGACTCTGGACTCAAGGATCTCAAGACTATTCTGAATGCTCCATTCCTATTTTGATCATCCATGGACCAAGAATTCCCAGGAGTCAATGGAGAAACTCCATTTCTTTAGGGAGGATTTGAGAATATTGTTGAACCTTTTCTTTTGGATATATCATCGTTTTTTCCTGTAACATAGCTCAGAGCTCCTACAAGACTAACTGACTGTCTGTAAGACACTGTGGATATTGGTCTAGGAAAGGGCGCTGATTTTGTTTACTTATCCTGCCAGTGAATACATAGAAACATAGAAAACCTACAGCACAATACAGGCCCTTCGGCCCACAAAGCTGTCCTGAACACGTCCTTACCTTAGAAATTACCTAGGGTTACCCACAGCCCTCTATTTTTCTAAGCTCCATGTACCTATCCAGAAGTCTCTTAAAAGACCCTATTGTTTCCGCCTCCACCACTGCCGCCAGCAGCCCATTCCACGCACTCACCACTCTCTGTGTAAAAAACTTACCCCTGACATCTCCTCTGTACCTACTTCCAACCACCTTAAAACTGTGCCCTCTCATGCTAGCTATTTCAGCCCTGGGAAAAAGCCTCTGACTATCCACATGGTCAACGCCTCTCATTATCTTATACACCTCTATCAGGTCACCTCTCATCCTCCGTCATTCCAAGGAGAAAAGGCCCGAGTTCACTCAACCTGTTTTCATAAGGCATGCTCCCCAATCCAGGCAACATCCTTGTAAATCTCCTCTGCACCCTTTCCATGGCTTCCACATCCTTACTGTAGTGAGGTGATCAAAACTGAGCACAGTACTCCAAGTGGGGTCTGACCAGGGTCCTATATAGCTTCAACATTACCTCTCGGCTCTTAAACTCAATCCTACAATTAATGAAGGCCAATGCACTGTATGCCTTCTTAACCACAGAATCAACCTGCGCAACTTTGGTGTCCTATGGACTTGGACCCCATGATCCATCTGCTCCTCCACACTGCCAAGAGTCTTACCATTAATGCTATATTCTGCCATCATATTTGACTACCAAAATGAACCATCTCACACTTATCTGGGTTGAACGCCATCTGCCACTTCTCAGCCCAGTTTTGCATCCTATCAATGTCCCGCTGTAACTTCTGACAGCCCTCCACACTGTCCACAACCCTTGTGTCATCAACAAACTTACTAACCCTATGGGCATTAGCAACACAAAGACTGTGCATAAGAACATAGAAGCAGGAACTAGCCAAATTCCAAACCAGGAACCAGTCTGATTATTCTCTGCATTCCCTCTAATACAAGCACATTCTTCATTAGCAGTCCAGTTGGAGGATCTCAACCAGATACCTTGACTGTCCATTTCCCTCTACAGGCGCAGCCTGAACCCCCATGTTACCTCGGCAGGTTATTTTATGTTCCAGATTCCAGTGTTTGTAGTTTTCTGTATTGCTATAGCCTTTGTTAGGTGAGGAAAGCAGACCTGTTCCCAGCGTTCCAGATGTGGTCACACAGGGTCAGAGATAATCACAACCAAGTGTCTCTACTCTTGTACTGAATAAAAACAATAACATCCTAGATTAGGACGGATTGTCTTCTTGTTAAGGTGTGCTTGGGTTACATACCCCGTAGGTATCTTATGACTGTCTTATGACCATGATGTAATTGAGTATCTTGTGAGCATGTTGTAATAGTCTTGTGATGGTGGGGTGATGTAATTTCCCGCCAGTGTGAGGTCACGTGCTGACATGTTCCAACAGGAATAAAACGGGAAAGTCTGCTGTGATGCAGGAGTTTTTGAGTTGAGTCGTCGTTTATTTCGTGAGTTACTCCGTTATGCTGCGTATTTGTCCCATGACACAGTTTCGTTTTAAGGTGGAGTTCTACTTTCTACTGTAAAGTACAGAATCGTTGTGCCGGCAGTTTTGCCAGTCACTGCCAGTTTTGCTTGATGTATCTTTGATTTAATTTTAAAGTCTAAGTATTGAAGAGAGAAGACTTTACTGAAGTACGGGAACCCAAAGGATTGAGTAAAGTTGGTAAAGTTTGGCAGTTTGATACAGGATCAACCTTATTGAATTTCCGTTCAGAAAATAGTGACCTGCATCTGAGATAACCCCTGCCTGTAAGAGCAGAAAGGGTTGTGCAGTGTTATTCACCAAGAAAAGGTCAGTTCCTTTAAGCCGTTTTTATTTTCTTCATTGTGAATCCTTCAGACAAGGCATATTTCGGCGGGGATCAGCAGTAACATCACGTCGTCGAGGAATTTGTTACTTCAGGAAAGTCTCTCCTAATTGACTGTATAAACCACTTTAAGACTGTGTTCACATTTACCACTTTAAGAACTGTTCCAGAGTTGCCATATAACAGTTAACTTCCAGTTAAGTTAGTCATTTGTTTATTTCTCATTTTTGTTGAGCAGAGTTTAATAAATGTTTATTTGTTTATAAAACCTGGCTCAATTCTATATTGATTGTTGCTGGACTCATTCCATAACACTTGTAAGTGGGAGGCTTCAAAGGTGAAACTTTGAGAGCATAGAGTTTGTATGTTCCTGTCAGAATAAAAAGGCAAGGATAACAAGTGTAGGGAATCTTGGTTTTTGAGAGTTATTGAGGCCCTGGTTAAGAAGAAGAAAGAGGTGCATAGCAGGTATAGGCAGAAAGGAACAAATGAGGTACTTGAGGAGTATAAGAAAAGCAAGAGAACAATTAAGAAGGAAATCAGAAGGGCTAAAGCAGGCCTGAGGTTGCTCTAGCAGACACGGTGAAGGAGAATCCCAAGAGCTTCTACAGATATATTTAAAGCATAAAGATAGGAAGGGTCAAAATTGGTCTTCTTGAAAATTAGAGTGGTCGTCTATGCATGGAGCCAAAAGAGGTGAGGGGTTTTTTTGCATCCATATTTACTCAGGAGACTGACACAGAGTCTACAGAAGTGAAGCAAAGCAGCAGTGAGGTCATGGACCATATACAGATTATAGAGAAGGAGGTATTTGCTGTCTTGAAGCAAATTGGGGTGGATAAATCCCCTAGTGACTGACAAGGTGTTTCCTTGGACCTTGTGGGAGATTAGTACAAAAATTGCAGGAGCCCTAGCGGAGATATTTAAAATGTTATTAGTAACAGGTGAGGTGCTTGAGGATTGGAGGTAGCTAGTGTTGTTCCACTGTTTAAGAGAGGCTCTAAGAATAAATTGAGAAATTATAGTTCAGTGAGCCTGACATCTGGTATATTATTGGAAGGTATTCTAAGGGACCGGGTATATCATATTTGGGTAGACAGGGACTGATTAGGGATTATCAACATGGTTTTGTGCATGGTAGGTAATGTCTAACCACTCCTAAAGAATTTTCCTAGGAAGTTACCAGGCAGGTTCATGAAGGCAAGTCAGTAGATGTTGTGTACATGGACTTTAGCAAGGCCTCTGACAAGGACCCTCATGGGAGATTGGTCAGGAAGGTTCATTCAGGATGAGGTAATAAAGTGGATCAGACATTGGCTTTGTAGGAAAAGCCAAACAGAGGTAGTAAGTGATTGCTTCTCTGACTGGAGATGTGTGACTAGTGGTGTGCCGCAGAGATAAGTGCTGAGCTTATTGTTTTTTGTCGTCTATAGCAACGATCTAGATGATAATGTGGTTAACTGGTTCAGCAAATTTGCGAATAACACCAAGATTGGAAACAGCAAAGAAGGTGATCTAAGCTTGCAGCGGGATCTGGGTCAGCTGGAAAAATGGGCATGAAAAATGGCAGATGGAGCTTAATGCTGACACGTGAGAGGTGTTGCACTTCGGTAGGACCAAGCAGCGTAGGCCTTACACCGTGAATAGTAGAGCATTGAGGAGTGCGGTAGAACAGAGGGATCTGGGAATACAAATCCATAATTCCTTGAAAGCGGCATCACAGGTGGGTAGGGTCATAATGAAAGGTTTTGTTCTTCATAAATTAATGTATTGAGTACAGGAGTTGGGATGCTATGTTGAAGTTATATAAGAAGTTAGAGAAACCTAATATGGAGCCTCTAAGCAATTCTGGTCATCAACCTACAGGAAAGATGTCAATATGTTTGAAGGAGTGCAGCGAAAATTTGCAAGGATGTTGCTGGGACTTAAGGATCTGAATTATAGGAAGAGGTTATTTACCTGGCACCAGGCCTCAAACTCCTCCACCTCCTCTCTGTAGATGAGCCCCGCCACTTTCGTGTCATTGGACAACTTGACAAGGCGATTGCTCAGGTACTTGGCCATTGCTTTGCGTGTGAGCAGAGTGTACAACAGTGGACTCAGCACACAGCCCTGGGGGACTCCTGTGTCGAGGATGAGAGAGAGGGAGGAGCAGCTGTGCGACCCGAGGTCCATATCTGGGGTCTGTTGGTTCAGAGGTCCAACACCCAGTTGCACTGTGATCTACTTAGACCAAGGAGTAGGAATTTGCTCACCAAGGTCAGTGGGACAATAGGGCTGAATACCAAACTGAAATCCAGAAAACAGCATTCTGACATAAGTGTCCTTGTTTTTTAGGTGTGTCAGGGCCAGGTGCATAACAGATGCTGTGGCATCTATTGTAAAGCATATTGGTGAGTGTCCAGTGTGGCAGAAGTGAGGTTTCTAATGTGTGCCATTAGCAGCCATTCAAAGCCATTCATAATGACTGGTGTCAGTCCTTTCACCTGCATCAACGTGAAGTGAACGGACTGCAAAGCCTCAGAACCAGCCTCTACTGGATATATACCAACAGATACCCGACGGCAGCCAAAGGACGGCGTACCTGTGTAGAGTTCTGGTCACCATTCTGTAAGAAGGATGTCAATGAGATGGAGATGGTGCAGAAAAGACTCACAAGGATGTTGCCAGGGCTGAAGAAGTGACTGGCTAGGCAGAAGGGGAGCGTATAGTGGTATATAAAATATCATGAGGGACAGAGTTAAAGTGGATGGTTACCTGGTTAGAGGACTCCAAAACTAGAGGCCAAAGGTTTAAGGTGAGAGGGAGAGGTTAAAGGGAATGTGAGAGGCAGGCTTTTCCAGATGGGTAACTAAAGCAAGCTGCCAGAGGAGGGTACAATTACGATGTTTAAATGACATTTGGACATGCTCCTAGATAGGAAAGAGTTTGAGAGATATGGCCCAAATGCAGTTAAGTGGGACTCATTCAGGAATGCAGTTCTGTCAGCATGGAGAAGTTGAATGAAAGGGTCAGTTTCAGACCAGGTTAACTGATTCTATGAAATCTTGGAACAAGGTATGTTGATCGGACAATGGCTCTGTCTACCCCAACTGGCTGGTTCATGGCTCAGGAGGGCAACAAATCTTCTTGCAACCACAAGAAACTGGAGAGAGTTGTGAACGCATCATGGAAACCAATCTCCTCTCCATGGACTGTCTATAATTCTTGCTTCCTCAATAAAGCAGCCCACCCACCCCAAACATTCTCTCTTCTCCTCCTTTCCATCAGGCAGGAGATACAAAAACCTGAAAGCACCTTCCACCAGGCTCAAGGACAGCTTCAATCCCATTGTTATCAGTCTACTGAATCTTTCCTGCATACAACAGGATGGATTCTTAACCGGAGGATGTACCTTGTACCTATTATCTACCTGCACTGCACTTTCTCTGCAACTGGAACATTTTATTCTGCACTCTGTTATTGTTTTACCTTGTACTACTTTGATGCACTGTTGCAAATAATTCATCTGTATGAACAGTAGGCAAGACCAGCTTTCACTGTATCTCAGCACACATGACAATAGTTATCCAGTTTATCAATTTACCATAAATGCTTTCATTATTTAATCTGCTTGGTACTAGTGATGCTCTAATTTCAGTCCCAGCAGTTTCACCTCTACTCCATCAGTGTGATTAGGCCTTAGACCAGAGGTTCACTACCTTTTTTATGCCATGGAACCCCACCTTAGAGCAGGGATCCAAATCCCTGCCTTAGACAGAGATCCTCAGCTGGAAGCTAAAACCAACTGATATGCAATGCACGTGAGAATCAGTCATGTAAGTTAATTACACTTCTAGCTTGGGGTCTCTTAGGAACAGGAGCTGTCCATTTAGTCTCATATTGGTTCTGCCATTGAGTTACAGTACATCTTGGCTGATTGTTAAATTGACTTGGTTTTGCAACCCATTAACAAAAGCCAATTTAAAAGAGAACGATCAGTTTTAGGGATTTCTATTACTGCTCCTACCACTACCACCCTTCCCTCCATGTGAAGAAAGTGCTAAGGCCAAGTCAGTTTATAGGTCAGCTCATTACAATTGCTTTGAAATCTTCAGTGGGGATTTCAGTAGCCCAGCCAAGAAGCAGCTGGCAGGAGAGGGGGGAAGGGAGGAGGACTGAGTTATAAAATTACTCTGGTGTTGCATTACAAGAAATTAAAGCTCACGCATGAGGCAACAATTACTCTTACCCTGGCAAGTCATCCGACTATGACTATTGCCTTTGTCAAGAAAATTCATGAAGACTGATAAAGAATCATTATTTTTGTGAGCACATTAAAAAAAATGACACTGTGTAATTTAAAGTGAATTTCTATGGAAACTGCATTAATATTGTCATGGTTGCAATGACTTCTGATAGTTTATTGCTTACTCAACTCCCTCCTTAATCCTGGTGCTAATTTTCAGTTGCAGAATGTTCTACCCTGAGAATTTTTGCCTTGATGATATCTTTGAGTATTGTGCAGTTTGGAAGGAACACCAGATTTCCAGCATCTGCATGTCTCCATTTCATACTCATCCAATAGATAAGCAATTGACATCAGGATTTGTGTTGAGGAACAATAGCTCGAAATCAGGGACTACTTCTCAGGTTTATGACTAAGATTTAGATTCATCAAGATCTTACTTAGAATCAAGATCCAAGTTGACACCAAATGCAGAAGGAAAGTCATAAGTCAAGGACGGCACAGTAGCACAGTAGTTAGCACAACTCTTTACAGAACAGATGAGCCGGGTTCAATTCCCGCTGCCGTCTGTAAGGAGTTTGTATGTTCTCCTGTCACTATGTACGCTTCTTCAGGGTGCTCTGGTTTCCTCCCACTGTCCAAAGACATATCGATTGGCAAGTGACTAGTTAATTGTGAATTGTCCTGTGATTAGGCTCACATTAAATTGGGGGATTGCTCGAAGGGACAAACAGGCCTGCCCTGCAATGTATTTCAATAAGTAAAAAAATTGGAATGAGTTGAAAACATGCCCAGCTCTTCTGAAGATGAAAAAGACTACATATGCTTGAATCTTGAGCCAACAACCAGACACTGGAGGAACTGATCTGGTCAGGCAGCACTATAGAGGAAATGGATGGTGAACATTTTGGGTTAAGGTCCTGCATCTGCATTGTAAGATAGAGGGGAGAGACCCAGTATAAACTGGTGGAGGGAAGCAGTGGAGCAGGAGTCGGCAAATGATCAGTGGATCCATGTGAAGCTGGATGATGGGCAGAGGAAGGAGGGAAGAATGATAATAGTGGCAGAGGCTGGGGTGGAGGGAAGGTTGAGAGGTGGAAGTGACAAGGGTTGGTGGTGGAATTGATAGCCCAGAAAGGTGGAGCACAGAATCAAATAAGGGAGGTAGAGAAAGAAGATTTGGCAGTAGAGGAGGGGACTCAGTGGAAGGTGTGAGTGGTTGATGGATATATGGAGGGGATGGAGGAGGCAAAAGAAACAAGGTAATGGCGGCAGGGTCTAGAGTGAACGTAGGGAGAAATAGGTAATTAAGTAGGAGAAAGAAAAGGGACAGAAGGGGAGCAGTTAACCGATAATTGGAGATTCAAAGTTCATGCCATTGAGTTATAGAGAACCCAGGAAGAGTATGAAGCACCTTTAGCCTGAGTTTATCCTTGCCCTGGCAGTGAAGGAAGTTGGAAAGGCTGTTTAGAGCCATGGATGGTGAAGCAGACATTTATATGCATCTCCTCCGGCCTTGTTTATTGATTCCAGTGCATAAACTAGACAAGCACTTTGCCAAGCACCTGTGTTCTGTCTGCTGTCTGGAGTTCCCAGGGGCCAGCCATTTTAAATCCCCTCCCCATTCACACACTAAGCTGTCTATCCTTCCCCTGCACCGTCAGGGTGAGGCTAACACAAATTGGAAGTCTGGTATCAGACATGTAAACCAGATGACCTACCTACTGGAAATGAGTGAGTGTAAACTAGTTTCTCAATCCTTGGGATGTTGGCTTGAGGGCAAACACCACTGTTGGTTCCCTAATCCTTTCTGTAAATCTGCACTCCCTGAGATGCCGCTACTATAGAGAGTCAGGGACCACTGTTGCTTCATGTATCATTAATTTTGGGTCAGGTCTTGATCTTCAAACAGTTTTTTTTCCCAGATCAACCAAAGGCAGTACTGGTATATTGATGCTATTGGTGAATTTCATTATCGGTGTGTATAGGAGAAACTGTCAAGCCAAATAATTAACTATGCCTTTCTCAAACTGTCATGGATAAATCAAATCTGTTTGTATTCATTTATCATTTTTATGTTTCATCCAAAGAGTGCCTTGATAATTACAATATTCATGTCATTTAACCTTCCTGAGAATTAGACACTAAATGAACAAAGGCTTTGTCTTTCATGATCACAGATCAGGTAATGATCCTCCCATGCATTTCAACATCTAACTACAAATGAACCAGGGAAAGAACAAGGCAGCCTTGTACACGGAAGGGAACTGGAGTATTTATCTACTATAATCCATTAATTGATTCACATTTGAAATGACAGAAGATTTACATGTCTCGAACCATTGCTAATCAATCTTTCGCACCACCAATCTCAGTGACACCACTCAACCAGCTCAGTTAATGATACCTGCCCAGAACATTTTACTGCTTGGTATGAGTGATGAATATTTAATACATTTGCATCATTTTAATAAATAAAGTAACATTCAAATTAAAGCAAAAAGTGTCTGCGTTTAAATAACAAGGGACAGAATGTATTGCCACTGCCTTTTATTTTAATTGCAATGCACAAATTGTCTCCAGCATTTCCTAGAACAGCAGCTGCATTTCGGAAGGTACTTTAGATGCTGTGATTAGCTTTGTATAATTTTGTCTTCATCTTTTTATTTATGATCCTTCAAAGATATCACATAAATTCATGAAAGATTACACCCTATGCATCTTCTCATAAACCCAGTGGTAGTCCAACAGGACATTTATGATCTTCTCCATGTGGTGCAGGTTTCAGTATCTGAAATTGCAAATTCCTGCTTTTCTGTTCCATTGCCCAGGAGGGAGGTAAGTTCATTGGGCATTTCTAAACTTCGGAAGCTCTCCTTAATTTTCTTTCTTTCTAATAGAGTCATAGATTTATACAGCCCAGGAACAGACCATTTTGTCCAACACATCCACACCAACAATTAATTCCCATCTAAGCCAGTCCCATTTGCCCATGTTTGGCCCATTTCCCTCCTTGCTTAATGGTATTGAATCATGGCATAAAAAATGGTTGGGAACACCTGCTTTAAACCTATCCACATACCTGTCCAAGCGTCTTTTAAATGTTGTTCTTGTATCTGCCACCACCACGTCCTCTGAGTGAAAAGATTGCTCCTTAATTTCTTAATAAGCCTTTCCCTTCTCATCTTAAATCCCTTAACTTTATTTTTCTTCTATTCTCTATATTTTCTTCCTTAATTTCATCTCCCTACACCATTGATTTATTGTTTGGATTTTCAATTCTGTTTCCTGATCTCAGGCAAGCTTCTGTTCCAACTTCAATTTCAACTGAGTTGTTTGTTGCGACATAAAAACAGAAAATGCAGAAAGTGCAGGTTCTGACGAAAGGTCTGAGACCCGAAGTATTAACTGTTTTGCTTTTCACAGCTGCTACCTGACCTGTTGAGTCTTCCCAATATATTTTTTCTTTTATTTCCGACTTCCAGCAATTTGCTGTCACCTCACTGGCAATGTCCATTCCCAACTATCCTTGAAGCCACTTTCTTGAGCCTCTGTTATCCTTTGATGAAGGTTCGCCCACTGAGCTTTTGGAGAGCAATTTCTTGGCTGAGTCTCATCTATTTTCAATCATGGAGATATGGTTCTGAGGTGAAGTAGTGTAGGAGTTGAGGCCAGTATTAATGCTATTATTAATGCTTTTGAGATAGTGATTTAGATGCATATCATATTTTTTTTACTGAGTTAAGTATTGTATGTAATTAGTTTTGCTACAACAAGTGTATGGGACATTGGAAAAAAGTTGGAATTTCCCCATGGGGATGAATAAAGTATCTATCTATCTATCTATCTATCTATCTAATATTCCAGTCAGCCTTCTGCTTTTTATTTTTGAGCTGCTGTCCTAAACTCTTAAGCGAGTCACTGAAATAGATGGTGTACGTGGTAAACACCTCATCGTTATATATCGGAGAAAGGCAATGATCAGGATGGTTGTGGGTTGTGGCTTCAAGTTTCTTGAGCATCACACCAACAGGTGTTAAATGGTGAGTACTCCTTCTAGATAATGTAAAGGCTTGGGGTTGTCAGCAGATGAAACATTTTTCTTCTCAAGCCGCAGAGTCGCCTGTTTACAGCTGCCAGGAGAGAGGCATCGGAGCCAACGTGCTCCGCCAGGGGTGGTGTGGTGCAGCATCCAGGCTGGAGTCCATGCGGCTCCCCACCCCCAGTGTTTGCTTTTAAGAAAACAAACTCTGTTGTGGTTGTCTGGAGATTGTGCTGGCTTTGGATTGCTTGAGTTTAGATTCTTTTATTGAGTGGCCGCATCCTTCTATCTTACACGTGCTATGTGTACTTTGTGCTGTGTGTGACTGTTGGTATTGTGTTTTGTATCTTGGCCCTGGAATAATGCTGTGTTGTTTGGCTGAATTCATGAGTATTCATGTTTATGGCTGAATGACAATTAAACTTGAATTGAATTTTTCACAGGATACTCAACCTGATATTGTAACTTCAGTATTTATGCAGTTACTTGCCTACTTACTTAAGTCTATCACCCCCGCTGAGGCATAGGCCACTGACAGCAGTTCACCAGAGTTCTCTGTCCTGGGCCAGTCCTTCAAATTGTCCTCAAGATTAACTGATCTTCGAATATCCTTCCTCACCTGGGAATGAGGTTTTTGGAGCTTCTGTTGGCGTTTGAGTAGCTCTGGGTTTCTAAGGGATGAGGTTGCTAGCTCCATGCCCAACTTCCTGCTTTTATAGCTGGGCTTGGGGCCATCCATGACAGAGTTATTTATGCAATACACACAAAGTGCCCTTTATCTCCTTCACTAATCAACTTCCCAGCTCTTTACTTCACCCCTCATCCTTTCCTGGTTTCACCTATCACCTCCTACCTTGTACTTCTTCCTCACCGCCCCCCCCCCGCCCCAACTTTCTTATTCTGACTTGTCTCCTCCCAGTGGAGGACCCTGGCCCGAAACGTCAACAGTTCACTCTTTCCATAGATGCTGCCTGGCCTGCTGAGTTCCTTCAGCATTTTGTGTGTGTTGCTTGGCTTTCCAGTATCTGCAGATTTGCTCTTGAGAGTTATTTATGCAGTTGGCTCAGTTGAATTTCTGCTTAATGGTGACTTCCAGGATGTTGATAATGGCAATATCAAGGGGTGGGATTGGGGTTGACAGGAGTTTTATATATATAACTCACTGGTGAATCTCAGAGTCTGGCTGGTGGCTAGCTGAAAAGCAACTAAATATTTTGTTAATCACTTTTTTTTCTGGCAAATAATCATTGCAAGCAATAGTCTGTAACTTCCCTTTGTACTTGGAGGCAATTCGATGTGGCAGAACCAAGGCTAGGCGAGGCAGGTGGCCCATCAGCGAGAGTGAGAAGGATTCAAGGTTTGATCAATTTAAGTGCCGAGCCGAATCGAGGTGGGAGGGTCCAGGTCCTAGAGGGCATCGAGGCAACTGAACCAGCTGTTTGGATGATGACTTAAGCGCTGGGCCAAACAGGAAAAGTCGGGCACAGGCCAAATCAAGGTGGCAGGGTCCAGGTCCCAGAGCGTATTGAGGCAACTGAACCCGAAGTTTGAATGTTAATTTAAGCGCCAGGCCAGTTTGAAAAGGTCAGGATGTTGGGACCTGAGGCAAGGAACAGGCCGGTTCAGTTTGCTGCTCCACGACTTTGACTGCGCTAAACTAAGGGAGTGTGGACACACTTAGTGGACTTCAGTTCAAACACTTATTTGTTTGTGTTTATTGTTTACATGATTTGTTGTTTTTCTCTCTGCACATTGTGAGTTTGACAGTCTTCTTTTACTTGTCCTGATGAAGGGTCTCGGCCCGAAACATCAACAGCGCTTCTCCCTATAGATGCTGCCTAGCCTGCTGTGTTCCACCAGCATTTTGTGTGTGTTGTTTGAATTTCCAGTATCAGCAGATTTCTTTGTGTTTGTTCTTTTACATGTGTTCTTTTTTTGTGTTTCTTTGCTTCATGGCTGTCTGTAAAGAGATAAATCTCAAGTTTGTATAATGTATACATATTCTAGGTTGTTATAGCCCGGGGCTGCTAATGGTGACAAGCTCCCACTACCTATTAAATGCTCCCAATGGTATGCACCTCAATTAGCCTCTGACAACCCAAGTCCAGCTCCTGACCTTCACATGTAGCTTAGCAACTAAGCCCTATGGAGCTGTTCCTACTGACAGGCGAAGGAGCAAAGACAGGTTACTGGTGCCTTAAAACCAGTCGCTTCAGGCAGATGGGGCTTGTCAGCGATGGTCGGCAGCTCTTGTAAGAGAAGGAAAGCTCTGATCTCAAACCTCCGCTGCCTTGCGGCTATACCCATTCATGGGGAAGGCTTCAGGAGGAAAACCCCGAGAGGATGACTGGAGCTGGAGTCCTAAGGTGGTCCTACATTGAGTTCAACGCTGACTGGCAACTCCTGTGACGCTGCTGGTGCCAAACTATTTTGGTCTCTGCCGTTCCTTTGGGTTCATCAGATGCTTGGAAGGGGGAGCTTGCTATACAGCCACAGTTCACTCTCCATATCATTCTGCCCAGGCTTGCACACCTAAACAGCCAGGGCACAATATCCATGATCAACTCCGACCTACAGAGGCCTCAACTCAACTTTGGTAATAAATGTACTTTGAACTTTGAACTTTGATTGCTCCAGGAGACTACAAAGGCCTCCTCTATCATAGTGAAATGTATGCACTTGAATAATATCTGGGAATGGAGGAAAAGTCCACTTCATTATTCTAATCATTCCACAGTACTCTTGCAGTCCAGAGAAAGACCTGCCACAAATAATGGCACCGTGAACTCAATTTTTACATTCTTTATCCCCTGTGGAGCGGTCGAGGAAAAAGGTTTAGAAATAGGGCTCGTCTACTTATTAGCCTGAGCCTAGTTTATTCCCAGAAGTGCCTTCTCATCTTCTCATGAAAGCAATCAGGAGAACAGGCTGAGAGGGAAAAGCTGCAGCTGAGAAGATCATCAGGTTTACAGTGCTGTCAGATTCAGGCAAGCAGACCTGAAACTCACCAGCTTTTCAACATGTGCCATGAGTTAGGAATGCAGCATCAGAGGCTAAAAAGAAGGGAAAAATATTCCCTTCCCCTCCCCTCTTCTTCTATTCCGCACTCCAGCCTCTTACCTGCCTATCAGCTCCCCTCCTCCTTCCTTTTCTCCAATGGTCCACTCTCCTCTCCTATCAGATTGCTTTCTCTCCAGCCCTTTACCTTTCCTACCCACTTGGCTTCACCTATCACCTTATAGATATCGTCCTTCCTCTCCCCCCATCTTTATATTCTGACATATTTCCTCTTCCTTTCCAGTTCTGAAGAAGGGTCTTGGCCCAAGACGTCGACTGTTTGTTCAGCTCCATGGATGCTGCCTGACCTGCTGAGTTCCACCCAGCAACTTGTGTGTGTTGCTTTACTCTCTCTGCAAGGCACATGACCTCCAGTAATGGTAGTATCAACATACTCCCATCACTGAGACGAATAAAAATTCATCCTAATAAAATGTGCGACAATTAAAATGTAGGCTTAGACACTGTTCAAAGCAGAATAAATCAGAGAGTAGCAGATACCCAGAGCAGTACAAGAATACTAATGTGACCTAAAATTGGAACTGACTAATGTCTCTGCAGTAATCGCTTGCTCAATTAGATGTTAGCTTTAAAGCCTGCAGGCCTTTGCTCTGCGCTTCCCCTTAAAATAAAATTTCCAAAAATAACCAATCTTTTCCAGCCTGCAGTTGAATGGTTTTTATTGCAGAACAATCATATCATCCAAGAAAATAGAAAACATAGAAAGAATTCATTGGAACAATACAGTGCCAGGAAATTTCTTAATCGCATTGTTTGCTGCAGAATACAAGAGTTGTTAATGGTCCAAGAAGCCATAACAAGCAGATCAACTCCTTCAATGGTGCTTCCTATGTGCATAAATTCTGGAAGATGAAGCTTACTGTCATTCTTGGAGCTGTCATCTGACGCTACAGCTTGAAAACAAGCCATGAAACTGAGTCACAAAAGTCAAGGGGATGAGAGATTCAGAACGTGACAACTGAGGTTGGGGAGTTAATGTGATGATAGATGACGCTGAGAGAGACGGTAGTAAAGCATCCAAGGAAAACCGATCAAATCAGCTGGGTGTCCAACCGTAAAAAACATCCTGGCTCTGTGAACAGTCTACTTTAAATACCTCTACGCAAGCAGTGAACGTACGTTGGTGTTGACTGCTGGACAGGACGAACACAAGAAAGAGCAGGAACAGACCACCTCCTCTCTGAAGCTTGTCCCACCATTCACAACCACCATGACTGATCTGTTCCGGGACCGAATTCCTCTCTCTCTATGCTCGTAACTCCTGGATCTTCTGAAAAATTATGTCTCCTTAAGGACAAAGAAACTTGAAGTATTATTTTAAATTAAAGAGTTATCTTCCACAATTCTCTGAGACAGAGAAATGCAGAGATTCACTGGGCTCCGCTAGAAAATTGGGCTGAAGGCATAAAGCTACTGTGCCTTCTGTAGTTTGGCAAGCTGCTTTACCTCAGCCCCTAGATGAGCACATGAAAAATCGCAACATGCAAAAGGTTTATTCTGTCTAATTCTGCTGGGACAGATGGTAACATAGTCACCTCTACTCAAAGGTTATGGCTCCAGCTCCAGCAACAAGCACATACTGTGTGGTCAAGTCTTCTTAGTTAGATACTGAGGTTGCTGCGCTCTGCCAGAAGAAACTGTTAACCTGAGCTTCACCTGTCCTAAATGCCCTCATCATTTGATAAAGAACCCAAGGGAGTTCTCCAAGCACTCTAGCCAATTTTTATGCCTCAACCAATCCCTAAAAGAAAGATTGGCTCACACACGGTTTGTGAGAATTGTGTGCAAATTGGCAGTCATATTTCCTCAGCTTCATTGGCAGTTCCACTGTAACAAAGCACTTCAGCGGTTGGAATTGGAATTGATTTATTATGATTGTCACCCATACCGAGTGAAGAATGGCGAAAAACTTTGTTTGGTATGCCATCCATACAGATCACTTCCCTGCATTGAGGTAGTACAAGGGAAATCAATAACAAAATGAGAATAAAAGTATTACAGTTACAGAGAAAGTGCAGACAATAAGATGCAAGGTCATAATGAGGTAGATTGTGAGGGCAAGAGTCCATCCTATCACTCAAGAAACATTCAGTAGTCTGATAACAGCCGGATAGAAGCTATCCTCGAGCCTGGTGCAAGGTGCTTTCAGATGTTTGTATCTTTTGTCTGGGATGGGTGGGCTTGGGTGATCTTACTGAGGCAGCAAGAAATTTAGAGTCCATGGAGGGAAGGCTGGCTACCATGATGCACTTAACCACACATTGCTCTGCGATGACACCGGTGCCATGTTGTATGGGTCCTAATGCCCTTCCCTTGGACAACATCGGTGGCGTGGAGAAGGGAGACTTGCAGCATGGGCAACTGCCGGTCTCCCATACAACCCTGCCCAGGCTTGCGCCCTGGAAACTTCCCAAGGTGCAAATCCATGGTCTCTCAAGACTAATGGAGACCTACATACACATTTTATCAACCTTGAGATTTGTCTCCTAACGGGCAGCCATAAAACAAAGAAACCCATTAGAAACCCATAAAAAAAAGACAGTCAGACACCCAATACGAAAAGAGAAAAAACAAATAAATCGTGCAAACAATAATGTAAGCAAATAGCATTCAGAACTGAAGTTCACAAAAGTGATTCACAGGCACGAAGCCAGGCATCACTGCATCCGATTCAGGAGACTGTTAGTTGCAGGCCACAGGCTCAGTTCAGCGCAGAGGTGGGTAAGGCTGAACCTTTTCAATCTGGCCTGGTGCTTAAGTAGTCCATACCTCGAGTCATTCCTCGCTCTTGGATCCCACCGCTTCAATACGCTCGGCTTGAGCTCCGCCATCGCAATTCAACCCCTACCCGACCTTTCCAATTCGGCCCAGGGCTTAAATCAGTTAAACCTTGGACTTTTCCTTACTCTTGGGCCTAGGGTCTGCCTTTACTCTGCCTCGTCCCTGCTTGACTTGCTTCAGTTCTGCTACATTCAGATTCAGATTCAGATTCAGTTTATTGTCATTTATAAGCCACAAATACAATGCAGTTAAAAAATGAGACAATGTTCTCTGGAATGATATTACGAAAAAGCACAAAACAGACCACACAAGAAAAACCACATAACTTTTGGTAGTCCCCAATCCAGAGTCCGGACAAGCATATCGATATTGTGCTACCGTCTTAGCACGTTCCCCGAAAAGGAACTACAAACCCATCAGACAAACCTAAAGCTACAAGACCTACACAAAACCATATAGTTACATATAGTTATAGTTAACATATACAAACCCCATTTCCAGAAAAGTTGGGATATTTTCCAAACATCATATTGCCTCCAAGTCCGCTCCAGCAATGGTCCATACATTGGCTCATTTCAGAGGCAGCCCCTCTCCCACTCTCCCTGCAGCTTGTTTTCTCTCCATCCCATTTCTGACAACCTGTGTGTGGCCTTATTGTGGTGGTCGAGGAGGCCATGGACTGACATGTCGGAATGGGAATAGGAATTAGCTTCTTCACGGCATCCACCACAAAAAGCGGGATTCCCCACTTCAATTCCACCCACCGTTCCCAGCAGGTTAGAGGAGCAACACCTTATTTTCCGTCTGGTTAGCCTCCAACCTGAAGGCAAGAACACTGAAATTTCTGAACTTCCGGTAATTACCTTCCACCCCTCTTCGCCTTCACCATTCCCCATTCTTGTTTCTCTCTCATCTCCCTCTGGTGCTCCTCCCCCTTCCCTTTCTTCCATGGTCTTCTGCCCTCTCCTGTCAGATTCCCCCTTCTCCAGCCCTTTATCTCTTCCACCAATCAACTTCCCAGCTCTTTACTTCATCCCTCCCCCTCCTGGTTTCACCTGTCACTTGCCTCCTTGTGCTGGTTCTCCCACCCTCTTATTCTGACTTCTCTCCCTTCCTTTCCAGTCCCGTTGAAGGGTCTCAGCCTGAAACGTTGACCCTTTATTCCCATCTATAGATGCTGCCTGATCTGCTGAGCTCCTCCAGCACATTGTGTGTATTACTCTAGATTTTCAGTGTCTGCAGTGCCTCTTGTGTCTTATCTCCAGCACTGTTTTATTAGAATGCAGATGCTGGAAAGTGAAGCAAAAACTGCTGGGGTTTTGGTAATATCCGTTGGTGCGAGTTGTGGAGAAGGAATCAACCCCGATGCAGTGTCTTGACCCAAAACATTGAATAATTCCTTTCTCCCCACAGACATTGCCTGACCTGCTGAGATCCTCCAGCAGTTTGTTCTGTGTTTCTTTTTATTTTAAGCTCTCAGCTCCCTCCTGCTATCTGCTTGGAGGAGCCCCTTCTACACCATCCTTTGCTGTGCCTTTGACTATGGTGATCTGAGCCATTTTGTCACCCAGGAGAATGAAGTCACCTGGGCTCAGCAAGAATTGAGGCCGGAGAGCAATGGGCCCTTTGATACATGTTCCGTTGTGGGCCTAGTCAAAAGGAGAGTCAAAGGTTTTTGCTGTGTCAGCGCATGGCGTCAAAAGTTGCTTTCCCCTTTCTCTGTCAGTTAAAGTCACTCATTTATCTTTAATCATGCTGTTTCTCCACATTCAGCCAAACTTTGTTCAATGTGATTAGGATAAACTTTTGTAAAGTGCTGCCAATGTTGTTCAGTTTAGGAAAAGGTGAATTTCCTGAATATTTGTCTGTTTTAATCTTTGAGAATTGTGTGAGTGACTAGACACTAGCTGATATCTAAGGAAAAATGTGCTGGCCTGGAGAGGGTCCAGAGCAGGTTCACAAGAAAGAAAGGCCCAATTTACGGGGAGCATTTGGTGCTTGTGGCCTATACTCGATGGTGTTCAGATGATGAGGTTGGTGGAGTGAACCTCACTGAAATCTACTGGATAATTAAAGGCCTGGATGGAGTGCACCTAGAGAGGACATTTCCATTAGTAGATGAGTCTAGGATCTGAGGGGACAACCTCATAGTAAAGGGACATTTCTTTAGAACAGGGAGCAGGGAGATTGAAATGCTGGCTACCTGCCTTTTTAATCACTGGGGGATCACTCTGCTCACGAAGAGGGAAGACTCCTTTTTTATCGTTGGTGAGGTCATTCTACACGGAGAGGGGAGATATCCTTTTTGCCGCTGGTAAGACTTCTCTGCACAGAGAGGGGAGACTGCTTTTTCATCACCAGTGAGATCGCTCTGCTACAGAGAGGGAGAATGTTGCCCACATTTTTTGCGTTTTGGATGTGGACTTCTTTTCAGTCAAATGTGTTTTTTGTCTTCTGTGGTTTTTCACCAGATTTTTCTCATTTTTTGTGTGCGGGGCAGGGGGATTTAGGGATCGATGTGCTTGTTCCATTTTTGTTTTTTTTCTGTGGGGAGGAGGAATTTGGGAATTGATCGTGCTGCCTTTCTTTTCTTTCTTGGTTTCATGCTTATCTGGAGAAGAAGAATTTCAGAGCTGTATACTTTGTACCTTTCGAACATACACTCAACGGCTGCTTTATTAGCTACAGGAAGCCTATGATGTGAAATTTGTTGTTAATTTGTTAATTTACAAATAAGTAGTGCTAAAACAAATGAATAATAAGCCGACGTTCATGGGTTCATGGACCTTTCAGAAATCTGATGATGGAGATGTAGCTGTTCCTGAAACACTGAGCGTGGTTCCTCAGGCTTCTCGATCTCCACCATGATGGTAGCAATGAGAAGAGGACAAGTCCTGGATGATAAGGGTCCTTAGTGATGGATGCCTCCTTCTTGAGGCACCACTTCTTGAAGATGTCCTCGATGGTGGAGAGTGTTGTGCCTGTGATGAAGCAGGCTGAGTCACAAACTTCTGCAGCCTCTTGTCATCCTGTGCATCAGGTTGGCTATGATGCAGCCAGTCAGAATGCCCTCCACCATAAAAGTAGATATTTGTAAGTCCTTGGTGACACACCATTTCTTTATACTCTTCAATCTATTTGACACTGTATTCAACTCTTCACTTAAATCTAATTTCTTGTCTCAATTCAGTAGCTGGTCTGCCACTGGATAAATTTCAGGAGTACATTCTGTTACGAACCCCATAACTGGGTCACTTACCAGCAAAGATAGAGAGGTCCGTTGAAGTCTGATGGTACTATTTTTAAACGTTTTTATTTATAAAGGGGCACAAAAGTAAGGTTAATACAAACATTCAGATAATATACGTCGTCAATACTCAATCTAAAGCGCGGGTATAGTAATAATCATCAATAAGAAGTAGCTCTATCGGTTTGTCTAGGGGTAAAAATATTGTCCGATGGAAATATAAAAGTCTTTCAAGTTCATGCAGGCTTTTAGCCTTTTGGGGACCGCTGGGTTTCACTTGTTGCAGAGAGAGAGATTTTTGGTGAGAAAAGAAACTTGCCAGTCTTTTGGACGCAAACCGTTGAATCGGGAACGTGGGTTCCCCGTTGTCAGTTCGAAGTCCTTTTCGGTGTTATCAGCCACTTGTTCCCCAAGCCAGGGGAAACGGACCACACGTGGCTTCCGAATAGCTTCCCGTTATCACGGGAGCGATGAGCGATGGTGTCTCCTTCTGGTGCGTCGCTAGGGGACTGCCTCCTGCAGCCCCTCTTTTATCTTGACTTGCAGAGTTGTAGCTGTCAATCAAGGTGGGGTGATACAATCCCCACCCAACATTGCCCGTGGGTGTACACGTAGCCCTGATAGCTGGCACGTAGCATAGGGTCGCAATCCACAAAGGTGTCTCCAAGAAACAATGGTCAAATCCGTTGCGTTGTCTTTCTGAGGATTCTCTCTCATTTCCTGGGTCCAAGACCCAAATTAATAGCAATCTTGCGATTCTCAGGAAGGAGGGGGCTGGGATCATAACAATTCATTATCACCTACCTCTTTGATATTGTCTTGGACATCTCTTGCAGGATTCAAGTGTTTTATGCATATATCTCTAATACTCTTTCCTATTTTCACAAGTTATCTCTTTGTACTGTGAACATCATCTTTGATTCCAACTTCCTATTCCCAAACATTGTTCCCAAACTCTATCACGTTACTTAACTCGTTCTCTACAATGCAAGTCACAATTTCTCTTCTCTCTCAGATGTTCCTCCTCCACTGTTTCCTCAAGTCTGATCTAATTTCAATTGCCTTCTGAGTCTTCTATGTAGTAATGACTCAGCAGCCAAATGACCTGTTGTGGAAGATGAGTTTTATGTGAAGCAGGTTGTTGAATTTGAGACCCCTGGGGATTTCTGTTTCCTCACTGTTCCTTTGGGAATTCTCAATGATCACTGCTACAAAACTTGGCAGAGGCTGAAATGGTAAGATAACTTTGCATCTTCTATGATACTTCGTTTCATAAAGCAATCAAGTAAAAACGAAAGAAATAGTGAATATTTACCAAAGACTAACTTTTCTGTTAGAACTAAACATATGAACATTGATCAGTGATACAGACTGTTGTGGAACAGGACTCAAAAATCTTCACTTCTCTTACTTTGAGGCACATATGGTAGACCTACAGATGTAATGGACACCATTCTTCACACATCTGGCATTTCAAAATGTCTAGATGTCTTAACTGTCCACTAATGCAGCATGTTTTCAGCATGAGAGTCTGAAACTGAGATAGTCTCAGCGCCTGGGTTTCAGCACCTAAGTTACAGGGAAAGGTTGAACAAGTTAGGTCTTTATTCTTTGGAGTGTAGAAGGTTGAGGGGGGACTTGATAGAGGTATTTAAAATTATGAGGGGGATAGATAGAGTTGACGTGGATATGCTTTTTCCATTGAGAGTAGGAGTTGAGAGTTAGGGGGCAAAGGTTTAGGGGTAACATGAGGGGGAATTTCTTTACTCAGTGAGTGGTAGCTGTGTGGAATGAGCTTCCAGTAGAAGTGGTAGAGGCAGTTTCGGTATTGTCATTTAAAGTAAAATTGGATAGGTATATGGACAGGAAAGGAATGGAGAGTTATGGGCTGAGTGCGGGCCAGTGGGACTAGGTGAGAGTAAGTGTTCGGCACGGACTAGAAGGACCGAGATGGCCTGTTTCCATCCATGCTGTAATTGTTATATGGTTATATGGTTATAGTCAGCCAAAGCAACTCAAGGAGGGGCAAGTCTACACAGAATTGGAACTAGCAATAACGACAAAGAATTCAGTAATTTAGCAGTTAAATCATTAAATAGGAACTCACTTGGATTTGTACTCCTGGTTGTATAGTTGTCCCCCCTTCCTTCACCATTCCACCATTCCCGTTTCCCTCTATCACCTTATGTCTTTATTTGCCTATCACCTCCCTCTGGTGCTCCTCTCCTTCCTTTGCTTCCATGGTCTTCTACCCTCTCCTATCAGATTCCTCCTTCTCTATCCCTTTATCTCTTTCACCAATCAGCTTCCAAGTTCTTTACTTCACCCCTCCCCCCTCCTGGTTTCTCCTATCACCTACCACCTTATACTTCTTCTCCCCCTCCTACTTCCTTGTTCTAATTTCTCATCTTTTTTTCCAGACCTGATGAAGGGCCTCAGTCCAAAACATTGACTGTTTACTCTTTTCTATAGATGCTGCCTGGCCTGCTGGGTTCCTCCAGCATTTTGTGTGTGTTGGCTGGATTTCCAGCATCTGCAGAGTTTCTTGTCCTTGTGCTTAGTCCACTGCTTTGTTTATTCACTGATCAGTTAACCATACTTTTGTCGTGAAATGGTTCTGCTCCTAACTTTGAGGTGCCATGGTAGTGTTGCCATTAGCACAATGCTATTCCAACTCGGGGTGTCAGAGTTCAGAGTTCAGTTCTGGTGCCATCTGTAAGGAGGTTATATGTTCTACCGATGGCCTCTTGGGTTTCCTCCAGGTGCACCTGTTTCCTTCCTTAGTGCAAAAACATACCGGTTAGGAGGTTAATTTCTCATTGTAAATTGTCCTGTGATTAGGCTAGGGTTAAGTAGACGGGTTGCTGGGTGTCGCTGCCTGATGGGCTGAAAGGGTGAATTCTGTGCTATATTTCAAATAAAATAAATAAAAATATATAATTGTTCTAGTGGTACAAATAAGCCCAATTCTTTTTTGAGATTAATGATTTTGCCACAGATATCTTCAAAATCATTGCTGCTTCTCCATTCATGGGTAAGTCTTCTTGCCTGACACAGAATCCATCCTTCCTGAAGTCCTTTCCTCTCAGGATCTTCACCAATGTATATAAAAACAATGAGTTTCAACTCTAACTGTGTACAATACCCGAAACCAATGCTTCACCAGGAAGCATAAAGAACAAGTCTATCTTAATTCTGCTCTCTCTATCCACACTGCACACATGTGCTTACATCCTACAGATAGATGCACGTTCACAACATGTGCAATGGTGTCAGAGGCCCTTTGCAGTCCACAGAACTAAATCAGAGAATTCGGCGATATCAATCCCTGAACCCATGCATCAGCTCCAGCATGACATATTGCATTTCCAATGAGTCAACCTTTGTCACCTTTTCACCTGTTTCCTGGGGTTCTTCCTACAGTGATCGTAGTTGGGCCTCTGTATCCAAAGTGTCACAGTTTTCTGTTCACTTTTCCATTCTACTGTTTTAAAAGTAATCTTATGCAAGTGACAGCTCTTATTTACAATATCTCTGCATGCCTTTGACAACAACAACAAACTCTCACTCAACATCAGCAGAACCGAAGAGCTGATTATTGATTACAGGAAGAAGAAGCCAGAGGCTCATGAGCCAGTCTTCATTAGAAGATCGGAGGTAAAGAGGGTCGGTAATTTTAAGTTCTTTGGGGTATTATCATATCAGAGGATCTGTCCTGGAATCAGCACATAACTGCCATCGCAGAGAAGCCACAACAACTCCTCTACTGTCTTAGAAGTTTGCACAAATTCAGCATGTCATCTAATACTTTGACAAACTTCTACAGATGAACAGTGGAGTGTATGCTCACTGGTTAGCTCACAGAATGGAAGTACCAACGCCCGTAAATGGGAAAGCTTACAAGGAGTGATGGACATAGCCCAGTCCATCACAGGCAAAGCTCTCCCCACCTTTGAGCACATCTACAAGGGGTATTGCCACAAGAAAGCAGCATCCGTCATAAGAACCTCCCACCATCCATTCTTCTCCCTGCTGCCATCGGGAAGGATAATTTCATGGGTAAAATGAAAAATAACACTATTTAGACAATAAGAGTAACATTAATAGTATGGATAGTACAGAGAAGTCACAGATGATGTTGATTTATAGGAAATGCCCTATGATAATTCATGGTAAAAATAGGGAGTTTGCAGACTTAATTGGGCAACGAATAGGTTGGACTACCCCAAGGCAACCTTGTAGAATGTAAACAATGAAAATCAAAACCTATTGGGAAAAAACGGACTGCTACACCTCCAATGGGGATAAATACAGTATGTTGCTGGACATTTCCAATTAATACACCAAGAAAGTGCCCTTCTGGAGAGAAACAGTTCAGAGATAATGATCAGAATGGAGAAAAGAAAAGTACTTTTGTTGGACTGGAGGAGATGTTGGACTATACAGACACTCCAGAAGAGAAAACATTGAAATCCATTACAACAAATACCAATATGCATAAAGAATACCTAAAACTGACCTAACATTTGCACAGCTGTATCGTCAGATGCTAATGGAACACCACACTGATTTAAACAGGAAACTAAATCAAACCAAATCAGAATGCTGCAGGTGCTCGAGCTTTGATGGGCAGTCATTAACCTGAAACATTAAGTCTCTTCCTCTCTCCCAAAAGACCTGCTGACTGTTTCCACATCTTTGGTTTTATTAAGCCAAGTTATTTGTCTGTTGCCTAATGCATCTCCTTAACCTATAACAGTTCAATGTGTTACAAATACAGTTCAATATAACTTGGTTCAATACATTATAAACATTGTGCAAATGAACAAGCAAAGTAAAACAGCTCCAACAGGAAGGACACCTTCAGAAAATCAAGTAACACCAGAATCAGAATCAGGTTTATTATCACCGGCATGTGACGTGAAATTTCTTAACTTAGCAGCAGCAGTTCAATGCAATACATAATCTAGCAGAGAGAGAGAAAAAAATAAATAAAATAAAAAGAATAATAATAAACAAGTAAATCAATTACATATAGATATTGAACAGATTTTTTTAAATGTGCAGAACAGAAATACTGTATATTTTTTAAAAAGTGAGCGTCCAAAGCTTCAATGTCCATTTAGGAATCGGATGGCAGAGGAGAAGAAACTGTTCCTGAATCACTGAGTGTGTGCCTTCAGGCTTCTGTACCTCCTACCTGATGGTAACAGTGAGAAAAGGGCATGCCCTGGGTGCTGGAGGTCCTTAATAATGGATGCTGCATTTCTAAGACACCACTCCCTAAAGATGTCCTGGGTACTTTGTAGACTAGTGCCCAAGATGGAGGTGACTAGATTTACAACCTTGTGCAGCAGCACCTACAAACCATACAGTGTCAGAATGCTCTCCACAATACAACTATTGAAGTTTTTGAGTGTATTTGTTGACATGCCAAATCTCTTCAATCTCCTAATAAAGTATAGCTGCTGTCTTGCCTTCTTTATAAATACATTGATATTTTGGGACCAGGTTAGATCCTCAGAGATCTCGGCAGGCAGAAACTTCAAGCTGCTCACTCTCTCCACTTCTGATCCCTCTATGCGGATTGGTATATGTTCCTTCGTCTTACCCTTCCTGAAGTCCACAATCAGCTCTTTCGTCTTACTGACGTTGAGTGCCAGGTTGTTGCTGTGGCACCATTCCACTAATTGACATATCTCACTCCTGTACACCCTCAATGGCTGTATCATCAGCAAATTTATAAATGGTATTTGAGCAATGCCTAGTCACACAGTCATGGGTATAGAGAGAGTGGAGCAGTGGGCTAAGCACACACCCCTGAGGTGCACCAGTGTTGATTGTCAATGAGGAGGAGATGTTATCACCAATCCGCACAGACTGTGGTCTTCCAGTTAGGAAGTCGAGGATCCGATTGCAGAGAAGGTACAGAGGCCCAAGTTCTGCAATTTCTCAATCAAAATTGTGGGAACAATGGTATTAAATGCAGAGTTATAGTCGATGAACAGCATCCTGACCACATCATTTGGTCCCTTATCATTGACCATAAGACCATTGGACATAGGAACAGTATTAAGGCATTCCATACATTGAGACTGCTCTACCATTCTTCCCATAACTTTTGATGCCCTGACCAATCAAGAACCTATCAGATTCTGCTTTAAGTATACACAATAACTTGCCCTCCTCAGCCACATGTAGCGATGAATTCCACAGATTTGCTACCCTCTGGCTAAAGAAATTCCTTCTCCTCTCTGTTCTAAATGGATGTCCCTCTATTTTGAGGCTGTCATCTGGTCCTAGACTCTGCCACTATAGGAAACATCCTCTCCATATCCATTCTATCTAGGCCTTTCAAAATTCAATAGGTTTCAATGAGATCCCCCCTCATTCTGCTAAACTCCAGTGAGTATAGGCCCTGAGCTATCAGATGCTCCTCATACATAACTCTCATTTCAAAATTCATCCTCATGATCCTCTTCTGGATCATCTCCCATGCCAGCACATTCTTTCTTAGTTAAGTTACCCAAAACTGTTCACAAATCTCTGAGTGCGGTCTAACCAATGCCTTATAAAGACGCAGCATCACATCCTTGCTCTTATATTCTAGTCCTCTCAAAATAAATGCTAACATTGCATTTGCTGTCCTTACCACAGACTCAACCTGCAAGTTAACCTTTCGGGAATCCACCATGAGGACTCCCAATTCACTTTGCACCTCTAAGTTTTGAATTTTTTACCCATTTAGTAACTAGCCTATAACCTTATTACTTCTAACAAAGTATAGAACCATACACCTACCTACACTAAATCTATTTGCCACTTTTTTTTTCCCATTCTCTCAATCTGCCTAGGTCCTTCTGCAGACTCTTTGCTTCTTCAACAGTACCTGCCTCTCCATTTATCTTTGTATTGTCTGAAAATATCACCACAAAGACATCAATTCCATCAGTGACATACTGTATAATGGTGAAAAGAAACAGTCCCAATATTCCCCTGTGGAACACAATGAGTCACCAGACCCTCTATTCCCACTCTTTGCCTCCTGCCTGTAAACCCATGAGCTCTCATCTTGTTATGTGCAGCACGTTGTCAAAGGCCTTCTAAAATTCCAAGTATACACCATTCACTGACTCTCCTGTGTCTATCCTGCTTGTTATTTCCTCAAAGAATTCCCACAGATTTGCCAGGCAAGATTTTCCCTTAAAGAAACCATGCTGACTTTGGCCTTTTTTATCATCTGCCTCCAAGTACCCTGAAACCTCATCCTTAATAATGGACTCCAACATCTTCCCAGCCACTGAAGTCAGGCACCAGCCTATAATTTCCTTTCTCCTGCCTCCCTCATTTCTTAAAGAGTGGAGTGACATTTGCAATTTTCCAATCCTCCAGAACCATTCCAGAATCTAGTGATTCTTGAAAGATGATTACTAATGTCACTGCAATCTCTTCAGCTACCTCTTTCAGATCCCTGTAGTTCATCTGGTCCAGGTTACTTATCTACCTTCAGACCTTGCAGATTTTCATGCACATTCTCCTGTAGTGACAACTACAGTCACTTCTGCCCCCTGACTTTTTCAAAATTCTGGCATACTGCTAGTGTCTTCCACAGGGAAGAATGATGCAAAATACTTAATACTTATAAATACTTAAGTTTGTCCGCCATTTCTTTCTCCTCCATTTCCGCTCCAGCATCACTTTCCAATGGTTCGATATCCACTCTCACCTCTCTTTTACTCTTTATACTGCGTATCTGAAAAAACTTTTAGTAACCTCTTTGATATCATTGGCCTGTTCACCTTCATATTTCATCCTTTTTCTCCTTATAGCTGTTTTAGTTGCCTTCTGTTGTTTATAAAAGCTTCCCAATCCTCTAACTTCCCACTAATTGGTGCTTTATTATATGCCCTCACTTTCACTTTTATGCTGCCTTTGACTTCTCTTGACAGCCATGGCTACATCAACGTCTCTTTAGAATACTTCTTCGTCTTTGGGATATATTTATTCCGTGCCTTCTGAATTGCTCCCAGAAAATCCAAATATTGCTGTTCTGCTTTCATCCCTGTTAGTATCCCCTTCCAATCAACTTTGGCCAGCTGCTCTCTCATACCTCTGCAAGTCCTTTTACTCCACTGTAATACTGGTGCATCTGACTTTATCTTCTCCCTCTCAAACTACAGGGCATGTTCTATCATATTATGATCATTCTCTCCTAAGCGTTCTTTACCGTATAAACCCTAATCAAATCACAACACACAATCCAGAATTGCCTTTCCCCTAGCACACTCAACCACGAGCTGCTCTAAAAACATCTCACAGGCATTCTACAAATTCCATCCCTTGGGATCCAGCTCCAACCTGATTTTCCCAATCTACCTGCATGTTGAAATCTCCCATGACGATTGTAATGTTGACCTTTATACAAGTCTTTTCTATCTCCTGTTTTAATCTATAGTCCATTGCCCAGCTGCAGCGACCTTTATATAAATCCCATCAAGGTCATTTTACCCTTGCAGTTTCTTAACTCTACCCACAAGAATTCTACATCTTCCAATCCTACAGTATGTCACCTCTTTCTAAGGATTTGATTTCATTTTTAACCAACAAAGCCACGCCACCCCCTCTGCCCACCTGCTGTCCTTTCAATACAATGTGTATCCTTGGCCACGACTCAGCGATGCCCACAACATCATACCTGGCAGTCCCTAACTGTGCTACAAGATTACCTACATTATCCTGCATACTATGTGCATTCAAATCTAACACCTTCTTTACTATATTCATCACCCCTTCAAATTTTACTTCAACTCATCCCACTGACTGCAATTTTGCCCTATCATCTGCCTGCCCTTCCTTGGAGTGTCATTACACACTGCATCTACTTGTATATCAACTGCCCTAACACTGCAGTTTCCATCCCCCTGCCAAATTCTCTTCAACCTTTCTCAACAGCTCTAGCAAACCTGCCCACTAGGATATTGGTCAGTTTTGTACAGGTCATACCTTCCCCAGAAGAGATCCCAATAATCCAGCAATCTGAAACCCTGCCCCCTGCACCAGTTCCTCATCCACACATTCATTTGCCAAATCATCCTATTCTTACCCTCACTGGCACGCGGCACAAGCATTAATCCAGAGATTACTAACCCAGAGGACCTGCTTTTCAGCTTTTTACCTACCTCTCTGAATTCTCTCTTCAGAACCTGCTCCCTTTTCCTACCTTGGTTGTGAGTACCAATATGTACCACAATTTCCAGCTGCTCACTCTCCCTCTTTAGAATGCCGTGGACAGGACCTGAGATATCCCTGACCCTGGCACCTGGGAGGCAATGTACCATCCAGGTGTCTCTTTCACGCCCACAGAATTTCCTGCCTGCCTCTCCAACTATGGAATTCCCTATCACTACTTCATTCCTCTTCTCTCCCCTCCCCTTCCAAGCTACAGTCAGACTCAATGCCAGAGACCTGACTGCAGTGGCTTTCCTCCGCTAGGTCAACACCCCGCCAATAGTATCCAAAGTGGTATACCTGTTGTTGCGGGGAATGATCACAGGGGTACTCTGCACTGGCTGCCTATCTCCTTTCCCCTTCCTGATGCTCACCCACTTATCCATGTGCTACACCATGGGTATAGCTACCTCCGTTTATGTCCTATTGATTACCCCTTAGCCTTCCAAATGATCTGGAGTTCATCCACGTTGAGCTCTAATTCCTTAGCATGGTCTTAAAGAAGTTGCAGCTGTATGCGCTTTTTGCAGGTGAAGTTGACTTCAGAAGGAGTAGTGGACCGCACAACCCCATCTACATTGGTGGCACGCAGGTGGAACAGGTCAAAAGCCTTAAGTTCCTCGGGGTGAATATCACAAATGACCTGACTTGGTCTAACCAAGCAGAGTCCACTGGCAAGAAGGCGCACCAGCGCCTTTACTTCCTGAGAAAGCTGAAGAAATTTGGCCTGTCCCCTAAAACCCTCACTAATTTTCATAGATGCACCGTAGAAAGCATTCTTCTAGGGTGCATCACAACCTGGTATGGAAGTTGTCCTGTCCAAGACCGGAAGAAGCTGCAGAAGATTGTGAACATAGCCCAGCACATCACACAAACCAATCTTCCATCCTTGGACTCACTTTACACCGCATGCTGTCGGAGCAGTGCTGCCAGGATAATCAAGGACACAACCCACACAGCCAACACACATTTTGTCCAACTTCCCTCCGGGAGAAGGTTCAGGAGCATGAAGATTCGTATGGCCAGATTTGGGAACAGCTTCTTTCCAACTGTGGTAAGACTGCTGAACCGATCCTGACCCAGATCTGGACCGTACCTTCCAAATATCTGGACCTGACTTGCACTACCTTACTTTCCCTTTTCTATTTTTCTAATTATGATTTATAATTTAAATTTTTATTATATTTACATCGATTTGTACTTCAGGGAGCGTGAAGCGCAGAAACAAATATCACTGTGATGATTGTACGCTCTAGTGTCAATTGTTTGGTGACAATGAAGTATAATGATAATGATAAGTTGTTAGGGACACTGGAAGTCTTCCTGCCGTCCCACATCCCATGAGGAGCATCCCACTATCCTTTCTGGTACCCTCACTACTCTAACTGTGCAACAAGAAAGAAAGAAAATTTAAACTAAAAAATCTACCTACGACCTCCACCTCTCCTCGCCAAAGCCTGAGCTCTCCACTCTAACACAGGCCCACTCACGCAATGGCCACTCCACTTAAACTTACCTCCTTTTTATTGGCCCTTGCCAAGTACCTAATTATGACTCTACAATATCCTTAAAAACTGGTAAGTTAAATGTGACTTCCCTTTCATAACCCATTTTGAGTTTCCTCATTAATAATATTATTTTTATGTGACTTCTATATGTACCTGCAAAGTCAAATAGGCTTAATATCTTATCCAAGAGCAGGCTGTTTGGATAGAACTTCATTTCCTCAGTACTGTAATGCTGGCACAGATTAAGACTCTTGAGCATCAGGCATCATGTCTACCTGTGTACTAACCAGCAAAAATAGGTGTTTGCATGCCTGTTATACACTCAGTGGCCACTTTATTAGACACCTCCTCTACTTAATAAAATGCCATTGAGTGTATGTTTGTGGTCTTCTGCTGCTGAAACCGTTCCACTTCAGAGTTCGACTTGTTGGGCATTCGGAGATGCTCATCTGCACACCGCTGTGTATTGTGTGGCTATTTGAGTTACTATCGCCTTCTTGTCAGCTTGAACCAGTCTGGCCATTCTCCTCTGATCGCTCTCATTCACAAGGCATTTTCACCCCCAGAAATGCTGCTCACCAAATGCTTTTTTTGTTTTCACACCTTTCTCTATAAACTCTAGAGACTGTTTGTTGTGCATGAAAATCCCAGGAGATCAGCAGCTTCTGAGATACTCAGACCACCCTGTCTGGCACCAACAATCATTCCACAGTCCACTTAGATCACATTTCTTACCCTTTCTGATGTTTAGTCTGAGCAACAACTAAATCCATTGACCATGTCTGCGTTAAGTTGCTGCCACATGATTGGCTGATTTGATATTTGCATTAACAAGCAGGGGTACAGGTGTACCTAATAAAGTGAATACAGTGTATTTTCTGCATTATTACTCAGATTAACATTTCAATATTTTCTCTATTTCATGAATGCATTTTCATCTTCTTTCCGCATTAAAACTGAAATGAGCAACTGAAAAATTGACTTCAATTTTTTTCTACCTCTTGGCCAGACTGAGATCCATATCTTTCCTCTGCTGCTAAGAATAATCTGTCAACACAGGAGAGCTAAAATTGATCAAATATATGGAGATTAATCTGAAATGGAATCAATTCCTTCAAATCCTGGTGTTTATTCTCAATTTAACACATATTTACCTTCTTCCCCACATCTCCATGTTCCACATGAAGCATGACATCCATTTTAACACCAGAGCACCAAGCAAAAACAAACTTTTGCTGTGTACTCAGCTCATGGAAAGAAGTGAATGTTCAACTGCAAAATGTTAAAGTGTCCACTTTCACTTTTACTGGTCTTTTTGTTCTCACTTCAAGCATGTATTTTAAGTCTTTCTTTTTCAATTTTTAGTTCAAAATCCAATAATCACTTTTGAATGAACCTGCAACTTTGCTTAACCCAGCCTCTGAGATCAATCTGTTTCTCCAGATCGATGCCTGTGCAGTTCTGATTTAAGCCACAGTTCAATCTGATCTCTAGATTCCCGTTTATCTTTAAATTATTTATTATTCCTCAACGTTTTGATAAAGGTCATTCTTTCATTGAAATCCCATTTTCCACGGGTAATTATGGTCTTAGTTCACGCTGCAGCTGGGTTCTTTTCTCAAATGGTTTTGTTAGTTGATGTCATTTCAAATTGAAAAGAACAGCAATGATTTCACTTTGGGCTGCGTTCTTAAATCCTATTTATGCTTCAGTCCGTTTTCTTTCTTCAACTCACCTGAATATACTGTGATCACGATGCTATGAAGGCTTAGCGCATCAGAGTTCAGAGTTCAAATCTGACGCCATCTGTAGGGAGTTTGCATGTTCTTCTCGTGACCACATGGTTTCCGTTGGATGTTCCAGTTTTCCCCACAGTCCAATGACATACTGGTTAGTAGGTTAACTAGTCATTATAAACTCTTCTGTAACTAGGATAGTGTTAAATAGGTAGATGCTGGCCAGCACAGTTTGTTGGTCCAAAAGGGCCTGTACCCTCTGTATCTCTAAACTGGCAAACATCATTTTAGAATTGAATTAAGCTCAACACGGTTAACTCATTAGATTCTAACTTCATCCCAATCCTAATCACAATATGGATTTTGGCAGTCAAAACACTGTAGGTGTTAGTAGTCTCAAATAAGAACCGGAAATACTGGAAATAGTCAGCAGGTCAGGCAGCAGCTGTGGGAAGAAGAACGGGGTTAATATTTCATCAATCAATGCCAGTGCTAAAATCTACAATCAAAACAGAAAATGTTGGAAACACACAGCAGGTCAGACAGCATCTGTGGAAAGAGAAATAGCTCATGCTTCATTCAATTATGTTTTGCACCATGGCAGGCAAGATGGAGAAAGTTACGCCCAAGGTCATTCTTTTTTAAATTCAGGTTCTGGGCATCATTTGCAATGTCAGTATTTATCACCACTCACAAAGAGCGGTGAGTTCTGATAAAAGAGAGAAAGGTTGGGAAACACTCAGCAGGTCGGGCTGGAAGAGTGGGAGAACCAGAGTCAATGTTTCAGGTCAAAGAGCCATCATCAGAACTGGGAAGGGGACAGAAAAGCTTGTTAATGTGCAGTGAGGGCTTGGAGCAGATGAAGAGTGAGGACTTAGACAAAAGATTGCTGGAGTTGCAGAATGCTGAGGATGAGGAGGATCTGCCTGGCAGGATAAAAAAAGAGGAAAGAGAGGGGAGGAAAACAATGCTGACCCAATATCATAAATCAATGACGGACCCAGAGAAAACAGTTACCTGAAGATACAGAATCTCTTACTAAACCTGAATGCTGCAATGTGCCTCAGTGGAAGGTGAGGTGCGATTTATCAGGCTTATACTGAGCCTCATCGTGACACTTTTCCTCCCGTTCTTGCTACTCCCAGTCACTCAGCGGCCAGGTAACCTCATTGATAGCTGATCCCCACGGTCAACCCGCTTTTGCCCTGTTAGAGAGAGAGAGAGAGAGAGAGAGACACACACACACACACACACACACACACACACACACACACACACACACACACACACACACACACACACACACACACACACACACACACACACACACACACACACACATCCTGCCCACAGCTTAATGAGTTTCTTTTGTCTCTGAGCTCGGTTTCTCTTCCCGCAAATGCAGCCCAGCCTGCTGACTGTTTCCAAAATGCTCTGTCTTTATTTTAGAGTTTCAGCATCTGCAGTCGTTCTTTCAATTTTCATTATCATGGAGGGTCACGACCTGGCCTGCTTAAAGCACTGCAGTCCGTGTGGTGTACGAACTTGCACTATGTCCTGAAGTGGTAACTTCCAGGACTTAGACTTGGTGTTGAGGAGTGGATTTTCAGGTCAGCGTGATGTATGCGAGTCAGAGGGGATCCTGCAGGCAGCAGTGTCATTGCTTGTTGAGTTTGTGGCTTAGGTGTTGCTGTTGAAGAGTCCTTGATGAGTAGCAGAGGAAGGAGAGTTTGTGATGGTGCTTGGAGCTCATTGCTTTTCCCTAGATGGTGCCAGAAGCCTTCAAAGTTGTTGGAGCTGAAAATATCTAAGCAAGTGTAAAGCATTCTATTCTGACTTGCAGAGTTCACACAATGGCAATAGATTCTTGGGATCCTGACGTGAACTCCAGGAAGTCCTGCAGAAATACCACAAGCATGGAAATGAAATAAATCTCCAATAATCAGGCATGTGTGGGACACTGGTGGTGCTGGATGGACAGCTTCTGCAGAGTGTTGGATGGAGCCACCCATACCCCACTTTCTAGTGCTTCTTGACTCAGATATGGAGATGTTACACAATATGATAATAGCACAGGAACAGGAGCCCTGGCGTAGGCAGCAGATTTTGGAACTGGAATTGTTTTTTTATTATCTTATGTACTGAGGTCCAATGACAAGCTCATTTTGATTATTGTTTATACAGATTGCAGCAGCAAACCAAAAGATCACATAGATCTATGTGAAATAACAGGCAATGTGTTAAAAACTGGTGCACCCCGGGAGACCTGCCAGAGCTGAACTAGCTGAGCATGAATTTGGTGCAGCTTTTACATTCTCGGTTGACAACATTGCTAGTAAAACTACATTTTGATAAGGCAATGTTGGCTACAGGAAGAGTTAAGTAGCAGACTTAGTCCTGATTACAGAATAAAACGATTATCCACAGATATAACCGCAAATCCAATTCTCCATGACAACAACAGGGGCACACTATAACACAGTTCGGACCTAAAGTCCCTAATGCATTCCATGTCTCCACTTTTGTCTGTAGTTCCCTATTACCATATTAGCACAATCCACATCCCTATTTACTAGCTAACCACAAAATACTCTACAGATGCTGAGGTCAAAACAACACGTACAACTCCCCTCCCCATCAAAGCATGATGTTTTGTCCTTAGCAAGGGCCTCACTTTTTCCCCCTCCATCCACACCTCAGTGAGTTCCGTGCTCGCCATGACGCTGAACTCTTCTTCCGTCGCCTATGTCTCCGAGCCTACTACTTTAACAAGGATTCCCCTCCCCCTGTTGATGACCCCTTCTCCCGTCTTCAACCCTCCTCCTCCTCCTGGACACCCCCACCAGGCCTTCTACCTGCATTCAACCTTTTCATCTCCAACTGTCACCGAGACATCAACCGTCTCAACTTCACCACTCCTCCCTCCTGTTCCAACCTCACTCCCTCTGAACGCACTGCCCTCCACTCTCCCCGCACTAATCCTAACCTCACCATCGAACTCACAGACAAAGGTGGTGCCGTAGCAGTCGTGCGGACAGACCTCTACCTCACTGAGGCAGCTCTCTGACACCTCCTCTTACTTACCCCTGGAACAGGACCCCAACAAAAAAAATCAAACCATTGTCTCCCGTACCATCACCGCCCTTATCAGCTCCGGAGACCTTCCATCCTCAGCCAAAAAACTCATAATTCCCACACCCCGCACTGCTCGGTTTTACCTCCTCCCCAAGATCCACAAGCCTGACTGTCCCAGTAGACCCATAGTTTTGGCCTGCTCCTGCCCCACCAAACTTGAATTTGCCTACCTGGACTCCATTTTGTCACCCATAGTTCAGTCCCTCCCCACCTACAACCGGGATACATCCCATGCCCTCCACCTCTTCAATAACTTCCAGTACCCCGGTCCCGACTGCTTCATTGTCACTTCGGATGTCCAATCCTTAGATAGATAGATAGATAGATAGATAGATAGATAGATAGATAGATAGATAGATAGATAGATAGATAGATAGATAGATAGATACTTTATTCACCCCCATGGGGAAATTCAACTTTTTATTTTTCCAATGTCCCATACACTTGTTGTAGCAAAACTAATTACATACAATACTTAACTCAGTAAAAAATATGATATGCATCTAAATCACTATCTCAAAAAGCATTAATAATAGCTTTTTAAAAAGTTCTTAAGTCCTGGCGGTAGAATTGTAAAGCCTAATGGCATTGGGGAGTATTGACCTCTTCATCCTGTCTGAGGAGCATTGCATCGATAGTAGCCTGTCGCTGAAACTGCTTCTCTGTCTCTGGATGGTGCTATGTAGAGGATGTTCAGAGTTTTCCATAATTGACCGTAGCCTACTCAGCGCCCTTCGCTCAGCTACCGATGTTAAACTCTCCAGTACTTTGCCCACGACAGAGCCCGCCTTCCTTACCAGCTTATTAAGACGTGAGGCGTCCCTCTTCTTAATGCTTCCTCCCCAACACGCCACCACAAAGAAGAGGGCGCTCTCCACAACTGACCTATAGAACATCTTCAGCATCTCACTACAGACATTGAATGACGCCAACCTTCTAAGGAAGTACAGTCGACTCTGTGCCTTCCTGCACAAGGCATCTGTGTTGGCAGTCCAGTCTAGCTTCTCGTCTAACTGTACTCCCAGATACTTGTAGGTCTTAACCTGCTCCACACATTCTCCATTAATGATCACTGGCTCCATATGAGGCCTAGATCTCCTAAAGTCCACCACCATCTCCTTGGTCTTGGTGATATTGAGACGCAGGTAGTTTGAGTTGCACCATATCACAAAGTCCTGTATCAGTTTCCTATACTCCTCCTCCTGTCCATTCCTGACACACCCCACTATGGCCGTGTCATCAGCGAACTTCTGCACATGGCAGGACTCCGAGTTATATTGGAAGTCTGATGTGTACAGGGTGAACAGGACCGGAGAGAGTACGGTTCCCTGCGGTGCTCCTGTGCTGCTGACCACCGTGTCAGACCTACAGTCTCCCAACCGCACATACTGAGGTCTATCTGTCAAGTAGTCCACTATCCAATCCACCATGTGATATACACTTCAATTCCCCATCAAGAAGGCCTTAAAGCCCTCCGCTACTTTCTGGAAAATAGACTTCACCAGTTCCCCACCACCACCACCCTCCTCTGGTTGACGGAACTGGACTCACATTTAATAACTTTCATTCCAAGGATAGGGTTCCTCTTATCCTTACCTAACACTCCACAAGCCTCTACATCCAGCACATAATTCTCCATAACTTCTGCCATCTCCAACGGGACCCCACTGCCAAGCACATCTTTCCCTCCCTCCCACTTTCTGCAAGGATCGCTCCCTACGCAACCCCCTTGTCTAGTCGTTCCTCCCCACTGATCTCCCTCCTTGCAAGCAGAACAAGTGTCACATCTGCCCCTACACCTCCTCCCTCACTACCATTCATGGTCCCAAACAGTCCTTCCAGGTGAGGCAACACTTCACCTGCGAGTCCGTTGGAATCATCTCCTGTGTCTGGTGCTCCCGGTGCGGCCTCCTGTGTATGAGTGAGGCCCAAGGTAAATTTGGAGTCTGTTTGTTGAACACCTTCATTCTGTCCACCACAAAAAGCGGGGTCTCCAGTGGTATGCATTCCACTTCCACTTCCCATTCCCATTCCAACTCATCACTCCATGGCCTCCTCTACCGCCAGGGTGAGGCCACGCTCAGGTTGGAGGAGCAACACCTTATATTCTGTCTGGGTAGCCTCCAATCAGATGGCATGAACATTGATTTCTCAAACTTCCAGTAATTCCCCCCACTTTCACCATTCCCCATTCCTGTTTCCCTCTCAGACCTCCTCGTCTTACCTACCCATCACCTCTCTCTGGTGCTCCTCCCCCTTCCATGGTCTTCTGTCCTCTCCTATCAGATTCCCCCTTCTCCAGCCCTTTATCTCTTTCACCAATCAACTTACCAGCTCTTTACTTCACCCCTCATCCTCCCCTGGTTTGATCTATCACCTCCTACCTTCTACTTCTTCTTCACCACCACCTTCTTGTTCTGACTTCCCCCCTTCCTTTCCAGTCCTGATGAAGGATCTCGGCCCGAAACATTGACTGTTTACTCTTTTCCACAGATGCTGCCTGGCCTGCTGAGTTCCTCCAGCATTTTGTGTGTGTTGCTTGGATTTCCAACATCTGCAGATTCTCTCTTGATTGTGGATACATACAATATTTCTTTAAGGGAGCTATCCACACAAATTCGATTGTAGCCAAATCTTCAGTTGCTTAGAAAGCTTCCTGTACAAAACCTGTACTGAAAGCTCTTGTTAAGAGGTAAGGTATGGAGAAACTTGTTTTATTTTAATTTGCCATGTACATGACTTTTATCTTTCCCACATAGTTTAAGTATGTAGCAAACGAGTGGAAGAATGTGGGAAGGATTTTCACTTTAAATGGCTCCATGGAAACTGATTTATTTGAAACGCCAGACCCCTGCGAAAGCTTCATCAAATGCAATGTCGGAAGAGTTATTAAAGAAATGCTTTTAAATCAGCATGATGCACAGCTCTGTTCATTGCTCCTCTCAGCCTGTGGTATGCTGTTGAATAACTCGCTCTCAGACTGGATGCTTCACATGGCCTTGGGCAATTGTTACAGAACTTATTTCCTTAAATTGTTCTGTGCTCTCCCAAGTGAGATTAAAGAGTTAATTTAGAATGCTCAGAAAAAGTAAGTGTCAAGTTTTGGACACAGGGTGTAATATCCATGAAATGCGAAGCAGTCTCTTAATGTGGTTTCTCCGACAGACCCACAACTTCAGTCACCTGCAAAGGCAAGGGCAGCAGGTCCACTGGGATATCCCGTACAATCTAACTTTCTCCCTTCAAAAGAAAATAAGTATTAGACTTGTGTCCAAAGAGCCCCAGTGTGCAAGTCCCCAGATAGCGGGGGTGAGAAAGCTGTGAGAGAGACGGGAAAAATAGAGCAGTACAGGTCCTTCGGAACACAACGTGGGGCCAACCTGTTAATCTAGCCCAAGATCAACCGAAACCTTCCTTCCCACATAGCCCTCCATTTTTGTTTCAACCATGTATCTGTCTAAGAGTCTCTTAAGTGTCTCCAACATATCTGCCTCTGCCACCACCCTGGTATATTGCAGCACAGGGGACTGAGGGGTGAACTTATCGTGGTGAATAAAATTATGAGGGGAAAAGACAAACCTGTGACTCCACTCACAGCCCACCAGTTTTGTCCATTTTGTTGCCCTATTTTAAAACTCTAACGTCTCTCTCTCTCTCCTTCCAAAGAAAAATGTGGTGAACTTCAACAGGTAGGTAGTCATCTCAGGTTTGTTTCAAAACTTCCTCTTCATCACTGTTATGTTTTATGACTGGAGAAATGAATCAAAGGAAAAGCACAGGATCTGGGATATATGTGCACTTAGCCCTTCTTTCTCTTCCTGGTTTTTAGTAAGGCGATCACACGTGACTTGGTGGCATAATGACGTATGCCATTCACATACTTCTTACATGTAACTATAATGAATTATGGAAACAAAGAATGCTTCATCATACAATATATTTACAATATAACTCAAACATTACTGAAATACTGGATACACTGCACTGTTGACTGGCACGTTCCATGCTGATGGGCTGAAGGGCACACGACAGCTTGGTGCAACCAGTGCAAAGGCTTTGCAGAAATGGGCTGCATTCTATGATCATTCTGCTACTAGACACCGACGAACTAAGCCCTCCACTGATGCCTCTCACGCACCTGGAATTTTTACCTTCTCAGGTGGCCACAATATTACCCTGTACTTAGAGTGTGTGAACACTACAAATATATAGAAGCAATGACTTTGTGATTGTGCAAACTGAACAGCTTTATGAATGTAAAAATAGCCATGCACTTCTCTCATATACAGTATTTTTAGGAATAAACTTTATATTTAAAATAATAATAGAAAACTCCTCACGTCTACAATATTCAGTCCTGGCAACATTCTCTTCAGTGCAACCACACCTTCCCTGTAATGTGGTGGGCATAACTTTGGCCTAAATGTGTTGTATACAGTACCAGCATCCTAACCTCCTTCTCATTATTGCATGCCTCACCTAATGAAGAAAAGCATCCTGTAACACACACAAAATGCTGGTGGAACGCAGCAGGCCAGGCAACATCTATAGGGAGAAGCAATGTCGACGTTTTGTCACGAAGAGTCTCGGCCCGAAACGTCGACAGTGCTTCTTCCTATAGATGCTGCCTGGCCTGCTGCGTTCCACCAGCATTTTGTGTGTGTTGCTTGAATTTCCAGCATCTGCAGATTTCCTCGTGTTTGCTTTTTAAAAGCATCCTGTATGCCCTTTCAACCAAGTTATTGGCTTGTTCTGTTACTTTAAGAACTTGTGGACATAGAACCCAAAGATATTAAAAAGTAGCAGGACAGGTCAATATTTTCCCACTGTGTATTCCCTTACCTGGTTGCACCCGTCATCCTTCACCAGAGTAAATTCAGTTTGCCATAGTAACAGAAAATTCTGGAAACACTCAATTTTTTTTGCTGTTTTCCCAAATGGCCAGTCTATATATATCCTTTTGCAGTCTAAAGCCTTTCTCTGGAGTTAACTTAGCTCTGCGTCTTCATTGGCCTCCTCCTAAACTCAACTGCACTACAGGTTCCTGGTTTTCAGTTAACAGGGAATTAATCTGTATTTGCCAGCCTTCAGATCAGGTTTCAGGGTAAGATGAATTCTCCAATTAGTAGCAAAACAGGAGTCAAAGCCTTTCCACTTTTCTTGCCAGTCTGTTCATTATTTTGTTAATTACGGGAGAACAGGAAGTCTCTTGGTACTTACTGGAAGTTGAAACGACAGCAGATTGGAGGGGCAAGGTTGGTTTTAATTGGACGTGTAGATAACATTTCAAAGCTTAAGATCACTGAACAGAAACCTTTACTGATTTACCCTACAGGAAGGTATGATAAGACCAATGGGCTCAATCAAACTGGAAGAAGTTTAGGTCAGCAATGTGATCTAACCGTTATTTCACTATCATGGTCATACACGGAGTCACTGCCCAGGAACTCGCAAGAGTTTGCACACAGAATGGCTGAATTCCCCATTTTACAGACCGTTCCCTTCGTGAGCCATTCAAGCATGTGGGAATTTAAAATAAAAATGTTCTTTAATAAAACCCTTCACAACTACAGAATATTCCAAAGCATTTTACATCCACTGAGCTACATATACAGCAGCCAGTTTGTGCTAATATCAGTACCAGCAGCAATGTGAAACAGTGAGAATGAACAAAAAAATCCCAGCTTTTGTGATATTGCCTAGGGAATGTCGGCTAAGAAATAAATGCTGGCCAACAATCCCAGAAGAAATTTATAGTTTTTTAGTCACAGTGTATTTGTGGAGCCATTTGAGAGGAAAGTTTCTGGATTTAATGTCACATCCAATACACAGCACCTCAAAAGAACTTCGGTTTTTTCTTCAGTTTGTTAATTCATCTCCCTTGAACTTGTTGCTATGTCATGTTTATCAACAGTCAACATAATTTTAGCTCACAAGATTAAGAACGACCATTACAGATAACTCTTCAAATACCTTCCCTGTAAACAGAGACCTCAAATGAGCAACTGACTTTTCAATAGTGAGAACAAGTATATAAAACAGAATGGGACATGAGTTCCACATTTGGCTTTGCTTCAGTATTAGTTAGAATAGCATTTAGTTAAAATGGGAACCACACTCTTAACGTAAATATAAGATGGAAGTCAGGGATGTTCTGTGGAAATAAAAGCAAAGAAAGAATTTTATTTGATGCTTGAAGCTGCGTGTTTCAAATGCTGAGTGCAGTATGCTCGCAGACCAAAAATGTAATTTATTCTCCAAACAACCAGGCTATTATGTATGAGGATGCCAACAGTTGGAGGCCATTATCTTGCTGTTAACTGTTAACAGTTTAATCACCTGTCCGCTGCAAGCACCTAGTTGAAATATTAAAGAAATAAACATAAGCCAGTTATATTAATCAAGTCTCCATTTGCCTCATTTGAGAAACATGAAAGATATCACTATTCTATTGAAAGAAGATGTGATTCATCACAATATTCTGCATTCTCCCTCCCAATCCTTCCCTCTGTTATGGATTATTAAGGTATTATTGGCTGTGGGAATCAATGTGTTAATGTGGGAATCAATGTGATCAATGTGTTAATTACTAGTCCAATACCGCTGTCCACTTTTCCAGAGTAATGAGGGTGGAACTGAGAACAGGAAAAGTGTGGGCTGAAACAAGGTTTTAGTTCACATGTTTAAAAGAAAGTGAGAAGAATGGATAGCAATGAAGGTACAAAGTTGGATGAAAGAAATGACAAGGGATTAGTGATTTAAAAAAAACAGTAGGCTAACTTCCCAGGCACGTTCTGCTTGAACTTTGATTGGAATTGTTCACACACATCAGTTATCATGCTCTTCAATCCATGGGACTCTGAGTGCTCTACCTTATTAAATTAAGCTAATCAATATTGACATTTTCAAATAAAACAATAGCCAGGATCACTGTCTGTACCAGTGATTCAGTTCTAATTATAATTCACTGTAAACACCATTACAGCAAATATTCACTCTCACTCTCTCTTACTAAGTGTATCTGAGAAAATCAAATCACACAAAAAATAGTTAGCAATTTACCTCAGCAACCTTAAGGGAAGGCACTTGGTACAATGACTAGGAACAGGCTTTTAAATGGTGTGTTCTTTCAAAGAGGGAAAAACTTCACAACCTCAGGACCTCTGAGGGCATATTACAGCTCCTTTGAAATGGTGTTGAAAGGCAGGGATCTGTGGCAGCCATGCACACTATAAAGTTCCACATAAAGCAAGATATTAATAAGCAGATAATCTACTTGTTATCAGTTGAAAAATAAGCACGAGGGAAGATCAACTCTTCGACAAAATAGTGACGTGGATTTTTTTTCTAATTTCACATGAAAGGGCAGTTTCTCTTGGGTGGGAGGGAAGTTTACAATTTCGCAAGTGACAATTCTCCGGAGCTCAATATGAGCCCACAACCAACTAACTGCAACAAGATCTTATTTTCATGTGATGGCTGCTTAAAGTAAAGGCAACAATTCATTATGACTAATTACTCTAGGTAGCCTGGGCATTGATCTGTGCAAAATATGCACCAGCAGGCCATTGTGACGTGTCCCAAGAAGAAATAACACAATGACAATAAAAAATGTGAAATAGAATGGACTCAGTGGAAGTGTTGAGTGTATGTATCATCTTACACACAACCATGATGAAAGGAATGTGGATGAAGAAAAAGTGAAAGTGTGGGTAAAAATATGGAATTCTGGGGAGTTTTCGATTATCTAGTAAAGAAGGAAAGGGGGAAAGACAAATGTAGTTTTTCGAACTTCTTTGGATTCTCAATCAACAAAGACACATCACTGGTTCTATAGGGGAACATTCTGGCAACAGCAATCCAAAAAAACTTTTTTACAATAGCGTGATAACTATCAAAGCAATTGTGGGAAAAAAAGACCTGGTCAGGAAATAGAGGTAAAAGTGGGGAGGGCAAATTGAAATTGGGAAACACTGCATGTTTAAAAAGTGAACAAAGAGATCGGAAGTTGTTTGACTAAAATACACTATCCTGTCAAGAATTACACATGAATCGTCAGATACGTTCCCATACAATCTAAAGAAAAATCACATATTTTTGGTCACATAGGTGACCAAAGAGAACACAGGTGGTTGGGAAGTTGATAAGGAAAGCAAAGAGGAACTGCAAAAATAAGTAATAGAAAAAGAAACATTAAGGCATTCTGTAGATATATAAATCCTATCTACCCACTGCTTGTTACGCCACTGGTGTTTAGGGCAGCAGTGAAGGTCCTCCATCTCTGGCGATGTTCTGGGCTTCCTGCATCCTATCACTAGCTTGGTTTTCAGTACTGTCAGTCATTCAAGCTCCAGGTGGAGACTCAGGAATATCATTACACTCAGATGTAGAATGATTCTTCATTGCTGTTTCCATGACAAGATATATAAATAATAAAGGAAAAAATAAGCTAGTGGCTGGACAACTAAGCATTAAGCTCATGGTTAATGATGACAGAGATATTAAAGAGCAACCTTATTTTAACATTTACTGTGGAAATCAACAAGATGGAGAAATCAGAAACTATCACCTTGTAGAATGAAAACGTGTGAGATAATGGTGTTGATCAATTGCATTTGCACTCACGAGAAGGTTAGGTTTGAGACAGCAAAGGCACTGAATATATATAAAAATATGCAATAATAATTTCATTAGAAGATGGAAACAGTGGAAAAAGTCTGGCAGACAACTAACATCATCCTCATACTTAAAAAGCGAGACAATGTGCATATGGGGATCTTTGGACTAGTGAGATTAATGTCACTGGCAGGATTGATAATGAAATCCTCATTCAAAATGTAATAATAAAACAGAGAGAAAATGAAAATATATTAAAGAGCTGTCAGCATGGATTTCAAAGGCAAAGCCGTACTTACTGTGTTTTGAAGAAAAAGCTTTTGATAAAACTCAAGGGAAATCTGAAGGATATATTTGAATTTTCAATCAGTCTACAATAAAATGGCGAATAGCAGACTCGTGGTCAAGGTGACGGCACGTGAAGCCCCAAGAGCAGGAACAGAACGGATCCTCGGTTGACTATAGAACAGAAAATGGGGTCACAGTAGCGTAGCGGTTAGCGCAACACTATTACAGCTCGGGGCATCAGACTTCATTTCCGGCGTCCTCTGTAAGAAAGTTTGTTAAGCAGAAGCACCACAGACAGCATGTGAAACCGGTGTGTACAATGCAGCAGCCTGCCGCTCTGTGGAGATTCATGCTGCCAGAGTACCCAGAGTGAGCCCGTAATTGGGGCTTGGGTGCCAATGGTGGTGTGGAGAGGCTCAGAGAGATTGCTGAGTACAAGAGTTGGGATCTCATGTTACAACCGTACAGGACATTGGTAAGGTGACATTTAGAGAGTATAGTCCCGGTTGCTCCACTATATAACAATATCATTAAACTGGAGTACAAAAAGGATTTATGGGGATGTTATCTGGACTTCAGGGCTGAATTATAAAGAGAAATTAGATGGGCTGGGGATTTTTTTTCCTGGAGCATTGAAGTCAGAGGAGTGACCTCATCAAGGTTTACAAAACCACGAGGGGCACAGATAAAGGTGAAAACCCAAAGCTTTTACCCTAGAATGGGGCAGCCCAAAGCTAGAGGGCATGGATTTAAAGAGAGAACAGAAAGATTTAGAGCAGTACTCTAAAAATCACCATACCAACATTCTCTGTTTAACTGCTGTGCCCAGATCACACTGGCCAATGTTGCCAGGATCAATACTGCTTTGAATCTGTGTACAACAGGCATATTCAAGACAACCAACATAAGCGACACACTGCTTGCAGAAAGATTTGATACAAGGATTACTCCTTTGTAATGATGATCAGAGAGACACTGAAAAAGCTATATTCACTGACTAGTACCTTTATTGTCTAAACTAACAAGCACATGAATTCATACACTGAGAACCTGTGTGCACGTCTGCTAGGTTTTCCTGACCCGCCTGGGCAATGGCCATGAGTTTCTCATAGTCCCCATCCACTCTCCATGTGTTCCACATAGGGCCGCTCACACTTGTATCTGCAATCGTTATTCTCCGTAGTTGTCACTGCTTTGCATTCAAAGCCTCTGCATTTATATTCATTCCTTACCAGTTCAAATGTTGCATTTCCATGTCATTAGCTCTGGGTCATATGACTGACCTATAATACTTTCTTAATGGCTCTGGTCCAAGCCAGAATCCATTTATTGCCCTTCTTCTGCAAGTAACGGCTGGTAATTTTATGACTTTCTTTGTCCCTTTTACCATTTCTCCAGCATCATTTTCCAGTGGCCTGATGTCCACTCTTGCCTCTCTTTTACTTTTTATATATCTGGAAAAAATCTTTTAATGTCCTCTTTTATATTATTGTCCAGCTTACCTTAGTATTCTATATTTTCTCTCCTTATTGCTTTTTTTTAGTTCCATTCTGATGGTCTTTGAAAGCTTTCCAATCTTCTAGTTTCCCACTAATTTTTACCATATTGTCTGCTCTCTTTTTTGTTTTTATGCTGCCTTTAAATTCCTATGTCAGCCATGGTTGTATCATCCTCTCTTTAGAATACTACTTCATCTTTGGGAAGAACTGATCATGTGTCTTCCAAAATCCTTTCAGAAATTCCATCCATTTCTGCTCTGCAGTCATCCCTGCTAGTGCATCCTTTCAATCAAGCTGTCTTTGGCCAGCTCCTCTCTCATTCATATGTGCTTGAGTGCATAGAGCCACAAGTTTAAACACAGGGACAAGTTCAAGGGAGACACCTGCAGTGCAGATCTGACTTTGGAGCTAACTCAGTGGAGCAGATTATTTTCCACTCAGTGAGTATGCACTGGGTACTGAAATCCTGTGTGTACATCATCCAGCTAAACAGGAGATCATCACCTACTCTGCACATCTAGGTCTTAGTAAAAGGACAATTCTATCAGAAACACAAAAGTCAAGTCAAGCAAATTTATTGTCATTTAACTATATACATGCATACTGTCAAACAAGACAATGTTTCTCCGGACTGGGGTGTAAAACGCAATGGTACACAGAGCACACATATAACATGCACACAATAGCTTAGGAAAGCAAGAATTAAACCTGAAAATTAATGACACATAGATAGACAAAGTAAAGTGCATAAATTAAATATTGTAGGGTACAATACAAATTATCCAGTAATACCTAGAACACGATGCAGCAGGGAGTTCAGAAGCCTAATGGCTGGACAGAAAAAAACTGTTTCCTATCCTGACCGTTCTGGTCTTTGTGCATTGGAGTCTCCTGCCTGATGGTAGAAAGTCAAGGAGGATGCTGGATGGATGGGTAGGAACCTTAATAATGCTAAGGGCCCTGCATGTGCACCGCGCCTGATAAGTGTTCCTGATGGAGGGCAGGGAGACCCCTATGGTCCTGTCAGCCACTCTCACGGTCCTTTGCAGGGGCTTCTGGTCCGACGCTCGGCTGCTCCCATACCACATGGCGATGCAGCTTATCAGGACGCTCTCGGTGGTGCTTCTGTAAAATTCAGTTAAGATGGTGGGTGGGGGGAGTATCATTTGCCTCAATCTCCTCAGGAAGCAGAGGCACTGCTGTGCTTTCTTATTCATGGAGGTGATATTGAGGGACCAGGGGAGGTCATCCATGAGGTGAGCTCCCAGGAACTTGGTGCATTTAACTCTCTCTCTGCAGTAGCCACATATGTGCAGTGTCCCAGGCAGGAACCTGGTAGACAGTGGGAAGATGGTTGGAGTGAGCCTTGGCAGAGGATAAAATCAATACAAGGATATGGTTTGAGAAACCAAACCTTGTGTATCAATTGGCCAGTGACTGAGTATCTTGCAGTCAGTGTCCCACTTAGAGCTTCATTTCATGTACAGTTGTAGCAGGGGACCAGATGTCCAATATGTCGAATTCCACTTGTTCTTCTTGCTGATTTCCAGGGTTCCAAGCATGTCTGGCAAGGTCCAATTAATCCTCTCAGGCTGAGGATCACCCTACGGGTGACAAGGCTTAGTCCTCGACTTCTCAACTCCGAGCATGCTCAGTAACTCATGTATGAGCCTGCTCTCAAAATCCCGTCCCTGATCACTATTTATCTGCCTAGGGAGGCCAGAATAAATGAAATACTTCTCCCATAACACTTTGGCCACCGTGGACACCCTCTAGTCCTTGGTAGGGAAAGCTCGCGCGTATCTGGTGTAGTGATCCAAGACATTCGCCATATTGCTGGCATCTGGCCCTATTGCCAGGAAATCCATACACACCAGGTCAGGGGGCTCCACACTCTGCAAGTGGGGCAAGGGAGTTGCCCGTGTAGGCAGCGTCTTCCTCCGTATGCATCGAATGCACAACCTGCAGTGCTCTTCGACCTCTGACTTTATTGGGGTCAGAAGAACCGATCTCTGAGCAATCCATAGGTCTTTTCAACCCCCAAATGGTTAGAATCACCATGAAGTGACTTCAACACAATCCTCCGATACTTCTCAGGCAGAACCTGCTGGGAACGCCAAGGCTAGTCCGGAGGTGACATGACCCGGTATAGGATCTGGTTTCACAACTCCAACCTGGGTCACTCATTCAGTAATTGAGACACCGCATCGTGTTTCATTCTCTCTGCTTGGGCTGTGTCTCCCTTTTCAACCACTGACCAAATGATACTGATGCCTGGGTCATCTCGCTGAGCAGCTGCCACTTCCCCAGGACTCAATTCCGGCAACCGGTTTGCCTTCGGAGTGGTCAGGTTACAGTAAGCTTGTGGAATGGCATCATCAGAAACCCCCAATTGTACTACAGCTCAGTCCTGGCCTTGCCATCTCTCTGCCTCCACCATGAAGGCAAACTAGCGCATGGCTTTCACCCCCGGGGCAGGAACGCTCTTCCACTCTTCGCTCCTGTCCAATCCTCCATGCACGCATCGGGACAAAGCATCAGCATCAATGTTCCTATTTCCCGGCCAGTACTTCAGGCATCCAATTTTGCCAAGGTCAGGATATGAGTTAGAGGTTGTTGTCCGTCCTCACCTCAAACTTGGCCCCATAGAGATAGTCACTCAGCTTATCCACCACAGCCCATTTCTATACCAGAAACTCCAATTTGTGTGTGGATAATTTTTCTCAGAGGGTGACAGACTCCGCCTGACAAATGCAACAGTTCTCAACCCAGTGCCTTGATCCTGATACCGGACACCTCCTGTGCCCTCTCTGCTGGCATCTGTATGCAGTACATATGGCAATCGGGGGTTTGTAAAAGCCTGGGTCAGCATCTCCTTCAGTGACTGAAGGGCCTCTTCACATTTTGCATCCCACCTCACTCCAAAAGGCTCTGAAGGGCTAAGATAGTCGTTACTCTCCTCTCCTTCTGTCCTCCTCCCTCTCTTCCCCAAGGGAGGGTAACCACATAGAAGCTGATATAAAGGAAACTCACTTTCATGTAGCCCTTCACAAACCCCCAGTTGCACCCACAGAACCCAAGGAACGAGCACAAAGCTCTCACAGACTGGGGCCTTGGCCATGTGGTCACTGCCTCTGTCTTAGAGGGATCTGGATCTACTCTATCCCATGAGACTATGTGCCCAGTATAGCTGACAGACATCTTGCTGAACTGGCACTTGTCCAGGCAAAGTTCTAACCCTTCAGCTTTCAGACAGCCCAGCACCTTAAGTAGCCTCACTTCATGTTCCTCCAAGATGGACCCAAACACTATGAGGTCATCCAGATACACCAATACCTCAAGCAAGTTCATATCCCCCACTGTTGACATGCTGGAAGGTCGCAGGAGCTCAAACTGGAAAAATCCCAGTGGACGTATAAATGCCATCTTCTCTTTGTCAGCCTCACTCATGGGGATCTGGTAATATCCACTCCTCAAGTCCAGCGCACTGAACCACTTCACACCACTCAGATAGGCCAGCATATCTTCGATCCTCGGGACTGTATACTGGTCAGAGACAGTACGTCTGTTCACAGTCCTATAGTCCACACACATCCATACCTTCCCATCTTCTTCCCGGCTACTACTATTGGGGACACATAGGGGCTTCTGGACTCATTGATGATCCCAGCTTCCTTCAACCTACACAAATGCTGCCGAATGTCTTCCACCTGTGCAGGGCCCTGTCGCCGTGACCTTTCTCTGAATGGGGTGTCCTTGGACACTTGGATAGTGTGGCAAGTGCTCTTGGAACAACCCATATCAAACTCATCAGTAGAAAAGACACCTTCCAGCTTCAACATCTTCTCTATCAAACTCCTCTACCGGGGAGTCCCCAAAGTGAACTTGCCTTTTTTCAGAGTTTCTCCCTGGCTTGTCTCACAGGGACACTAGACATTACCATCACTGGGAAGAGATGCGCCAGGGGCATCCCCTGCCTGCCCTCTTGATGATCACTGCCACCCTATTTGCCTGTACAACCAAGTCAAGTCAAGTCAAGTCACTTTTTATTGTCATTTCGACCATAACTGCTGGTACAGTGCACAGTAAAAATGAGACAACGTCCTTCGGGACCATGGGGCTACATGAAACAATAAAAAAACTGCACTGAACTACATAAAAACAACACAGAAAAAACTACACTAGACTACAGACCTACCCAGGACTGCATAAAGTGCACAAAACAGTGCAGGCATCACAATAAATAATAAACAAGACAATAGGCAAAGTAGAGGGCAGTAATTTGGTCCAGGCTCTGGGTGTTGAGGAGTCTGATGGCTTAGAAAGAAACTGTTACATAGTCTGGCCGTGAGAGCCCGAAAGCTTCAATGTCTTTTCCCAGATGGTAGAAGGAAGAAGAGATTGTATGAGGGGTGCGTGGGGTCCTTCATAATGCTGTTTGCTTTGCAGATGCAGCGTGTGGTGTAAATGTCTATAACAGCAGGAAGAGAGGCCCTGATGATCTTCTCAGCTGACCTCACTCTCCACTGCAGGGTCTTGAGATCTGAGATGGTGCAATTTCCGAACCAGGCAGTGATGCAGCTGCTCAGGATGCTCTCAATACAACTTCTGTAGAATGTGATGAGGATGGGGGCAGTGGGAGATGGACTTTCCTCCGCCTTCGCAGAAAGTAGAGATGCTGCTGGGCTTTCTTTGCTATGGAGCTGGTGTTGAGGGACCAGGTGAGATTCTCCGCCAGGTGAACACCAAGAAATTTGGTGCTCTTAACAATCTCTACCGAGGAGCCGTCAATGTTCAGCGGAGAGTGGTAGCTCCATGCCCTCCTGAAGTCAACAATCATCTCTTTTGTTTTGTTCACATTCGGAGACAGGTTGTTGGCTCTGCAGCAGTCCATTAGCTGCTGCACCTCCTCTCTGTAAGCTGACTCATCGTTCTTGCTGATGAGACCCACCACGGTCATGTCATCGGCGAACTTGATGATGTGGTTCGAGTTGTGTGTTGCAGCACAGTCGTGGGTCAGCAGAGTGAACAGCAGTGGACTGAGCACACAGCCCTGGGGAGCCCCCGTGCTCAGTGTGATGGTGTTGGAGATGCTGCTCCCGATCCGGACTGACTGAGATCTCCCAGTCAGGAAGTCTAGGATCCAGTTGCAGAGGGAGGTGTTCAGGCCCAATAGGCTCAGCTTTCCAATCAGTTTCTGAGGGATGATTGTGTTGAATGCTGAACTAAAGTCTATGAACAGCATCCGAACGTATGTGTATTTTTTGTCCAGGTGGGTTAGGGTCAGGTGGAGGGTGGTGGCAATGGCATCATCTGTTGAGCGGTTGGGACGGTACGCAAACTGCAGGGGGTCCAGTGAGGGGGGCAGCAGGGTCTTGATATGTCTCGTGACGAGCCTGTCGAAACACTTCATGATGATGGATGTAAGTGCAATGTGACGGTAGTCGTTTAGACAGGACACTGAAGACTTCTTCGGCATGGGGATGATGGTGGCGGCCTTGAAGCACGTTGGAATGGTGGCGCTGCTCAGGGAGATGTTGAAGATGTCAGTGAGAACATCTGCTAGCTGGTCTGCACATCCTCTGAGCACTCTACCAGGGATGTTGTCTGGTCCAGCAGCCTTCCGTGTGTTGACCCTGCACAGGGTTCTCTTCACATCAGCTACGATGAGATACAGCACCTGGTCATTTGTAGGAGGGGTGGACTTCCTTGCCGCCACGTCATTTTCCACCTCAAACCGGGCGTAGAAGTTATTCAGCGCATCTGGGAGGCATCACCCGCACAGTCAGGTGATGTTGTCCTGTAGTTGGTGATGTCCTGGATGCCCTTCCACATGCACCGCGTGTCGCCCCTGTCCTGGAAGTGGCTGTGGATTCGCTTTGCCGCTGTAATGGCCCGGGACCGTTCGGCCCTTGCTGTTGTTAGGGCTGCCTTGTCGCCTGCTCTGAAGGCGGAGTCACAGGTCCTCAGCAGCGCACGCACCTCTGCGGTCATCCATGCCTTCTGGTTAGCGCGTGTAGTGTAGTCACTGATGCTGTGTGCTCCTCTAAGTTGGTAGAGTCGCCATCGGTTGCAGCCTCCCTGAACATGTGCCAGTCAGTGTGCTCAAAGCAGTCTTGAAGAGCAGAGATGGCTCCTGCTGGCCAGGTTTTCACCTGCTTCTGAACTCATCTTGCGCACCTGATGAGCGGTGTGTATGCTGGGATTAGCATAACAGAGATGTGGTCTGAGTAACCGGGGTGGGGGCGGGGCTCTGCCTTGGGAATGTATGTGTAAACAAGGTCCAACCCCTTCTCCCCTCTCGTTGCAAAGTCCACATACTGATGGAATCTGGGGAGCACTGACTTAAAGGTTCGTGTGGTTAAAATCTCCGGCGACAATAAACAGTTCATCAGGGTGTGTGTTCTGCAGTTCACTAATAGCCCCGTACAGTTCACAGAGCGCCTCCTTAGCATTAGCACTGGGGGGAATGTGGACAACTACTATAAGGACAGTGGTGAATTCCCGTGGTAAATAAAATGGTCTGCATCTAACAGGGCTTACAACCTGCAGAAAGCAAGGGCTTCTGCAGTTTGGCCCTCACTAGTATCTCAGCAGGTAAGCCTGGCTCCTCTTCGTGGTCTTCCAGAGCATGTACGAAGAAATTTGGGATTTCCCATCACTCTTGCTACTTCACCAGGCCGTAACACAACTGGCTTTGACTGGGTGAACCAAACAGTCCCCCATCTAAGCTTATTATCCAGCCCAAAAGGGCCACACGCTTCCTCAAAAGCAGCTTGAAACGCTGGGTGATTGGCCAATGTTTTCAGAAAGCTCTCTACAGCCCTCTTCTTGCAGGCTCCCATTAGCCTCCTCACAATAGGAGTATTGGTCCCCACAAGAATTGAAATTCCGCCCTTCTCAATGAGATCCAGACAAATCAGCGCGATGTATCAAGGGCCTCAGCCACTCCCACACACATCTCTGCCTCTGAAAATTTCAGCTTCATTGTCAAATAATCACCATACAGATAATCACCTGCACTAAGACCTCAGATCACTAGTGCACTGAATGCCGTCAATGGTAAATGCATAAAATACTGGTTGTAAAACGTACAGTACAACAAAGTGGCCTGCGACCCTGTGTCAAGTATGGCTCTAGCGTAAATACCCTCCATCCATAGTGATACACTGGAGCTTGGCCCCACTAAGCCTTCAGGAATAGGGGTTTTTTGCTTTAGGGTGTTCCTTGAGATATTGCTAGGAATGCGTTCTCCCCGAGACACCAGGCCATTCCCTCACTGGGTCTATTCTAAGTTTCATGACATCTCTCTCTGCTTAGTAATCTGGGGCTCACTCACCGAGGGGTTTCCCGTCATTCACTCTCCCGCCTGAAGTGTCCCTCTTCACCACAGTTACGTATAACAGACAATACTGGCCGCTCTCCTGCTTGTGGGAGCCCGGCCGCTAGCAGCCCTCTAGGTAGTCCGTCCCCTTAATGGGTCCATCTCCCTATTAGTTCCAACAAATGGCGGGGAGGGGGGGGGGGGGGGGGAACCACACCCACTGATAACAACCAGGACATCTTAGTTCTCAACTCTGCCACCATCTCCTTTACCACTCCCTGGGGTGGGCTATCCATGCTCACTTAAATGCAGAGGGCTACTACCTAGGACTCTGCCCCGCTGACAGAACCTCCCCCCCCCCCCCGCGCCTCTGACACATTCTCCTCCTCTCGTACCTCTTGCAAGACAGTCAGAGACCCCAGGCGATCAGGTCCTGGGATGGGGCACCTTTCACTATTTGGTCTATTCTTAACTGATCCACTTCGGCCATCTGAATGGCCCCTCTATGCCGCAAACAATTTAGCTGCCCCTCTAGCTGAAAAGCGTAGGCAGAAAGCTTCTTCCCCTTCTCCTGACACATGTTCTGAAACCCCGTCATGAGCCCCATTGGGCTCCCCATCGTGCCAAGCACCTTTTCTAGTGCTTGTATGTAGGCCGCAGAAGCGGCAGGGGGTTCTGTAACTCTACGGCTCTCACTACGTCAGCAGCCCGCCCTCTCAAACCTTCAACTGTCATTTTACGTCATCAGAGCACTGCAATTCATCTAAGAACCAAGAGGCCTGCACAGCCCAAGTCTCATACTCCTCTTCCCCCACGGGAGTGGGCTTCACACTAGAGAACATTCTCAGCTCTTGATAGCTAGGACCCTCTGCTTGGCACTGAGCCACTTATTCGCCAGGGAGGTAAGGGCTGATTCCAACTCAGAAGTCCCACTCTTCACTGGGGGACTCGTTGGACATTCCAAATCAGACCACTCCTTCCCCTCACTCAGCAGAAATGAGAGCAGCCTGTCTTTGAAGTCTCCGCCCCCAGCTACAGGAGACTTGACTTGCGATCCGGCCCGCTCCCCTACACTCCCCTCCTCCCAGAAAGGATGGACAGCACATGGCCCTTCCTCTCCCGGGGCCCCAGTAGTACCAGGCAGTTCCACTGCCGGTACGTCAGCGCAAGTCTGGACCAAACCTGCCATTTTATCAAACCTCCGCTCCACAATCATAACCGTTCCCACAGCTTTAACAATACTTAAAGTTTGAATTAACAATTCATCAGGGATACGAAAGTCTATCCCTGCAGTATCCATAACCACGTATCGTAATCACTTTACCGGACAATAGTTTAGCACAGACTTAATCACACAACCCACTGGATCAAAGCTCAGAGCAATCATTCAGCATCCAACATAATCGATCCCAGACAATACCCCCACAGTGAAACACTCTGGTTCTGTCGGCTGCGTAAGTCGAGGGAAGACAATCTCCAGCCCCGCCAAACGTGGGAGATTGAGGCGCCAGCTCACCCCAAACCCCCTGTTTGTGTGGATGCTGCATGATTCGTTACCGTTACAAATCAGTACCACAAAATAACAGACAGCACACCGCATACAATTAAAAGATTTAACTTTATAATTCTTAATTTGACTAAAGGGTTAGTAAAGAAAGAACAAAACAAGAAAAGGGCCCATTTTAATGGAACAGTCTAGCGTGCACAAGTTGAAACTCACGGTTTCCCTTCGCCAATACTCCTTCGATCTCACCACAGGCTTCATTGAATCACCACCCCGCTCCAGGTCGAATCTTACGACCTCTTCTCTCTGGCATCACCTCCTTAACAAAAGCCCCCAAGCCCAACCTTAGTGTCCCTCAGCAGAGAAACCTCCCCTCAATCTGGCCATCCTAATTGGATGACACACAATTCTCCTATCAACAGTAGCCCAAACAAGCAGGTTGCACCAGGCAGCACAAATGAAATACAGAACAGCATTTCAATAAAAAAAATTATGAACCAGGGCATTACACTATGTATGTGCAGTGTCCCAGGCAAGAACCTGGGAGACAGTGGGAAGATGGTTGGCGTGAGCTTTGACAGTCAGAGGATAAAGTGAATACAAGGATCTGGCTTGAGAAACCAGCCCCGTGTATCAATTAACCGCATAAAGTAGCCTTAAGAGTTGGCCGGTGACTGAGTATCTTGTGGCCAGCTTCCCACCTCCTGACACCTCAAAGACCTTTCCATTACTTACAGGACACAAGTGACAGGACTCTCTCCACACGCCTGGACAAGTACACGCAGGAAGCTTGTCAGCAGCCAGGGAAAAGCAGCTCTTTGACTGACATTCCATCTACCACCAAATACTCAGTTCCTCCACCACTCGGCCACAGTAGGTGCAGCGCGTACCGTCTGCAAAACGTGCTGCAGTTATTCACCCAAGCTACCCCAGCCGCTCCCCCCAAACCAGCAACATCTGTTACAACGAAGGGCAAGGGCAGAGAAACTCCACATCCTGCCGAACCCCCAGCAGCCACACAACACCCCAACATGAAAGTACATCAACGGTACTCCATTCTGACCAGGTCTAAATCCTGGAAGCACTGCGGGAGCGCCTTCACCAGCATGTACAAAAAGGTAGGCCCGTCATCTCAAGAGCTGTTAGTGATGGTCAATAAATGCCGGCTTTGCTGGATGCATCCAAATCACAAAAAAGGTGAGTAAGAATTAAAAGAAAACTGTTTAGTATTAGTGTTATTGCAGAATCCTAACTAGTATGATGAAAAATTGATCGTTTAGAATTAATAAGATGGATCTAATGCTGTAAATCACAAAATGCTAGGCTTAAGATGTGTTATATTATTTGGAAGTAAATAGACCACATTAAACTAATGAGGTAATGCTGTTTCTCTGGAGGTTTGACAGGGGAAGAGGAATAATTGCCCAGAAGAAGCACAGGTCCAGAACATTGCAAACTAACTGTTAACTAAACCGAAGTTGAAGTCTGACCATAATCACTATCAGAATACACTGAGGCTTGAGATTTGTAGCTGAATCTTTCGAACTGGTCTAATAAATAACTCTAATGGCTTCAAGCTGGCAGTTTCATCACCCCGTGAATCTCACAGAGTGGTAACCAGGTCAAGGAAGTTGCACACTTCATTACTGGGCTGCAGGACAGGGAACATCTCCTTGTAAAATCAACTTTGAGATCACAGTGGGAGCACAAAGCCGCCACCTCCAGGAGATGCCCAGTCAAAAGTCTATCAGTAATGGAGAAAGAGAAGGAAAATTATCAAAATTTTCCTCGGGGTAAAGTCAACTTTCAATTGTGTACAGCTGGAAAAGTGGCAGTTGAATGTCCGGAGCCATTTTCTATGCGTATCTGCCATATTGAACATATACCCTGTGTTCTGGATAAAGTTGATCATGTTCTGTTTAACTGTGAATATATTTTTAACTCTTTACTTCACTGGTAAATAACAATCCTTCTAATTGCCTCCAACATGTTGGTGGAGCCATGTATCTGTTCTCCATCTGCTTTGTATTGTGCACTTATTCTGTTTATTATGATAGCTAGTCACATGAGTGGGGACGAGGTAAGAGCAAAGGGAATAAGTCACCTCTTCATGCCTTTTTCATTGCAGTTTGTAGCTGTCATAGCTTTTGCGGACTGCTCGATAATGCTTAATTACACTGAGCTTACCCTTGGGTATGCTTAAGCTTCATCACTTCAAGATTGTATGCTTGCTAGTTGCTAATAAGGGATCAAAGAAAGGATTCCACTTTTGGATGCAATCGTTTCTCAGAGTGGAGGGTGCATCATGCAAGTATAAGTTTGCCAACAGCGGCCATTGTTCTGGTTTGATTTGACCACTACTCTTGCCATTTGGCAGCCCCAGGAATGCATCAAACATTTCGCAGTGCACACCCATATCTTTTCTTTTGGAAACCTCATCCAGGTATCTGGAACCCAGGTATCACCTCTGGGGAGCTGGAACCTGGGGGGGGGGGGGGGGCGCGGTGAAGAGTTTTTCGGTCATTAATGCTGCTTGACAGCTAACAAACTAGCAGATTCTGTCTTGAGAAATGGTGGACCTCAGGCTGCGTGTTTTAGGAAATCCATTGCTTACTGACAAAACATTGCTTCCGTGTGAATGACCATTGTAATGCAGCAATAAGCTTAGCAAAGTCGATAACAAAACTGGTGCAGACCACCCGGTTGCACAGCACAGGCAGAACCTACAGTAAATCTGGTCCTACCTCTCTCCTATGCCCACTGCCAGTGTCTGTCACATGAATGTAACATGGGGCGTTTCACTGTCACTGCTCCTGCGCTGCCTGTCCAGGATTAGAAACAGAATTGAGCAAATCTTGAGTTATGGTGGAGGAGAAGGAGAAAGCCTCTACTTGTAACTCAGAAGACTTCGTGGGTAGCGGGGTGGGGGGGGTGGGAGGTGGAATATAAGAAGAAGGGGGAGAAGGCACAAAGATATCGGCATAACCCTCCCCACCATTGAGGACAACTTCAAAAGGTGGTGCCTCAGGAAGGCCATGCCCATCATTAAAGACACTCACCATCCAGGTCTTGCCCTTTTCTCATTACTACCACAGGGCAGGAGGTACAGGGAGACTCACACTCGATGTTTTGGGAGCAGCTTCTTGCCCTCCACCATCAGATCTCTGAACAGCCCATGAACACCACCTCGCTGTTGTTATTTATTTATTGTAACTGATAATAATTTTCACGTCCTGCCTGTACTGCTGACACAAAACAATGAATTTCACAATGTACTCTATCTCTGTGATAATAAGCTTGATTTTGATTCCAGTGATGCTGCCGGGAGAGATTGAGTAGGTCGGATTTATTTACCCTGGAGCAGAGGGGGCTGGATGAGGACCCAACAGAGATACACACGTTATTGTAGGCATAGATATGGTAGAAAGTCAGAATCTTTTTCCCATGCTGTGATGGCTAACACATGGGCATAAGTGAGAGACAGGAGTTTTAGAAAGAGAATCTGAGGGGGACATTTTTTACACAAAAAGTGGTTAGAATTGGGAACTGCCTGAAGGGTTGGTGGAGACAAGGTCACAAACCTCAGATCAGCGAGGCGCTCCGGGTAGCAACAGGTCTCCACGCACCTGAAGATATATCATTTGACTTTATTCCAGTTGTTTGGTGATTACTTTTTATCATTAAGCCGTGACTGCGTTTTTCATGGCGCTCATTATGTGAATATCGTTCCTTATGCTTCAAACCCGGGATCAATTCCTGCCGCTGCTTATAAGGAGTTTGTACTTTCTTCCCATGTCCACGTGGGTTTCCTCCAGATGCTCCAGTTTCCTTCCACAGTCCAAAGATGTACCGGTTAATTGCTCAATGCAAATTGTCCCGTGTTTAGGCTCAGGTTAAGTCAGGTGATTACTGGGTGGTGTGGCTCAAGGGGTCTACCCTGCGCTGTGTGCTAATAAATAAATAAAATGATTAGTTTTTGATTTTGACTTGCATGGATTTCCTGTGTTTCATGTTCTATTTAAGGCTATTTAACTTCCCAGCTGCTTCAAAGGGTCAACAATTATACCAGTGCCCAAGAAGAGCAGGGTGAGCTGCCTTAACAATTACCATCCAGTAGCGCTCACATCTGCAGTGATGAAATGCTTTGAGAGGTTGGTCATGGCTAGAATCAACTCCTGCCTCAGTAAGGACCTGGACCCAGTGCAGTTTGCCTATCACCACAATCGACCTACAGCGGGCGTGATCTCAGTGGCTCTCCGCACAGCCTTGGATCACCTGGACAATACAAATACTAATGTCAGGATGCTGTTCATTGACTATAGCTCAGCGTTTATCACCATCATGCCTATAGTCCTGATCGAAAAGCTACAGGACTTGGACCTTTATATCTCCCTCTGCAACTGGATCCTTGACTTCCTAACCAGAAGAACACAATCAGTGCAGATTGGTGATAACATCTCCACCTCACTGACATCAACAATGGCGCACTTCAGGGATGTGTGCTTAGCCCACTGCTCTAGTCTCTCTAAGCTCATGACAAGGTATTGCTCAAATGTCATCTATAAATTTGCTGACAGAATCTCAGATAGAGATGAGAGGGCATACAGGAGTGAGATATAGTGGCTAGTTGAGTGATGTCACAGCAACAATCTTGCACTCAATGCTTACATAGTGGGGTTGTATGCTTGCAAGACCAAAGAGCTGATTATGGACTTGAGGAAGGGTAAGATGAGGGAACACGAACCAATCCTCATAGAGGAATCAGAAGGAGAGAGTGAACATTTTCAGGTTCCTGGGTGTCAGTATCTCTGATGATCTAGCCTGGTCGGCTATACAGAAGACAAGACAGCGGCTAAATTTCATTAGGAGTTTGAAGAGATTCGGCTTGTCACCTAAAACACTCATAAACTTCTACAGACATTCCATGGAGAGCATTCTAACTGTCTGGGACAGAGGAGCTACTGCACAGGATTGAAAAAAGCTACAGGAAGTTGTAAAATTAGTCAGCTCCACCTTGGGTACTACCCGCCCTCCCATAATATTGAAGACATCTTCAAGGAGTGGTTCCTCTGAAAGGCAGCGTCCATCATTAAGGATTCCCGCCACCCAGGACATGCCCTCTTCTCATTGTTACTGTCAGGTAGGAGGTACAGAAGCCTGAAGGCACACACTCAGTGATTCAGGAACAGCTTCTTCCCCTCTGCCATCCGATTCCTAAATGGTCATTGAACTTGTGAACACTACCTCACTACTTTTTTATATCTGTTTTTGCGCTTATTGAATTTAATCATTGAATATACTTCAGTAATTTATTTGTTCTGTACTTATCATGTACTGCATTGCACTGCTGCTGCGAAGTTAATAAGTATCACGACAGACGCTGGTGATATTAAACCCGATTCTGATTCTGGACCGGTGCTCTTCTCTGAGTCCTGGATTCGAGCTCGGTGTGAGCTGCCTTTCTGTGTGTTCAAGTTCTAAATAAGTCAGCTCTTAGTCTGATTATTCCTTGCGTTATACTCTGAGTCCTGGATTCGAGCTCGGTGTGAGCTGCCATTCTGTGTGTTCAAGTTCTAAATAAGTCAGCTCTTAGTCTGATTATTCCTTGCGTTATACTCTGAGTCCTGGATTCGAGCTCGGTGTGAGCTGCCTTTCTGTGTGTTCAAGTTCTAAATAAGTCAGCTCTTAGTCTGATTATTCCTTGCGTTATACTCTGAGTCCTGGATTCGAGCTCGGTGTGAGCTGCCTTTCTGTGTGTTCAAGTTCTAAATAAGTCATCTCTTAGTCTGATTATTCCTTGCGTTATACTCTGAGTAAGTCCTCATCATTAATTTCCACTGTCGAATTCTGAGATTACTCTGCACCTGGGTCCGCTCATCTGAAGATCGAAACAGGCAAAGACTCTCTCACATTTAAGCATCATTTAGAGAATCACTTGTATGAATGCCACAATGCATGAATGGAATTAGTATGTACAGGTGCAAGGGATAGTATGAATACAGTGGGCCAAAGGGCCTCCTTCTGTGCTATGTGACTCTATGAATGCTGCCAATATCATCTGGCAGTTACAGTGTGAGACTGATCCCTGCAAATAGTTACTGCTGGGTCCGGTCACGTGCCAGTGTCTCCCTCAAGGCAGTTCTTGTACAATCTGTTGGGTGTTCGAGGTGACATGTTTACGTTGCTTGCAACATGTGAGTTACGAGGTGTGGATGTGAGCACGGCAGCCTGCTGTGTGTAAGAGGGTGATACAATGGTGAAGATTTCTGGATCGTAGAGGACTGAGTGGTGGCCATGCATTGAAATGGGTGTTGTCTGAGTTTACTAATGCACCTGGTGGGAAATCGACTTGCACGTCTTTTCACTGATTTTCTCACCATCCATTTCCCAACGGCCCCCACCAGGAAAGGGAGGGAATGCGTGAAGAGATTCGTGAAGTTCGTGCACCATTGCATCCAACTTCTCAGCACCTTGCTCCTGGGACCGAGTGCAGGTCCACAGGTCTCACTGCCTTCTGAGTAGGTATCCGACCCATTCATTCACAGGATCTCTCCTGCAACAGTAACACTCACCAAAAGGAAAAGGAGAGTATAGTGGAATGGGAGAGAAAGTACTGGAAGTTGGAGAAATGCCATCAGGCTTGAGACTACTGAGATGGAATATGAGGTGTTGCTTCTTCAACGTGAGAGTGGATTTCTACAACTTCCAGTAATTTTCCCCCTCCTCCAACTCTCCTCTTCTTTCCTCCATTTTTACCCCTTCCTTTCTCCCCATCTACCTATTGTTTCCCTCAGGTGCAACTCCTTCCTTTCTTCCATGGCCCAGTCGCATCTCCTATCAGATTCCTTCTTCTTCCCTTTCCACCTATCATCACCCAGCTTCTCACCTCATCTTCCCTCCCCCACCCACCTATCACCTTTGAGATTTTACCCCTCCTGCACCCCCCCCCCCTACCACCTTCTTATTCTGGCTCCTTCACATTTCTTTTCGGTCCTAATGAAGGGTCTCGGCCCAAAACGTCAACTCTTTATTCTTCTCCATGGATTTAGCATGAACTACTGAGTTCCTCCAGCATTTTGTGTGTGTTAACATGGCTTCCCAGCATCTGCAGAATCTGTTGTGTTTAGGATCTCTCCTGCTTCCAACTTGCTCTACCAACACTCCAGTGCAGTTTCCCAAATTATTGGGATCCATTTGTTTCCATGCTGTGCCATTCCTCAGTGATGCATTTATCAGATACAGTTCCTACAGGGCTCCCAGCGCCTGCTCGGGCACAGAGCACTTTTCCTCAAGGGTTCAAGGAATGGGGTACCGCCTCTCCGGACTGGCGGAAAACTGTCTCCAACACCATCACTGACCTCATCAACTCTGAAGAAATCCCATCCACTGTCACCAAACTCATAGTTCCCCTTACCCACTCTGCTCGCTTCTACCTCCTGCCCAAGATCCACAAACCTGACTGTCCGAGTAGGCCCATTGTTTCTGCCCCACTAAACCCATGTCCTCATACCTCAACTCCATTCCATCCCTCTTGGTTCAGTCCCTTCCACTGACACCCTCAATACTTCTCATGCTCGGATCTCCTCACTAACTTTCAATTCCCCGGCCCTGACTGCCTCATTTTCACCATGAATGTCCAGTCCCTGTACACTTCTCTCCCCCATTAATAAGGTCTCAAAGCTCTCCACCTCTTTCTCAGTAAAAGAACCGACCAGTTCCCCTCCATCTGTCGGAACTGGTCCTCACCCTTGTTATGATCCCAGCCCCCTCCTTCCTGAGAATCGCAAGATTGCTATTAATTTGGGTCTTGGACCCAGGAAATGAGAGAGAATCCTCAGAAAGACAACGCAACGGATTTGACCATTGTTTCTTGGAGACACCTTTGTGGATTGCGATCCTAGGCTATGTGCCAGCTATCAGGGCTACGTGTACACCCTCGGGCAATGTGGGGTGGGGATTGTATCACCCCACCTTGATTGACAGCTACAACTCTGCAAGTCAAGATAAAAGAGGGGCTGCAGGAGGCAGTCCCCCAGCGACGCACCAGAAGGAGACACCATCGCTCATCGCTCCCGTGATAACGGGAAGCTATTCGGAAGCCACGTGTGGTTCGTTTCCCCTTGCCTGGGGAACGGGTGGCTGATAACACCGAAAAGGACTTCGAACTGACAACAGGGAACCCACGTTCCTGATTCAACGGTTTGCGTCCAAAAGACTGGCAAGTTTCTTTTCTCACCAAAATCTCTCTCTCTGCAACAAGTGAAACCCAGCGGCCCCCAACAGGCTAAAAACCTGCATGAACTGGCGAGACTTTTATATTTCCATCGGACAATATTTTTACCCCTAGACAAACCGATAGAGCTACTTCTTATTGATGATTATTACTATACCCGCGCTTTAGATTGAGTATTGACGACGTATATTATCTGAATGTTTGTATTAACCTTACTTTTGTGCCCCTTTATAAATAAAAACATTTAAAAATGGTACCATCAGACTTCAATGGACCTCTCTATCTTTGCTGGTAAGTGACCCAGTTATGGGGTTCGTAACACCCTCAATAACTTTTCCTTCAGCTCCTCCTGCTTTCTCCAGACTCGAGGGGTAGCCACGTGCACCCGCATGAGACCCATCTCTGCCTGCCTCTTTTTTTGGCTACATAGAATTGTCCACATTCCAAGCCTTTCCTGGTAATGCCCCCCAAATCTTCCTCGGCTACACTGGTGACTGCATTGGTGCTGCCTCGTGCATTCATGCTGAACTTGTCAATATCATCAACTTTGTCTCTAACCTGGATTACTTTGGACAACCAGTAGAATACCCTTTTTGCTCCAGCCCCAATACCTTTATAACTAATGAGCAACAGCGAGTACCCAGTTATATTAATCCTAACACATTTTATTATTCCCATGTTCCCATCGACTCCCTCTGCATCTCAGAGGCAATTTGCAGTTGCCAATTATCTAACCAACCAACATATCTTGGAATGGGGTAGTGGAGGTATAATATGTCCATCTGTGCTGATCACCCCATCCTTCACTAAGCTGTTCCACCGTGAACACGATCTGTTATGAGTCGACACGATGCTTTCAGATCAGGACATACCTCTGCCACACTGCTCAGGTGTGTTTCTGGGGTACAGGGGCTAGCGACCCTCGTGCCTGTTATCATTTTTTTTGTGTTTTATCGCTGAGCAGCTGTGAACCATCTGACTGGCCTATCAGAGTTCTCTTTGGGAACCAGCTGACTTGATCAGCATTCCTGATCTGGCTATTGTTCTCGATTGCACTTAATAACAAAAAAAATGTGGGAGGAATTGGGAACAACTGGGAAAATCCACACAGTCACAAACAGTGCACAGGAAGCATCCACGGTCCGAATTCAGCATGGGCGACAGCCGATCTGGGGCAGCTTTCCTCACCTGTGCTCACTGTGCGGACCAGGAAGTATTTGAAGAAAGTAAACAAAGCACAGCTTTTGTTTAATGCCTCTAATTCAGTTTGCAGCAGTGTCCAAAAGATCCTTTACAGCAGAGGCTCCCTACCTTCAGTCCACAGACCCCTTGCTTAATGGTATTAGTCCATGGCATAATACAGATTGGGAACCACTGCTTTACAGCCTCCAGTGCTCTAGCTAGCAGGTGACTCCAAAATCAGCAACACCATGACTGGGGCAGTATTATTGCCTGAATCAGGTCTCCATCCTAGCATCTGTTACCGTGGCCAAACTTGAAATAAATTTGCATTCACTCCACACTTTAAACCCCAGAGACATTTACTGGTGACATTAACGACTGGGAATGCAACAAGTCATTTAAACTAATCACAGCACATCACCCTCTCACGAACTATTAACAGAGGAGACAGGGGACTGACACGAGAATGTGGTAACCACTTGTTTAATACATATCAGCATCAGCCACTTCAAGGCTCAAGTGTCAGAACTGAGTCACAGGAATGGAAATTGGAAGTAGCCTGTGGCCGATTAATAAAAAGATAGCGCTTGAGCAGTCTGTCTAAACTATTTGTTGGCACTGTAGAAGTGATACGGTCTCTCAAACTGATTAAATTATGGAAATGAGACACAATGAATAATAAAAGTCTATTCTATTATCTGTGTCATACTCTGTGCTGAATTTAGTTATCCAGTCTACAATATCAGGGCCTCTCACCTTCAGAACGCTGTAAGCAAAATAATTTAAAATTGAGGCCTTTTTAAAAGTGGGTGATGGTGAAAAATAATGTAACTTACACAACCTAAATGGTCAGGAAGTGCAAACGGAATCCATTTAAAACATGTCTGTATTATACAAACATAAAGATAAATCTTGAGGTAAACAATTACCTCACATATCAAAATGGTTTTAAAAGACATAAGCCCATTCCAGCTACAGGTTCACAACATGATTATTTATCAGCTACTTTTATTATTATAATGACAGTCAATTTCAAAATAGGCCTTTCAAAAATTTTCATTACATTTATGTAAATTGAGTCTTTTAATAACTGCAGGACAGACTGTAACAATCTGTAATTCATGGCACCTCATTAGACACCTTCACCACAGCAATCTGTAACATTGACATTGTGTTTTAATGAAATAAAAGATTTTTCTCCCTCTGTTCTGTGCAGATCAAGACAGAAGCTTGTAAATCTGCTGATGTTCGATTTAAATTTTAGCAACATATCCAGTAGCTCCATCTTGTCAGTCCTATTCCCTCGCAGAGTGCAAACTTAGATGAGATGGATACAGATTTGTAGGAAATCCCTCCATAACTTAATGCTGGGACAGAAAGGAAGATAGAAAAGAGGACAATGAACTCCAGTGTGAGACTCATTATCTCTCTGTTTTTCATTCCAAACAAAAATATCCTTTGGTGTTGAACAGAAACTACAAAATTAAGAATCAGTTATCAGGTTTCTTATCACCTCTACTGTTTGTTGACATTGTGGCAGCAGTATAATGCAATACACAATAGTAGAAAAAACATTAATTACATTAAGCATGGTTAAATAAGTAGCACAAAAATGGAAATAAAAAGTGGTGAGGTAGTGTTCATGTGTTCAGTGTCCATACAGAAACCAGATGGCCGAGGGGAAGAAGCTCTGCCAGAATCATTGAGTGTGTGCTTTCATGCTCCTGTACCTCCTTCCTGATGGTGACTTGATGCCAATCAGAACCTCGAGGCATTCCAAAGCATTCTTCAGCCAATCAATTGATTCCTATTCTAATACAGAAAGTGCAAATGTTGATTTGCAGACAGGATCCTGGAACCAGGCATGTGATAATCTGCTTTGTTTAACATTGACCAGGCACCAGTAAACATCCTTGCTGTTCCTTAGAAAGTGCCAGGTGATCCATTATGTTTGTCAGATTGCAGGAAGGGCTTTGGTTTAACATCTGTATTTAACTTCCAAAGGGCCATACAGATTTGGGAGCTGTAAATGTACAGGTCATTAAATAAACATGAACAATCACAAAGGAAAAAACTGGTGAGGAAAACTCAAAATACCCTTATATTTATGTACACATTTTAGGTATAGAGATAATACAGTAGTTGGTGATCTAATACGTTCAATAGCTACAATGTATAGTCTACTTCAGTATCTTATTCACAAACATTTCCAAGGAATTATATATTTACATGGGAGCACGTCTTCAGTAATGAGACCAAATTCCTCTGTTGAGGCAGGATAGTTCGTATCTAAGGACAAAATCCAGACATCTTTACCACAAAGTTCTGAGAGGTGATTCTTTGGATACACAGACACCCCAAGCATTGACCAATAGAACAGATATGACAATGACCATGTTTGATGTGCAAAACAGTCAGTCTGGCATTTCCTTGATTTCATTCTGGAGTGGAAGATGGAATCATCTTCTTGTTTGTCATTTTGATGCAAAATATCTGAGCTCAAAATGTCGGATGGCTGGTTGCAAAGCCTGGATCTTGGAGACATAGAATCGTAATTGTGCAGAACAGAGATGGGGGGGGGGGGGGGTCTCTGCCCACCAAATACAAATCCATCTGCATCACATTAAAGTCATAGAGTTATAGAAAATTAAAGCACAGAACAGGCCCTTTGGCCTATCTAGTCCGTGCAAGCCATTTAAACTGCCTAATCCCATCCACTTACACCGGGGCCATAGCTCTCCATACCCTTACCATCCATGTACCTCTCCAAACTTCTCTTAAACATAGAAATCAAGCTCGCATGCATCACTTGCACTGGCAGCTCATTCCACACTCTCACCACCCTCTGACTGAAGACGTTTCCCCTCATGTTCCCCTTAAACTTTCCACCTTTCACCCTTAACCCATGACCTCTGGTTGTAGTCCCACCCAGCCTCATTGGGAAAAAGCCTGCTTGCATTTAATCAATCTCATAATTTTGTATACCGCTATCAAATCTCCACTCAGTCTTCTATGTTCCAAGGATTGTATCTTTCTATGCCTTGCCAATTTAATTGTCTGCCTAAAGATAGTAATCATATCAAATTCCATCAGCTCCTCTCTGTGCTAAAAAAGATGCCCTGAGCTGTAATAACATTGAGCTAAACGCAACACTACAATGGAGGTGGGGTTTCAATATAGTCCAATTAAAATTGCTCAGCTGTCTTCAGGTACGGTCAATGCATAGTCACCTCACTTTCTAAAGCGTGTGTCAGAAGGGTAGCCCACTCCCTTCACAGAGCTAGGTTTGTACATATATCACAAGTTCAAACAAATTTCTGCTTTATGTTACACTTGAAGGCTGGTTCTTGTATGTCTTAGGAAATTAATGCCTACAATATTATATACCCTCTATGGCTTATTATTCCTCAACAATCTGAAGTATACAAAGGTCAATGGTGAGCAAGAGATGGTTGTTGAAGTCTTGGAGCACACGTTGTGCTGTGAAAGTCAATCTATAGAACTGCCTCTTCAGGGAGAAATAAATACCTGAGCATAAACAAAGAAACATAGAATACAGGCCCTTCAGCCCACGAATCTGTGCCGAACATGTCCTTAACTTAGAACTACCTAGGTTTACCCATAGCCCTCTATTTTTCTAAGCTCCATGTACCTATCCAGGAGTCTCTTAGAAGACCATATCATTTCCACCTCAACCACTGCCACCTGCAGCCCCATTCCATGCACACCATTCTCTGCGTAAAAAACTTACCCCTGACATATCTGTACCTACTTCCAAGCACATTAAATTCATGCCCTCTCATGTTAGCCATTTCAGCGCTGGGCAAAAGCATCTGGTTATTCACACGATCAATGCATCTCATCATCTTGTACACCTTTATCAGGTCGCCTCTCATCCTCCGTCACTCCAAGGAGAAAAGGCCGAGTTCACTCAATCTATTTTCATAAGGCATGCTCACCAATCCAGGCAACATCGTTGTAAATCCCCTCTGCACCCTTTCTATGGCTTCCACATCCTTCCTGTAGTGAGGTGACCAGAATTGAGCACAGTACTCCAAGTGGTGTCTGACCAGGGTCCTATATAGCTGCAACATTACCTCTCAGCTCTTAAACTCAATCCCACAATTAATGAAGGCCAATGCACCAGATGCCTTCTTAACCACAGAGTCAACCTACTTTGGAGTGTCCTATGGACTTGGACCCCAAGATCCATCTGATCCTCCACACGGCCAAGAGTCTTACCACTAATGCTATATTCTGCATTCATATTTGACCTACCAAAATGAACCACTTCACACTTATCTGGGTTGAACTCCATCTGCCACTTCTCAGCCCAGTTTTGCATCCTATTGATGTCCTGTTGTAAACTCTGACAGCCTTCCACACTATCCACAACACCCCCAACCTTTGTGTCATCAATCAATTTACTAACCCATCCATCCACTTCCTCATCCAGGTCATTTATAAAAATCACAAAGAGTAGGGGTCCCAGAACAGATCCCTGAGGCACAACACTGGTCACCGACCTCCATACAGAGCATGACCCATCTACAACCATTCTTTGCCTTCTGTGGGCAAACCAGTTTTGGATCCACAAAGCAATGTCCCCTCGGATCCCATGCCTCCTTACTTTCTCAATAAACCTTGCATGGGGTACCTTACCAAATGCCTTGCTGAAATTCATATACACTACACCTACTGCTCTTCCTTCATCAATGCGTTTAGTCACATCCTCAAAAAGTTCAACTAGGCTCGTTAGACATGACCTGCCTTTGACAAAACCATGATGACTATTCCTAATCATGTCCATCATTCCTCTCCAAATGTTCATAAATCCTGCCTCTCGGGATCTTCTCCATCAACTTACCAACCACTGAAGTAAGACTCACTGGTCTATAATTTCCTGGGCTATCTCTACTCCATTTCTTGAATAAGGGAACAACATCCGCAACCCTCCAATCCTCTGGAACCTCTCCCGTCCTCGTTGATGATGCGAAGATCTTCGCCAGAGGCTCAGCAATCTCCTCCCTCACTTCCCACAGTAGCCTGGGGCACATCTCATCCAGTCCCGGCGACTTATCCAACTTGATGCTTTCCAAAAGCTCCAGCACATCCTCTTTCTTAATATCTACATGCTCAAGCTTTTCAGTCCACTGTAAGTCATCCCTACAATTGCCATGATCCTATTCCATAGTGAACACTGAAGCAAAGTATTCATTAAATACCTCTACCATCTCCTCTGGTTCCATGCACACTTTTCCACTGTCACACTTGATTGGTCCTATTCTTTCACATCTTATCCTCTTGCTCTTCACATAGTTGAGGTTTTCCTTAATCCTGTTCACCAAGGCCTTCTCATGGCCCCTTCTGGCTCTCCTAATTTCATTCTTAAGCCCCTTCCTGCTAGCCTTATAATCTTTTAGATCTTTATCATCCCTAGTTTTTTGAACATTTTGTAAGCTCTTCTTTTCTGCTTGACTAGATTTACAACAGCCTTTGTACACTATGGTTCCTGTACCCTACCATCCTTTCCCTGTCTCATTGGAACATACCTATGCAGAACTCCATGCAAGTATCCCCTGAACATTTGCCACATTTCTTCCACACATTTCCCTGCGAACATCTGTTTCCAATTTATGCTTCCAAGTTCCTGCCTGATAGCCTCATATTTCCCCTTACTCCAATTAAACATTTCCCTAACTTGTCTGTTCCTATCCCTCTCTAACACTATGGGAAAGAAGAATTGTGATTTCTATCTCCAAAATGCACTCCCTCTGAGAGACCTGACACCTGACCAGGTTCATTTCCCAATACCAGATCAAGTATAGCCTCTCCTCTTGTGGGCTTATCTACATATTGTGTCAGGAAACCTTCCTGAACACACCTAACAAACTCTACCCCATCTCAACCCCTCGCTCTAGGGAGATGCCAATCAATATTTGGGAAATTAAAATCTCCCACCACAACAACCCTGTTACTATTACACCTTTCCAGAAACTGTCTCCCTATCTGCTCCTCTATGTCCCTGTTACTCTTGGGGGGAGTCTATAAAAACACCCAGTAGAGTAATTGACCCCTTCCTGTTCCTAACTTCCAGCCACAGAGACTCTGTAGACAATCCCTTCATGACTTCTTCCTTTTCTGCAGCCATGACACTATTTCTGATCAACAGTGCCACACCCCCACCTCTTTTGACTCCCTCCCTGTCCTTTCTGAAACATCTAAAGCCTGGCACTTGAAGTAACCATTCCTGACCCTGCACCATCCAAGTCTCTGTAATGGCCACAACATCATAGCTCCAAGTGCTAATCCATGCTCTAAGCTCATCCGCTTTGTTCATAAAACTCCTCGTATTAAAATAGACACACCTCAAACCATCGATCTGAGCATGTTCCTTCTCTACCATCTCCCTATCCTCCCTTTCACACTGTGTCCAAGCTTTCTCTATTTGTGAGCCAACCTCCCTTTCCTCCGTCACTTCAGTTTGGTTCTCACCCCCTAGCTATTCGAATTTAAACTCTCCCCAATAACCTTAACAAACCTTCCCACCAGGATATTGGTCCCCCTGGGATTCAGGTGCAACCCGTCCTTTTTGTACAGGTCATACATGCCCAGAAGAGGTCCCAATGATCCAGAAATCTGAATCCCTGCCCCCTGCTCCAATCCCTCAGCCACACGTTTATCCTCCACCTCACTCTATTCCTATACTCACTGTCACGTGGCACAGGCAGTAATCCCAAGATCACTACCTTTGAGGTTCTGCTTCTCAACTTCCTTCCTAACTCCCTGTAGTCTGTTTTCAGGACCTCCTCACTTTTCCTACCTATGTTGTTGGTACCAATATGTACCATGACCTCTGGCTGTTCTCCTTCCCACTTCAAGATATCGTGGACGTGATCAGAAACATCCCAGACCCTAGCACCTGGGAGGCAAATACCATCCGTGCTTCTTTTCTGCGTCCACAGAATCACCTGTCTGACCCCCTAACTGTAGAGTCCCCTATCACTGCTGCCATCCTCTTCCTTTCCCTACTCTTCTGAGCCACAGGGCCAGACTCTGTGCCAGAGGCACGGCCACTGTTGCTTCCCACAGGCAGGCAGTCTTCCCCCAACAGTGCTCAAACAGAAGTACTTATTGTTAAGGGGGACAGTCACTGGGGTACTCTCGAGCCTCTGATTCCTTCCCGTCAATGACTGTTACCCACTTATCTGTCACATCTGACACTGAGCACAGAAAACCGGCCTCACACACATACTTCCTGTCTGTATTCTACACAGACAATTTACCTCGCCTCAACCCATTAACGCCTAAGCCCCGTTGAGCCAAAGCCGCCTTACTCTGTCTCCCTCTACTGCTGTATAAATCTGTCTTCTTTTTAAACTCCTCTCGCTGTTCTCACTGGCTGACCTCCACGCACCTGCGCAGTCATGCCCCGTTCAAACCGCTGAAGAAATAAATGCAACCCTGGCCCATTTTGTACAGCAGATCCACGACAGAAAGCTAGGTGATGCTTTAGGAAGCTAAGTGTGGTGAACTACATATACCTGCCTGGACACGTCCCCTGCTGACTGCTCCTGTGGCTCCTCCCACAGACCCCTGTATAAAGGCGATTGAGGCCTGAGCTCGGCCCTCATTCTCCAGGATGTAGTATGGTGGTCAATTACTGCTTGTTCTTTCTTCCAGTCAATAAAAGCCGATATCTCGACTTCACGTCTCAGAGAGAGTTATTGATGGTGCATCACTAAGATCATTCGGTCAATTTAAGGACTAGGTGGGTGGAGCATCCCTTGCAGCATGATTACAAGATTTTACCCCAAACTTGAGGCTCTGCTACTTAAAAGTTTCTGGCAAAATACACTTAAAAAATTTTAAAGGCTAGATCACCAAAAAATCTGCACAATTAGGGAGCATAATTGTTTCTCTTCTTTTTCCTTTCATTGAGAAGTACTTCTTAATGTACCTAAGAATAATAACCTGTTGGTGAGCTCTAACAAAAGCTGAACATTGCTATCTCAGCAAAAAAAAAAGAATTTTAATAGGGATCTCTATTCCTCCAACCAAGAGTAATCTGATTAAAAATGACTGCCAGTGACTTAAAATAAACTACATTGAACAATTTAATAACTGGTATATAATAGATAGTCTTTTATTTAGTAAATTGAATAATTTTAGATATGACAGAGCTTTTAAAATGTTCCAGCCGGTCGGTGCCTGTGAGCTGGAGAAAATGAATCCAATGTGAGGCTATCCTGAACCAGGAAAGTCAAGAAAAGCTTCAACATGAGGACCATAGCACTGAAACACGGCCTTCACCCCACCTGGTCCATGCCAACCACGGCACCTCTTCAAGTGTACCCCACTTGCCCATGTTTGGCCTATATCCCTCTGAGCCACTCATTTCCCAACCTTTTTTTATGCCATGGACCCCTACCATTAACCAAGAGGTCCGTGGACCCAAGGCTGGGCACTCCGGCCTAAGCCTTTCCGATGTATGCACCTATTATATTACCTTTCAAGTGCTGTTAATGTACCTGCCTCAACTACTTCAGCTGTCAGCTCATTCCATATGCACTCTATCCTCTAAGTTAAGAAGTTCCCCTCTAGGTTCCTATTAAATCTCTCCCCTCTCACTTTAAACCTCCACCGTCCAGGTCTTGATTCCAAACTCCTGGGAAAAAGACTGTATGCAGTGACCCCATGATTTTATACACTTCCATAAGATCAACCTTCATTCCCCTAAGCATACTCTAATGGAAAAAGTCTTAAAGTCCTCACCCTCTCTCCACAACTCAACCACTCGAGTCCTGGCAACATCCCCATTAAGTTCCTCTGAACGTCTTCCACCTTTCCTATAGCAGGCTGAGCAGATCTGAACAGCATTCAAAATGCAACCTCACCAAAGTTGAACTGGAACATGTCATTGCATCTTCTATACTCAATGTCCCGACCGATAAAGGCCAATATTTCAAAAGCCTTCATCATCTACCTGTGATACCACATTCAGGAAACAATGCATCTGCTCTCCTAAATCCCTCTGTTCTACAATACAGTACTCCCTACTGTGAAAGTCCTAGCCTCAATTGTCTTCCCAAAGTTATATGGACTTATCCAGATTAAATTCTACTTGCCATTCCTCAGCTGATCAATACACTCCCTGATATTCCTGATAACTATCTTCACTATCAGGGTGATGCAACAAGGGAACAGGAAGTGGCCATTCAGCCCCTCCAGTCAGTTCTATCATTCAACAAGTAAGGATGCCTCACTTCTCCCCACATTCTCTTGATCTGTTGGCTAACAATAAACTATCAGTATTTGATTTACAATTCACAACTGACCCAGCACCAGCTGTTGAGGAGACAAAGTTAGCTTTGGCAAACTGAATTTGGAAGGTTGTTTTTTTTAAAGAGCAAAGATCTCAAAAATTAGCTTTGTCACATATACATTCATGTACATACTGTAGGTTCTGGGAAAACATTAAAGTGTAAAGGGTAATTTTAAAGATAAAGTGCTGGTAGGCTTGTAAATACAGAAAATACAGGAAACACTCAGCTGGTCGAGCAGCATCTGTGGAAAGGGAAGCAGATTTATTGTTTCAGGTTGAGGATGCTTCATCACTCATTGATTTGGCTGGTTTTCATCTGAAATATTAATTCTCTACAGTCATACTAAAGTATTTCCAGTGTTTATTATTTTTGTTTTTGAACCTTTTGGCTATAACTGAATTCTATTTAAAACTTCACTGCCCTTTGCGCTGATGTGGTCATTTCAATCAGTATTGTGCAATCAAACAGAAATTGAACCCAAGCAAAGTAACTGCAATTAGCTCTACCAAGAGAAAGGCACATTTGTTCCAGACAGTTCAATAGAAATTGTTAGCTAGCTGTAGACTCAAGAGAATGTTTAAATCAGAAGAATTTAGTGATTAGAAGAACTCAGTGATGCAGAGGGAGAGGGGTTGGATGTTGAATTTTTAAAATTTCAACAATAAATTAAAAAGAAAAATACAATTTTTTAATCATTAACCTTAATTAGTAAAGTTAAGGTGAAATATATAGATGTCAAATTTCAACAGGACAACAGATTAATATACAATATCTATAAAGGGAATAGGAGAAGGATCGCAAGGCCAACTGGGATCTATTGTCTGTAATCCCTGCACCACACAGGGACTTCAGGATAATCTGCATGCCCTGAGGACTGTGTGTACAGGAAATATCCCAGAGAGACTGAGCTCAAACTCAGCAATTTTAGAACAAGGAACTGCTTGATCTTTACAGGGTACTGGGGAACTTGAGAGTTTCCAGGAGATGGTGTCAGGGAGAATACGTCAAGAGGAGTGTCTTGTTCTGTAAATATTTCAGTTATTTCCTTCCCCAAGGGTAAAGGGAACAATCTATTATTAGTTTCGTGATTAGCGGCTTCTTGAATTTGATCGTATAATTGTTTCCTTCAAGAAACAGACCCATCTCTGCACTCTTGCTGCTGCTGCTGTTAGTGGATTGAAAATGGACACCAGTGGTTGATAATCAGTAATGAGGGTAAACTCTCTCCAATACCAGTACTGATTGAAACGTTTTACACCCCAAACCTGACTCAAGGACTCTCGGTCAATCTGTGCATATTTTTTTCTCTGCAGTAGTAATGGAACGTGACTTCACTTACATCATTCATAATATGTGACATAACTGCACCTGCATCATCAGGCAAGTTGACTGGACAACGTGGAACAAAATGTCTTAGTACAGTGTCTGATGTCACCATTTTGTTTGTCTTTTGGAAAGCCAGCTCATATTGCTTGGTCTATTGCCTTTTCTTCCCGATCTGTACGATTGAGTTCAAGGGATGGAGCACGGTAGGTTTGGCAGCAACATATTATAATAATTGACCAACCCTGAAAAGACTGCAACTATAACATGTCTTTTGGCTTTGGACATCCACCACTGCTTGAGCTTTCTTAGCATTCCTTGTTCGTCAATGGTGCGACCACAGTAACTGATGCTTGATTTAAAGAATTCACACTTATTGCACCGTGTTCACAGCTCATAATCTTTTAATCTTTTTAATATTGTCTTGCGATCTTGGGATGTTCCTTGTCATTCTCAATGGTAATAATGATGTCATTCAGGTAACTAAGGTAGCTCACCACCACCTTCTTAAGGGCAGCTAGGGATGGGCAATAAATGATGGCACAGCTGGTGATGCCCACAGCTATTTCTCACCATAAACACTTTGTGAGTGTTTATGGTGAGAAACAGTTTAGATTCTTCTTCCATCTCCAAGTGCAGGTAGGTTTCAGCTAAATCCACTTTGCTAAAGTGTTTCCTTCCAAAAAGGTTTGCAAAGATATCCCCTATCCTGGGCAAAGGGTACTGATCCACATTCAGTACTGGGTTGATGGTGACCTTAAAATCACCACAGATCCTGACAGACTCACCTTTCCTGACTCTGGGGGTGCTGGTGTTACCATAGGTACCTTTCAACCTTGCAAAGAATTCATTCAGCCTCCATGCAATCTAGTTCACTGGCTACTTTATCATGGCTGAGCTGAATCTGTGCTTGATCATGGATGGTTGCTCCCTCAATTCACATAACTGGTAGAGGGGTCAACATCTTGAAACAATGCACTCCAGAAACTTTCATCATTGGCCAAACTGTGTGCTAGATGCAAGGGGAACAAAGCTGGAGGAACAGTGACCGCAGCACTTTGAGAAGTTATCAACAACATCAGGCACACATGGTGTATTGCTCCCAGGGTCGGGATAGAGGACGTGTCAGGATTGAGAGTGTGCAAGGGAGATAAAGGGGAAGAATGATGAAACTACACTGGGAGAGGGGGGTGGTTGCACAAATGGAGGTCCTGAAATCAAACGCTCAGCTGCAAAGTACAATATTAACAACATTGAAGGCAGAAATCGTCAATGCCCCAGCAAGAATTAAAATAAGCAGATCAGGCAGGTTTATTTATGGCTAATCACATGGCTTTGGAGAAGGGGCTTCAGATTCCCGTGACCCTGGAACCAGCGCTGGCTCAGGAGGGAGATGCTGAAGACAAGTGGGCCACATCCAGTGAATCAGTCTATTAGTAGGGTTGGGAAGGGTTTAAACCAGGGGTTCCCAACCTCCTATGCCATGGACCCCTACCATTAACTGAAAGGTCCACAACTGGTCGGTTTAAACCAACCAGCAATAGGATGCAAAACAGCATGTTGCAATGGAAAAGATAAAAAGATGCCCAAGCAAGTGGAAGTGTTAGAAGCAAGTAGAAGCTGCAGTATAGCGGTGACTAAGAGAGACAATGAATGGAGTGAACTTATCAAAATATACAGTACAGTATGTATCTGATGAGCTCCAGGTACAAATAGGTCAGGCTATTAAAATGCTGTAAGAATGGGAATATGGCTCAAAAGAAGGGCAGGACTTGATATTCCAGGCATGTTCGGAGTAAGACAGAGAAAGAGAGAAAGGCATGGGATAACAGTGCTAAGGAGCGTAATGCGGGGAAGCAAGCTGACATTTTGAGGGCTGCTCTGTAACATAATGAGCCAAACAGTCAGGTAAATATTGGATGCGGACTCCTGGCTTCATGCCAGCTGCAGCTGCCACATCTAGTGCAGTCCCCTCGATGGAAAGGAGCAGTGACCTGCATTAAAAAGGTAAGTGGGAATAATTGGGTTGTTGCTTTAATGCTAACAATTTTAAACCACTTCTGTCAATTATATGTGCCTTTAAGAGCATTTTTATTAATAATATGCAATTAATTTTCAACTGTTTCTGAATTTCTCTGTGCAGAGGCACTGAGGAGACCTGGCAGCAAGAGCTATCTGGAGAGAAGCAGTTTGCTGACAGGGCTTTACGTCTCTGTCATAGGGGCCTTGTCTGTGCCTTAGACCCACTCCATGGCCCAGCAGAGCGACAGCAGGAACACTAGCTGATACAGAGGACAACCGTGAGGCCTGAGCTGGTCTAGCACATTCCAGCCCATGGCTGTGCCACAGCAATTACAATTAGAATCATCAGATCATTACAATTAGAATTACTGTCACACGTACTGAGATACAAAGATTGCCTTGTACGTTGTTCGTGCAGATCGGATCATGGCACAGGGCAATGAGGTAGAACAAGGTAAAATATTAACAATGCAGAATAAACCATAGCAACTACAGAGAAAGTTCAGAGCAGGTCAACAGTAAGGGGCAAGATTATAACAATGCAGTCTGTGAAGTCAAGAGTCCAATTTACTGTACTAAAGAATGTTTTAATAGATTATATCAGTGGGGTAAGAAGTCTGGTGGTTCATGCTGACAAACTTTTGTATCTGCTGCCCAGTGGAAGAGGTTGGGTGGGGTCTTTGATTATGCAGGCAGCCTTACTGAGGCAGTAAGTAATATAGACAGTTCCACGGAGGGGAGGCTGTTCTCTGTAACATGCTGAGCTGTGCCCACAACGGTCTGCAGGTTGTAGCAGTCACAGGGGGGTCAATTGCCGCACCAAACAACGATACACCCAGATACGATATTTCCTATAGTGCATCAGTAAAGGTTGGTAAGGATCTACGGGGACGCGACAAAGTCCTTGATCCTCCCGAGTAAATAACTTTGAAAAGTCAGGTACAGAATCCATTTAGTGTGAGCTGAGAAGCGAGACAGTAGTTACCATTATTTCTCAGAGCACTTCATGAGCTGTCAGATACTGAGAGAAGGATAAAGGAGGAAGCAACACTCACAAAATGCTGGTGGAACACAGTAGGCCAGGCAGCATCTATAGGGAGAAGCGCTGTCTTATAGATGCTGCCTGGCCTGCTGTGTTCCACCCACATTCTGTGTGTGCTGCTTGAATTTCTGGTATCTGCAGATATCATCGTGTTTGCTAAAGGAGGAAGCTGGTGGAGAAAGTCCAGTACAGTGTGAGAACCATTGAGCGATGATTCTGAGGGACATACAGTAAATCACTCAATTTTTGGTTGGAACCATTCCAGAGTACAAGACAAAAACAGAGAGGATTTTCTCCAATTACTTTTAGGAGAACTTCCTTACCGAGACATTTCCCAGTGCTTCTGGAGATTGAGATGGGTCAAGTGAAGGGCTGTAGAGATCACTGATTATAAGGTTTGGATTAAGAATTGAAAGGGGTACAGAGAAATACAAGTAGATTAAGGCTGTTTAGGAAAACATAGGACCATGGGTTATGGTTGGGAAGCTATGTGGATATGAAGTTGGCTTACAGGCAGACACCAGAAATTAGCAGTAAGTGGTGGTGTTTCAGATTGGAAGATGGTAGACAGTAGCTTTTCCAGCACAGGTTAGTGGTGGGACCACTCCTTTTGTTTAGATAATGACAGACATGGATGCAGAGAGTGAAACTTAGATATTTACATAGCAAATAAAGCTTAAAAGTGTGGAATACAATGAAAGGGATAGCAATAGACAGCAGGAAGACTCAGGTCAGCTGAATGGGCATACCAGTGCCAGGTACAATTAAACAGAGTAAGTGTATGATGATACATCTTGGTTGTGTGAATGTAACACAGTGTGAGGGATAAGGAGGAAAAGAGAGATATATCTGCAAATCCATGCAAGTGAACACATTGTGGGGGGGGGGGGGGGGGTTAATAAAGTTGTATTCATGGCATTCCTAAAAAGAGATGTGGAGTACAGAAGTGGGCAGTTCTGTGGATCCTGTATGTTCAGAATTAGGAGAATCCCATCCAACTCCAGTTAGCACACTTCAGAAACGATATAAAGGTCTTAGAGAAGATGCTGCAAGAGGTTACTCAGATGATCCTGAAGAAGGGTGTCAGTCTGAAACATTGACTGTTTATTAATTTCCATGGAGGCTGCCTGACCTGCAAAGTTCCTCCAGCATTTTGAGTTTGTTACTAGGATGAGGGATTTCAAGTAGATTGGAGTCATAGAGTTATAGAGAGCAGAAACAGTTCCTGTGGCCCACACTGCACCATTAAGCATTCCCTTGTACTAATCACATTTAGCAACACAGGCCCACAGCTATCAACATCTTGGTGATTTAACTGCTGTTCCAGATGCTGCTTATGTGCTTTGAGAGGACCTGTCTCTATTATACTTAGCAGGCACTGTATTCCAGATTAAAATCACCCTCTTGGTGAAAATGGTTTTTCTCAGATCCTCTCTAACTATATTACTCCTCACTTTAAACCAGTGCCCCAGTGCCTTAAAAAAATATATCAGACCCCTCTCCATTTCCCCCGCGCCAAGGAAGGTAACCTTAACCTATTTCATCTCTCCCCATAACTGAAATGCTCCATCCCAACGTCTCGGTAAAACTCTCTTGCATCATTTCCAGCACAATCACAACCTTTCTCCAGTGAGACAGAATTGCACACGATACTCTAATGTCCTCAGCAAAGTTTCTTAAAGCTGTACCATTAACACCACACTTACATTCTGTGACAATGCGTTCTATGGGGCTTCTTCACCATGTTACCTAGCAGCTTTGGAGACCTATGGACTTGTACACCAAGGTCTCTCCATTCCATAATACTCCTAAAAGCCTTTATTAGACATCACCTTATATTCATTTTGTTTAAATGTCACCTGTCATTGCTTCAACCAATTTACCAGCTAATCAATATTGTTTTATCACTGAAATCTACCCTCCTCACCATCAACAACAATTGTTTTCCTCCTTGGGGCAAAGAAAGTTGTTCAGGGATATAATGAAGTGGACAATACAAAAATTGGTTCAGATAGAGGGAAGGTGCTCCAATTAATTAATGGTCAATTGTGCTTGGAACGCATTTGAAGTTACTAGCAGAAGAACTTTGAGGGAACAACATAGTTATGATGTATTAGATTATTAATTATTAGATTATAATTAATAATAATAAGTTATTAATTTATTAGATTAGAATTCATTGTCTATAAGGCTAGTGAAAAATCAAATCAATGTCCTCAAAAAGCGTTTTGATAAAATCTCATACAAGTGTCTGGTTAGCAAAATTAAAAGGAAGGGCCATGACAATTCCTTAATTCAGTGTGGAAATAGCTACAAAGATTTACCTTCATACAAGAAAATCCACAGCAGCACAGGTAACTTCAGACGTGACTATTCAGCCTTTTTAAGAATCAGAAGTCAGTTACACCTAAACAAATGTAGTTTATATCTTGACGAAGGGTCTTGGCCCGAAACGTCGACAGCGCTTCTCCCTATAGATGCTGCCTGGCCTGCTGCGTTCCACCAGCATTTTGTGTGTGTTGTTGTTTGAATTTCCAGCATCTGCAGATTTCCTCGTGTTTGTAGTTTATATCTTACCAGTTTACCTAAAAAAAATACACATTTTGAAGCACATACCCTAGCCATTTGAGGATGGACACATCTACTGACCATTTCAGCTTGTCCTTCTTTTATTATTACAAATTGACCACAACTTGATTACCAATTAGCCACATACAAGCAGAAGTTAAATCGCCGGGTGGCACTCCAGTTTCCTGGATTAGCTGCAACCATCGTGTTTGAATGCAGCAGCTCATCCTGTCTTACCACAGCTCTTTCTATTACATTGCTGGCAAGTTCTCAAATATTAATCGCGAGGAAGAGAACATCTTCAACCAATGCACTCAAACATTAACACTTCCTGAAGAGGAGGAATTATCTATTGTATCACCAGGATAAGTATTTTCCCCATGTTTACAGTCTTGTGGAACTTGGCCTTGTGTAAAATATTGGGGGCACGTTTACCAGACAAAATGCAGCCATTCATTCTCCTTTTCACACTTGAGATAATGTATATTATTTGCAGGCCCACCCAAAATCTTATTGTTAAGTATTTGGTTACCTTTGAGTTTCATGCATTAAGAAAGAAAGCAGTGTACGCTGCTTGGTGATGGTAATTTCCCGGACAGTTAAACTGGTATGGAACGACATGCTTCCCACGTTGGCTTGGTTACAACTGCATACAGGGTAAACGTTCTGAAATGCCCTGGGCTTGTTATGCTACTGAGCTAAGCTTTTGTCAAAGGTAAGATGTGTGCAGACAAATCCTGCTGAAATTGTGCATTGCACTGTACACTGCCACCTGCCTGGTCTTTGTATAGAGCAGCAGGAACGCCAGATAGTCACGCTTGGTACCTGCCTTACAAGACTTCCTGTGACACAGTTAGATTTTATGCATTCAAGTGAATGAACGAGCATTCGAGTGAATTTGCAATGTGTCTCTTCCTCCAACATAGACAGTACAACCAGAAAAGCTCAGCATAGGTGCCATTAAGAAGAGGGACGCCTCACGTCTTAATAAGCTGGTAAGGAAGGCGGGCTCTGTCGTGGGCAAAGTACTGGAGAGTTTAACATCGGTAGCTGAGCGAAGGGCGCTGAGTAGGCTACGGTCAATTATGGATAACTCTGAACATCCTCTACATAGCACCATCCAGAGACAGAGAAGCAGTTTCAGCGACAGGTTACTATCGATGCAATGCTCCTCAGACAGGATGAAGAGGTCAATACTCCCCAATGCCATTAGGCTTTACAATTCTACCGCCAGGACTTAAGAACTTTTTAAAGCTATTATTAATGCTTTTTGAGATGGTGATTTAGATGCATATCATATTTTTTTTACTGAGTTAAGTATTGTATGTAATTAGTTTTGCTACAACAAGTGTATGGGACATTGGAAAAAAGTTGAATTTCCCCATGGGGATGAATAAAGTATCTATCTATCTATCTAAAATTAATTTTAATTACCAGTAGTTCATACCTACAGAGGATTGACTTTTAGAAATATATTTTAGTATAGGGTGAATAAGACAGCTCCCTTTCACCTCAAAGGAATCCAATCCAGATAGAAAGAACCAATCCTCATTTTTCCTTCCACCCCACCAGCCTCCAGATCCAGCATATTATCCTCCGCAACTTACGCCACCTTCAACAGGACCCCATCACTAAGCACATCTTTCCCTCTCTCCCCTTCTCTGCTTTTTGCAGGGATCATTCCCTCCGTGACTGCCTGGTCCACACGTCCCTCCCCACAGATCTCCCACCTGGTACTTATCCCTGCAAGCATAAGTGTTACGCCTGTCCCTACACCTCCTCTCTTACCACCATTCAGGGCACCAAACAGTCCTTCCAGATGAGGCAACACTTCACATGTGAGTCTGTTGGGGTCGTCTATTGCATCCGGTGCTCCCGGTGCAGCCTCCTCTACATCGGTGAGACCCAACGCAGATTGGGGGACCGCTTCGTCGAGCACCTCCACAACAGACAGGATTTCCCGATTGCCACCCACTTCAACTCTGCTTCACGTTCCCATTTGGATATGTCCATACTGCCATGTCTCCTCTACTGCCATGATGAGGCCAAACTCAGGTTGGAGGAGCAACACCTCATCTACCGTCTAGGTAGTCTCCAGCCCCTTGGCATGAACATTAAATTCTCCAACTTCCGGTAATTCCCTCCCTCTCCCTTCCCCCATCCCACTTTCACTCTGCCTCCTCTTCCAGCTGCCTATCACCTCTCTCATGATTCTGCCTTCTTCTACTACCCATAGTGCTTTCCCTTTACATTCCTTCTTCACCTTTCCTGCCTATCTGCTCCCCCACCCCTTGATCTTTCCTCTGATTGGTTTTTCACCTGGCACCTACTTTCTCCTTCCCATCTTTATAGGGCCCCTGCCCCCTCCCTCTTCAGTCCTGACGAAGGGTCTTGGCCCAAAACGTTGACTGTTCATTTCCACGGATGCTGCCCGACCTGCTGAGTTCCACAAGCGATTTGTACGTGTTGCTTTGACCACAGCATCTGCAGTGTACTTGGTGCTTATAATCCTCATTTTTGTCTGAGTATCCTTCTGTGTGCCAGTTTTCTATTTTAGAGAGGCTCCATTATGACAAGTCACTGTTGTAATTAGCAGTCAGGATCCTGTGTCAATGAGCGAGCCTGCTGAGATTTGGATCTCAAACACGAACAGCTTGTGACCTTGTCTGTGTTAACAGTAAATGCCAATGTATCTCAGTGAGGATGCACTGGCAGTTTCAGAAGGCAAGTCTGGATTTTGCAGCAGCATCTTTGTCCCCCCAAAAGCCCTTTGCCATTTACAGTATTCCAGGATTTCTGAGCATGTGGCTGGCAGCTTCCGGGTGGCATTACCAGAACTACAGGGATTTTCTCCCCATACAGGGGGTAGGAAGGTAGCTGCCATACCACACTTCAATGACAGCCTAAATGGTTTTGCAGACTCCCACCGGGCTTGTTACAATGCCACCTGTAAGCTCCAGTCAATATAGCCACTGTAACATTAAAATACCTTCAATATTCCTGCAACACAGGTTGCGAAGGTGTTTCTGATTCCCAATGAGAGCAGAGTTTAAAGGTGAGATGTATTTGAGTTTGCAAAAGGAATAGTTATCTATTCATTTTCAATGGAAGTCAGGAGCCAACAGAACAATGTCCTGCAGCCGCCCACTCAGACTCAGAAAATGTAAACCAGAACTGCAGTGAAAGGCACTTTCTGTTTCTCCGGCGTACTGTCTTGGACAAAGAAAGAAGGGACCTCACCCTACGCCCACATGTGATATTTTGGAGCATGTGTATTTAATCCTGACACTAGGCACAAAATATTTATCATTTTCCCTCTGACTGGGTTTGTAAAACAACACCTGCTGTTTTTTCAAGTCATCAGTTCAGGAACATTCAGTTCTGTGCCATTTAGCTAACAACTGATACCATCCCACACTGTAATCACTACTGCTATCTCAGTCTTGAATGTTGGAGCAGATTTATGTATGTATACCATGTATTCAGTTTCATGACTTGAATTTACAAAATATTTCATTGATATTATATTACAATATTAGGCTCCTCCTGCTCCATTGAGTCAGAGCAGAGCACAATCAAATTATTGATTGGCAACCTCATTCTTGTTAGCACAACTTGGAGGGTGGGGTTAAGACCAAATGGAAGACCTGAGCACGTGGAGGCAGGAAAGCAGAACACCAAAATTTGGAAGCAGAAAGTGGATCATGAGGAAAAAGATGGGAATTTGGAAGGGGGTTTGCTGAACCCCAAACAGAAACCAGGGTAAAACATGGGGATTTAGCCAACCATCTTGTGTGCATTGTGTCTTTCAATTGAATCACATCTGATCAACCTCAACTCTCTTTGTGGGTCGTTTTCCTTGTTTTCAGATCAGGATGTCTTAACATCTTGACCTCTGGATCACTGGTTCAGAGCCTTGACGATCTCTGCTGACTCAGTACCCACTGGTTTTTGAGGAAACAGATTTCCAGGAGGATTGGAAACCCAACAGGATGAAGATATGGAAATGGAAAAGTGGCTGATAGGAGACTTCACGGAATACAGTACTTACATCACAACATAAGAGCATGAAATTGCTTATTATGGAACAGATGGTCTATGAAATGAGGGAGTCAATAGAGTAGCTGGTGGATACCCACTCAGTCAGAGTGTACAACCTCTGCACACTGGTCCCAAGGTCAGAATGAAGCAGCAATACACCGTAGTACAGTGCGAACAACATTTGTGGCTCTTGCTGGTTCTAGGGCAAGAGTAATCAAACCGATCCCACCCACCCCCCAAAACCACCTTCTCCCAAAGTCCTGCTTTCTTTGTCCTTTCCAAAGACACGTTCAGATTGCTTTGAAAACTGTGAGCGAATCTGCCTCCGCTACTGCATATGGCTCAAGCAATCGGTCACTTTTGCCTCATATCACTTTCTGCTAGTCACCTTAATTTTCTTTCTCCTGGTTCTTGTTGCTCCACAATGGAACAGTATCTTTACTCCCAGGTCAGCCGGGGAGTTCAATTTCAATTGGCCTCTGTCAGAGAAATATACACCTAGATTCTACTTGATCCATCAACAGCACACCAGATCTGTTATCATTTCATTGAAATCAGCCCTCCTCCAACTGGCCATTTTAACTTTGAGTTGCCTACATCTGTATCTGTAGCTATTTGAAACGATATAAATGCTGTGATCTCTGATCCCTCCATTGAGACCAACTTCATCTAGCCTACCACTTTCCCAGTGAGGAAGCCATCTTGCTCACTGAGACAGGGGCATAGCAGTTGGAAACATTCATCCCTGCTTTGGGAAGAATGGGACTTGGAAATGAGTGGAAAACAAGAGCAGGAATGGGGAGCTTAAGTAGAGATGGCAAAACAATGTAATAATAAAGGGGATTATTATTACTGCTCAGTGAGAAGGGGTGTTTAACAAAATGGAATGCTTACAGGACAGGGAAACTGAATGGATGTTCAGGAGCTGGGCTACTGTGGAAGAGAAACAAAAGGAGATAACAGGAGAGTGGACACAGAAACAGAGGGCAATGAACTCTTGAAGTTGAAAACCCACAACGGTCTGGAAAACAGGGCAAGACAGGATAAAAGGAACTTGAAGGGCAATAGATGACTCCAGCAGATTTGCAGGTGAAGCATTGCCTCAGTTGTGAAGGTGAAGTGTTAACTTACTTTAAGGAAGTTGGGAAGGAATGAAGATAGACAAATGGTAATGGTGTAGAAGAACAGAAAACGGAAGCCAAAGATTATGAAGTTGATGGAAATCCTGAATGAAGAAGACAGGAGGATGAAGACATGAATATCTCAAGATTATTCCATGGTAGGTGCAAAGAAAAAGTGAGATCCTGCAGGATGACAGCGGGAGATCAAAGTTAAATATTCAAAGTATATTTATTATCAAAGTATGTTATAGTACCATTTACTACCTTGATATTTGGGCACAGGAAAATAAAGAAATACAATAAATTCATGAAAAACTACACATAAACAAAGACTGACAAACAACCAAGGTACAAAAAGACAAACTGTGCAATTTTTTTAAAAAAATCTGAGAACGTGAGTTGTAAAGAATCCTTGAAAGTGGGTCTATAGGTTGACAAGTTCAGATTTCTGGTGAGTAAAGTTATCCACAGCCTTTCAGGAGCCTGCTGGTTGCAGGGTAATAACTTTTCCTGAACCTAGTTCTGTAGGATCTAAGGCTTCTGTACCTCCTGTCCAATGGTAGTAGTGAGAAGAGGGCCTGGCTGGATGGTGGGGGTCTTTGATGACGGATGTTGCTTTCTTTTGGCAGCACTCTATGTAAATGTGCTCAGTGGTGGGAAGGACTTTGTCTGTGATGGATAGGGTTGTATCCACCACTTCCAATATCTCTGATTTATAGTAATTGTCCCATTTTCTCTTTTTCCATTCCTCATTTTAGCTCTCCTCTTTCCCCTTCTCTTTTCCTCATCTGTTCATCACCTTCCTCCTCCTCCCTTCTCTGCCATGGAGGTCCACTCTCCTCTCCTATCAGATTCCTTCTTCAGTCATTTACCTCTGCCACCTATCACCTTCCAGCTCCTCACTTCATTCTCCCTCCCCGCCCACCCACTTACCCTCTCATCCGGCTTCACCTATCACCTACCAGCTTGTACTCCTTCCTTTTCCCCCACCTTCTTAACAGTCCTAATGAAGGATTTTAAACAATTTTTACATGAGCATAATCAAGAGCGCCCTGACCAGCTGAATCACTGTCTTCAATGGGGAATGTAAGGTATCTGACTGCAAGATCATACAAAGGATTGGGAGAACTGCTGGGAGGATTATCGGAACCTCTCTGCCATCCATCAGACATATTTATCACGAGTGCTGTGATGTCCTTAGTATTGCAGCCCTTAATATTGTCAATGATGCCTCCCATCCATCCAACAATCTCACTGATGCCTTGCCATTAGGCAGGAGGTACAGAACTGCTAGGGTGGGACACCTCCTGCCCATAAGATTACTGAACTCCCCAGGAACGTTATACTATTTACGTTTTAACTTGTGTCACAAATACACATTATTTGTTCATTTATTTGTGGTAATATAACTTAATGTGTTACATGTGTGAGTTACATGTACTGTGTGGTGCAACTTGGTTGTTTCATTTGGCAGTATCCATGTGTCAAGTTGAATGACAATAAAATTGAACTTCAACTTAAAACATCCACTGTTTATTCTTCTCCAAAAACACTGCCTGATCTGCTGTGGTCCTCCGATATTTTGTGTGTGTCGCTGGAAATCTCCAGCAACCAGTTAGGATACTCTTCCCTGTGCCTCAATGGAAGTTTATGAAAGTTTTTGGTGACATGCGAAATCTGCGCAGACTTCTAAGGAAGTGGAGGTGCTGTTATGCCCTCTTTATGATAGTACTTCCATGCTGGTCCCAGGACAGATCCTCTGACATGATAATGCCCAGGAATTTAAAGGTACTGACCTTCTTTACCTCCAATCCCCTAATGAGGACTGGCTCCAGGAACTCTAGTTTTTTTCTCTTGCAGTCAATAGTCAGCTCCTTGGTTTTGGCTGACATTGAGTGACAGGTTGTTGCTACAGCACCACTCAACCAGATTTTCATCTCCCTCCCATATGCCGATTCGTCACGACATTTGATTCAGCCAACAATGATGTTATCAGAAAACTTAAATATGACATTGGGGCTGAACTTAGCCACACTTGGGGTTGGTGGAATAGAACTATCAAACAATACAGCAGGATTTAAATCAGGTGCAGATAAGGCAAAGAAGTGGGATATGGAGCTTATTCTGGGTAAGTGTGAGGTACTGCACTTCGAGAGGTCAAATGAAAGGAGAAAGTATGCAGTGAATGGTAAACCCTTAATAGCATTGAGCTACAGAGAGATCTTGAGATCCAGGTTCACAACTCACTGGTAGTGACTATGCAAGTTGATAAGGTGGTAAAGAAGGCACATAGCAGCGTTGGTGCCATTGGTAGGGGTGTGGAGTACAAGAGGAATCAATTCATGCATAGCTGAATAAAACTTCAGTTAGACCACAGTTGAAGATCTCATATAGGAAGAATCTGCAGAGGGTGTGGAATAAGTTTACCATAAGACCTGTGAGAGAATCAGGGTATTGAACTTGGTCTTCTCTGCCATTTGATCATGACTGATTTATTTTCCCTCTCATTCCCTTTCTCCTGCCTTCTCCCCAAAGCCTTCGACCTCCCCTTACTGATCAATCAAGAACTTCTGAAGCAGCAATAAATTCCACACTTCACTGCCCTCTCACTAAAGAAATTCCCCTTCATCTCTTCTAAAAGGATGCCTTTCTATTCTGATGCGGAGTCCTCTGATCCAAGACTATTGGAAACATCCTTTCCATGTCCACTGTATCAAAGTCTCTCAATTCTTCTAAACCCTAGTGAGTACGGGTCCAGAGCCTTCAAACACTCGTCATATTAACCCTTTCATTCCCAGGATCAATCTTGTAAACCTCCTCTGGACCCTCACAAATGCCAGCACATCCTTTCTAGATATGGTGCCCCAAAAACAAACAATTCTCCAAATGTGATCTGACCAATGCCGGGTAAAGCATCAGCATTACATCCCTGCTTTTATATTCCTGTTCTCATGAAATCAATGCTGGCATTGTTTTTGGCTTCCTTCCTACCAACTGAACCTGCAAGTTAACCTTTAGGCAATACTGCAGTAGGACTCTCAAGTCTCTTTGCATCTCTGATATTTGGATTCCCTACCCCTCCCCATTTAGAAAATAGTATATACCTTTATTCCTTCTATCAAAGTGCAAGATCATACATTTCTCTGCATGGCATTCCATCTGCCACATTTTTGCCCATTCTCCTAACCTGTCCAAGTCCTTTGCCCCTGCTTCATCAACAATACCTGCCCCTCCACCTCTCTTTGTATCAGTTGCAAACCTGGCCATACAGGATGCCACTTGGAGTAGAAAATATAAGCTCTAAGGTTGGACAAACCTGGGTTATTCTGCCTAGAATGTCAGTGACTAAGGTGAAACTTCTCAAACTAAGAGAGGTATAGATAGATATAGCTGGACAGAGGTGTCGTGGCATTCATAATGGACTTTGAGGCGAGTAATCCCAGGTTCAGATCTGGCCGGGTCCTTGCACACTTTCCATCCATGCTGGGATGAGCATCAGGTTATCAACTCAGCCTCGTAAAACCAGACAAAAAAGGAAAAAGAAACAGCAAGAATGCACCAAACAAGGGGTGTGAAAAGGAACTCAATAGATAGACACAGATGCCCCAAGGTAGAAACGTCGAACACCAGAGGGTATATGTAGAAGGGTGAAGTTTAAAGGTGACATGGCAGTCAAGTATTTTTTATATATTTGCAGATAGTGGTAGGTGCTAGCAATAGTGTAAAATTGGAATCGGGTAGTCTGATGGGGATTAAAAGCTTTCAGATGGATACAAGAATATGAAAGGAATGGAGCGAGGACAGACAGCATAAATTGACATCAAGATCAGCACATCGTGGGCCAAATGGCCTGTCTAGTGCTATGTTGTCCTATGCTTCAAGTACCTTGAGGCTTTTAAACCAATATACCAAAAGTGAGACTTGAGAGTCTGAGTGGAATCTGACAGTGACTCAAGTAGAAGGACTGGAGCTGAACCACGATACTCTGCTGCTTCATCCCGAGGTCAGTTCAGTCACATTGCTGGAGCTTTCCATGGGGACAGGCTTATGATGTTACCAGGTGGAGCTCAATATCTGTTAATAGCCTCATTTATAATCTGAACAGCACTTGTCTCTGCTTTAGGCTTTGATGGATGAATTCAGACCAGGCAACAATGATGAAGCTCTCTGCTCATCGATGCTTTAAGCACTTACCATGCACAAGCTCCTCAAATTAATTTAATGGGATTTTGACAGTCAGTAAAACTGCGTTTGTAAATTAATTAACAGATACATTTTGGAACTAAATACACCAGCTTTCCACTCAACGAGCAAATTGAAAATGGTGTAAAATTCATTTTAATATTTAAAATAATTTATTACTTGAATGCAATCTAACCAAAGGATTCAGATGGTTTACACAATGAATCTTTGAGACAGATGTAGCTTAGGATCTAAATGAGAGATATGGGTGGTTACATGCAGAATAACCTTCCTCTGATTGGAACCTAAGCAAAAGATTATATAATTTACACATAGGTTGCAAGTTGCGATTGAATTAACAAATTTAAGATAGTTTATACTTGAGTTATGGATTCTTGGAAATGGATTGTAGGCTGAGATCTAATATGGGGGGTTTCTCATACAGCTGCCTTGTCTATTTCTACAAACATTAAGCTATTCAAAATATGTAGAAACTCAAGCCACTTTAGTACATTATTGACTCTGTGCCATGGCATCTCATCTGGAATTGTCAATTACCAGCTACGAGAAGACAACATGGAGTTATTTAATAAACACAATGCTTCTGTGGCAAATAGCCCGAAGTCAAAATTTGCCATTCAGTTCAGCAAAACTCCAGCGTACCTCCTCAAGGAAACTTTGGCTACGCCGGTGCAGCACAGATGCAATTTACTGCAGTGCTGCAGGGCAGAAAGAGTGGAGCACCCATTCCCAAAGATTGGACAGTGAAGTTAATGATCATCTTGTACCTGAGAGGATCGGGCCGAGTAGTGACAGGGATCCACCTCACCCTCCTCTTGCAATGAGTTCAGTCAGTACCCCTTTATCCTGCAGTTATGGTCATGGAGAAATCCAGGATACAGAACCCAAATCATCCCTCATTAAAACCACTGCAGTGTCTCCATCTGGCAGATGCTACAGTTTGCATCTTGCAGACACAAACCTGGAGCAACTGGTGGGGGAAGTAGCGAAGACAAATTGGCATAGAGTTCAAAGAGGAACAAGGTCAGTGGTTGAAAAAAAAGTTAAAGCTATGGATGTAGGGCAGGGGAGGGCATACCGCACTGCTCTTTGTGTGGAATCGACATGCTGTATACACTCAGTGGCCATTTCACTAGGTACCTCCTGTATCTAGCAAAGTGGCCGCTGAGTGTATGTTCGCTGTCTTCTGCTGCTGTAGCCCATCCGCTTCAAGGTCCAACAAGTCTTGTGCTCAGAGATGCTCTCTTGCACATCACTGTTGTAACGTGTAGTTATCTAAGTTATTGCCACCTTCCTGTTAGCTTGAACAACCTGGCCATCCTCCTCCGAACTCTCTCATTAACAAGTGTTTTTGCCCACAGAACTGCCACTCACTGGATGTTTCTGTTTTTCACTTCATTCTTTGAAAATCCTAGAGACTGGTGTGTGAGCGTCCAGGAGATCAGCAGTTTCTGAGATACTCAAACCACCCGTCTGGCTCCAACAATCATTCCAAAGTCACTTTTAAATCACACTTCTTCCTTCTGATGTTTGGTCTGAACAACAAATGAACCTCTTGACCCTGTCTGTATGCCTTTATGCATTGTGTTACTACCACATGATTCCCTAATTAGATATTTGCATTAATGAGTAAGTGTACAGGTGTACCTAATAAAGTGGCCACTGAGTGCAGGACTTGGGAGGAATGGTATCATCTGTGTCAGGTACTTAGGGAGTGTGCTATCAGGCAAGTGGCAGATCAAAGATGACCTGCACATCTGCCAGATCAGATCAGGAGATCAGAAAAGGTTAATGGACTCTTACTTGACGAAACACGATGCATACCTGAAGTACTCTACAGATTACGGCATGCCAGGCACATCTGACTCTCATTCTGCACAAGAGTCACAACATTTAGAACATTACAAACAGGGCTGTTCATCATCACCTTGAGTATATACCAGAAAGGGTCCCGCTTCAATAAGCATTACTGATCACTGACCGCTCCTGCATTGCATAGGTGGAAGGATGTGTGATTTAAACCATCAGGCTCACTTGGAATGTTTGCCACAATCCGATAGCCTGTCGAAACTGGCTAGACATGCACATGCAGATCAGTCACTTAAGTGGAACATGGGAAGAGAGTGACTAATAGTACAGTATGTTGGAGGTCAGAAATCTGATCATGAAAAAGCTGCATCATCAGGCGGCCAGTTCAATGATTTGTTCGATGTGGTAATGCTGCCCTCTGCTGGATTTGTAAAGAATTTGTCAGGACTATTATACACACAGCATTCATTCCTCACTGCTCAAAATTATTTTTTCATCTATAGCTTTCACACAGCTATAGATAGGGATGATTTATTTTTTAAGCAAAATTTATTTTTACCCCTTGGGTATGTTTTGGGCATTCCATTCCCAGTGCAGTTGTGTGCCCAGTAAATGTAATTTTGTTTGACTCCTTCCTCAGATAGACTACCTCAGCCTTCACAAACCATGTGGCCCCAGTACGGTGACATGGTGTGTGACTTTACCAATCACAGATTGCAGAGATCGTCATGTGACCCCAGTATGATGTGGTGTGCGACCACACCAATGGTTATCGTGCTTTTTGAAAGTTACTCCCTTCTTTCCCCACAGAATCCACAAAATTTTCCTTTAATTAATGATCAGTAAATGATCTGCTCTCTGCACTATGCTAAACAACAGTGTTGGAGATTTCAGTTGTTTTGCATTGTAGTACTTGAACAGCAGACCCAAACATGTTAATTCCACTGACAAGTCATTCAATTCAAAAGGATATGGATGACAAAAACACCCAGCACTTAGGGTGACAAATTCTAGATGAGGGGAGTGTTGCCTGGAAGGAGATTCTACAATTTAAGATAAATGGAGATTCTGGATATCATTCAGAAAGAAACCAAAAGCTAATCTTCAGATAGGCTTTTCCATGAAAGAACAAAGCATATCATTTTTAGACCCTGCCTCAAAATTCTACTGTTGACCAGGAAATCAACATTTGCAAGATATCAGTGAAATTAGAAGCAGATATCGATGAAAAAGGCAGATCAAATACAGTGATGACGATGGATTTGTAGGAAAGTTGAGGGACTGTTAGGAAGTAAAGCAGTGCATGTAGGTAATTGCTGGAAGAATTCAAGCTGCAATCCAGTAAGAGACATGGGATGTGCAGGCTGGATTGGAATGAAACCATGAGCGTCATAAACCCTGAGAGTCTCTGAGGCTTACCGAAGAGCATCGGACTTCTCTGTTTCTCTAATTGTTAGAGCCATTAAACCCAGGCGCTTTCTGTTTGGTCTTGTCGAGTTGATTTCCAGAATCTGTTTTCCAGATTCTATGAGTACCGGTACTTAAAGGAGACTTCCGTTGTGCTCTGTAAACAGAGTCCCTCTGTGCTTGTGGAGAATGATTTTTCTTGCGGTGTCACAAGGCCACCCCTCCGAAGCTCTGTTGGTATTCCTACGTCTAACCTCTTGTTTCCTTCTCTTTATGGGGATTCTGACGTTCCTCTGCCCCCGGGTTGAACTACTAACCGTGAGTAACCGTGACTGAGGCTGCCGTCCACCACACCAGGGTTTGTTTGGAGCCAGCGACCACCGTGACAGAGAGAGAGTCTGCCGTCCCCATGCACTTGGATGCAGTCTTGCGAGGATGCAATGTGCCCCATGAGTAGAGGTCTACTGGGTGGGACATGAAGGAGGTTCACTGGGTGGGAAATGGACACTACAGCCGTACAAGAACTTACAGCAGTAAACAAGGGAAACGAGTAAGGTCAGAGGCCAAGTGAAAATAAGAAAGACAGTGGGGGAGAAATACCGCCCACAAAATCAACCCTATGGATCCAAAGTGAAGGACATGGTCTTGGTGTTAGACTGAATGCATTGTTTTAAGTGCAGCTCACTGTGTATTGCCAGGGAACTGGGGCTGCAAGTCATGATGAAAGGGACACAATTCGAGTCACATTGGAACTTTCAGCTCAAAGGTGCTGTATGGCTCAGGAAGGATTAATTAATGCAACTTAGAATTAGAAGGTAGCATTTAAAGGACAGTGTATGCATTGAAAATAGAAGTTTGTGAAAATGTCCTTGAGAACTTTGCATCTTACATAGAACACAGCACACAGTCCAGCACTGGCTATTGACGTCTGTGACAAACATGATAGCAACTTATAAAGTGCACGTGATCTATCTCCCTCCATTTCCTGTCTGTTTATGTATCTGTCTAAATGGCTGTTAAATATTGCTTTCATATCTGCTCGCACCACTTCTACCCGAGCATTCCGGTCACCCACCACTGTGTAAATAAAGTCACACACATCTCTTTTCAACATTCCCCCCACTCACCTTAAATATATACCTTCTTGTATTTTCATTCTGGGGGAGAAAGACCCCAAGAACCTACCTGAGCGAGGTAACAAAGAAAGAAGTGGTAAGAGACATCAGAAGAGGAAATGGTGATACTTGGCATTTCCTAGGTGCCCACAAGTGTTTTTGTTTTAAAGGGAAGATTTACCAGATAGAAAAATGCAATACAACTTGACTTGGTTCAGCCAGGCTGGGTTAACATGTAAAACGTGCCCAAATCTACAGCCCACGAAGTGGAGCCCACTGTTTTACAGGAGTGGGAAAGGGACAAGCGATTATCTAGGACCTTGCCTTTAGATAGCATTTCCTTTAGACAGATGGATGAAAGCGCATACAGTTTACCAGTAAAAGGAGCTAAATGTGAGAGAGTGCACAGGAACTTTAATCCATGGACTGAGGTCAAGAGCTGTAATATCAGGAGATCAGCTAATCCAGAAAAGAACAGGATCACAGAGTCAACTTTCAAAGAATTATGGCCATCCTGCCTGGGAACTTAACTACTGGCACATCTTCCTTTTACTATCAGAACAGAAGGTCCAACCTTAAAGGGGAAATGTTTGGAAAAACAATACCAATATAAAACAGAACATTCTGGAACAGTAGTTTGCGATCAAAATCATACTCATGACCAGAAAATCAACATTAGCAAGAAGCAGATATCGAAAGAAAAGGCAGATGAAGTACAGGCAAGAAAACATCGCTGGCTGAAAGGGGTTCAGCTGATCAGTGTAGAAATTTTGGGGTACAAAGCAAAGGTACTTCACTGCCTGTGCAATATTCGACCCGCAATGACATCATTATAAGCATTTAACATGTCATGTTTACCGCCTAGAAATGCAGTTGTTCATAATAAGCACAAATAAATCATCTTATAAGTTTCCCAAATTGCAAGCAGGTTTATAAATTTCTAGGTCTGGATGTAGATGGGGCGTAGCAGTTAGTACAATGCTTTACAGTGATTCCTGCCGCTGTCTGAAAGAAGTTTGTACCTTCATCTTGTGACCGTGTAGGTGTCCTCCAGGTGCTCTGGTTTCCTCACATATTCTAAAGGCATAAAGGTTAGCGCTAGTTAGTATGTTGTGGGCATGCTAAGTTTGTGTTAAAAGCATGGTGATACTTGTGGGCTGCCCCCAGCACATCCTTCGACTGTGTTCGTTGTTGGCGCAAACAACGTATGTATTTTATGTTTCAATGTACTTGTGAGAAAAAGCTGATCTTTAATCTTTAGATTTCGTTTTCAAAGGGTAGGAAAGCAAAGCAGTGAATGGGAGCAAGGAAAGAAGTATATTGAACTAAGTACGGATCCTGAGCAAACAGCAAACAAGAATTAATTGAAACAACAGAGGCTGAAAATCTCCATTTTTATGATTTAAAACAAATATTAAAAAGTATAAAGTCAGGCGTGTACAAAGTCAGAACAAATTCATTACAAGAGCATGGGTTTTGTAAGTGTACTCAGAATTAGAGAGTAATGCTACAGCAATCCAATCCTTGTAAAAGATCAGTCACAGTTTGCAATGAAAGGGGAAACATTCTCAGTAGACATCATCCATGGATCATCGTGGCTGGGGATTCACAACCAATGCTCAATTGCAAAAGGTAAGTCAAACTTTCCTGCTAAAAAACGTTTATAAATTAAGCTATGAAGAGGATTAGAAGGTCCATCATTTTCAAGGAAAGTAATAATTAACATTCTTTGAGATACATTAGCAGATTTGTCAAAGGGTCACCTTAAATCATATTAAATAAATTGCTAAAATCATACTGTTTCTCAAGTAATTACAAATCCAAGTGTTTCTCTCTCTGCTCTTAACCACCTTTGCCAGCACCATTTTACAAAAGTGATGTTACATAATAGAGTTGTAGTTGCTGAACTGTAAACTAATATAAAAACTTTGCTTTCCCCCCTCTTACTCGAGATAAAATGGGAACTTTAACACAGGTCTATCCTGCTCCTTCACTCATAATGAGACAAAATGATAGCTTGATCCTCCGAGGTGTTTACTACCACCATCATACATGAAGCAGAAGGGGACAGGGAAGGTGGGGAACTCTGGAGTGTATTGGCTAAGGAGGGGAAATGACACTACAATGGGAAGCTAGTACAGTATAAGGGGCAGAAAATCAGAGTATTTTGATGGAGAGCAAACAGACTACTGGAAGAACTCAGTGTGTCAACCAGCATCAGATGCAGATTCCAGCATTTTGTGTGTCTATCAGCACTTCAATAGAGTACAGTTGAGTAAATGGAGCATAAACGCCAGCAATGGCCAAGCTGTGTCATGTTGTAAAATGCTATGCCACGAGATGACAAAATAGGGAGCATACCATAATGGCAAAGGAAATAATGCAAGGGAACCTCACCACATGCAAGTTCCCTGAAAGTTACACATCATTCAGATAATACTTGCATTTCTTCATCACTGGATCAATACTCTAGGACTCTCCATCGAATAGCTATCAAGCTGTCCACAAGTATTATGATCCAGGGCATGCTCTGTTCTTGCTGCTGCCATCAGGTAGAAGGTACAGGCGCCTCAGGACTCAGACTACCAGGTTCAAAAACAGTTACTACCCTTCATCCATCAGGGTCTTGAACAAAAAGGGATAACTACACTCATCTATTGAGATGTTCCCTCAACCAATAACTTCACTTTAAGACTCTATCTTGTTATTTCATGCTCTCATTTATTTATTGCTATTAATTTAAATTTGCATTTGCACAGATTGTCGTCTTTTATGCTCTTGCTCTTTCATGGATCCTGTTTACACTTACTGTTCTATAGATTTATTATGCCCGCAAGAGAAAGGATGTTAGGATTGTATGTACTCTGATAATAAATTTTACTTTGAACTTTTGATCTTTGTGGGAATACTTCCAGTTAAGGAAAACAGATCCTTTCCACTTTCTCGAGGACAATTACAGATGGTAGTCTCTCCGACAATGTCCGAATAATAAAAAAGACCTGTGAAGTTGGGATGAAACCCATCACAGTGGGCACCTGCTGGGGACCCATGTCCTTTGTACAGGAAAGACAATCAAATAATTTATGCTCTTGCTACTTTTCCTGAGACTAATGTGCCACAGTTTTAGACTACCCTCCAAGAGGACTTCCTTCAGTCAGCCTGGATGATAAGCCAGTAATCGAAGGAGAGCATCACACATTTCCTATCCATTAATGAATTACTAATAAGAACAATGGCAACTCTTTTCACTCTCTAATGTGATGGATTTGAAGTGGTCCTGATTGCTACCTGGGGCTAGATTAACCAATAGATTAAAAGATAAACCTGGCACCTTCTCGTCTGTTTGGCCTGACGACACAGTAAACCTTCACTCGCCAATCACCTCAACTTTGAAGAGAAGGAAAAAGCAAGCCAGTTGAAATGTTGCAAAACTTGTCGTGGCTTGCTGACGGGTTAGTGATATGTGCCAGCAAAGGTGTGGGGGTCGGGGCGGGGTAGTATAAATAGTTAAACTAAGATTTGCCGCAGGTACTGGTAATGCAAAGATTAGCATAATACCACTGGTGTGCAAAAATAAAAGGTAAAAATATACATATAATAAATAAAGGAAATAACAGCATCGTGTCAATAGTGACAGAATCCTGGAATACAACTGGAAAACACGGATACAGATGCGTAGGACCACTCTGGTCAAGGCTCGCGGTTACTGCATGGATCCTCTCGAAGATGGAGAGAATAGAACAGGTTTTGTGTCTCAGAGGTTCAATGTTCATTCAGTCTTTGATTGGAAGATACAATCTCCACTCTTCATTCTTCATCTATTTGGTATCTGCGTTTAACAAAAAAAATACGCATTTTTTCTTTAAGTTCTACCTCCTTTCAATCATTACCCATATCCAAAACTGCTCTAATGAAAGGTCTTCAACTCAAACTCTTCCACAGCTGCCTAGCAATCAGAATCAGGTTCAATATCACCGGCATACGTCGTGAAATTTATCTCTGCGACAGCAATACAATATATAATAGAAAAAATATAAATTACAGTAAGTATATTTAGTGTAATTCATATTTTAATAAAATAGTTAATTAAATAAGTAGTTCAAAAATAGAAATTAAGAAGTATGATGTAGTGTTCATGAGTTCAATGTCCATTCAGAAATCAAATGGCAGAGGGGATGAAGCTGTTCCTGAATCGCTGAGTGTGTGCATTCAGGCTCTGTATCTCCTTCCTGATGGTAGCGATAAGAACAGGGAATGCCCTGGGCGTTGAGAGTCCTTAATGATGGATGCCACCTTTTTGCAGCATCGCTCCTTGAAGATGTGTATTTCTAAAATTTAAATTGATTTTGGATATTACTAGCTTTACACTATTTAAAAAAATACTTGAATCTATTGCGCTTTATTTCAAATGGGATTAAGTCAAAATTATTTGAATGAACCGAAGTTTTACCTACTCAATTATTAATTATTCCCAACTACACTTTACCTTGCACCAACTACATTTGCCAGTATCTTTAAATTGCTGGGTTCGGAGTCTCAGTTTTGTTAACTACGTTATCAACGAGTATAACAAATAGACAAATCCTCATTGCTCTTTGTGGGACACCGGCAGTTACTTTCTTCAAGCTTGAGAACACACCTGTTAGCATAGCCATCTGTGTTCTGGTGTCTAACCCCTCTCTTCATCAACTGATTCAATTTGATAAGCTTCAACTTTTAAAGTGTCTCTTATGCATAGAGTATTTTCTGGAAAATATTACCTGCAATTACCTCAAGAACTTTAATTATGTTTGTTAGGAGAAAAACCTGTTTAAGTAGGTTGTTTCTAATCAGCTCGGATTCCTTGAGTGCTCTGTCATTCTACCCTTTATCACAGATTTGAGTAGCTTCGCCACAACAGATGTAGACTAATGGATGCAAATTTACCTCATCTCTCCTTTACTTCAGTAAATAATGAATTTATGCTCGCAATTTTTAAACCCAAAGCAACAATCCTTGAAAGTAATGGCAAAGGCATCTGGAAACATACACATATGCAGATGTGATTCAATTATTGGATTGATAATCCAGTTGCCTGGAGAAATGAATTAAATGACAGTGAGGCAGCTGGACAATTTAAATCCAGCTCATCCATTTTCAAGGTGCAAACCATGAAGAACCTTTTTGTCATAAACCCATCTAGTTTACTATTCCTATCCATGAGGGAAGCAAATCCTAAACATTCAGCTGCACCAAAATGCGCTTTGGTGGGTCAAGGAAGCAACTCATAGAAATTACAGATGATATTAAATATTGGCCTCACCACTGATGCTCACATCCCAGGCATTACGAAGGTGGAAACTATCAGATATAGGGTATATTTTAACCTTTATGGAACCAGAAAGTAATGCAGTAAGCAAAGAGAACTTTTGGTCCAATACCTATCTACAAGAATCCTATACTAGTTCCATTGCATTCTCCCCATATTCCCTCAACTCTCCCCAGGTGCTAACACTCACTGCAGGCTAGGTTAATCAACCAACCTGCATGCCTTTGGCATGTGGGAGGAAATCCACATGGGCACATGAAGAATGTGCAAACTCCATTCAAATAGCAGCAGAGGTCAACATAGAGCGTGGGTAAATGAAACTCTGAGGGGGAAAGGAAACTGTGAGGCAGCAATTCTATTAGCCATGCCACTATCATCAGAACATGTAATGTCGTATGGTGTCAGCGGTCATGGTCCCATGACCATGATTGTTCTTGGCAAAGTCTTCCACAGAAGTGGTTTGCCATTGCCTTCTTCTGGGCAGTGTCTTTACAAGACGGGTGACCCCAGCCAATATCAATACTCTTCAGAGATTGTCTGCCTGGCATCGGTGGTTGCAGAACCAGGAATTGTGATGTGCACCAGCTGCTCATATGACCATGGTTTCACATGATCCTGACCATGGGGCTGAGCAGGTGCTACACCTTGCCCAAGGTGACCTGCAGGCTAGCGGAGGGAAGGAGCATTTTACACTTCCTCTATTAGAGATGTATGTGCACTCGCACCACCCTTGCCATTACACCCCCTACTTTTCTAATACTGTTTTATTAATAATGTTAGTTTTAATTAATTGTAGTTCTTGATTTGATAGTGTTTCCTTGGAAAATAACCATATAACCATATAACAACTACAGCACGGAAACAGGCCATCTCGGCCCTTCTAGTCCGTGCCAAACGCTTACTCTCACCTAGTCCCACTGGCCCGCACTCAGCCCAGAACCCTCCATTCCTTTCCTGTCCATATACCTATCCAATTTTACTTTAAATGACAATACCGAACCTGCCTCTACCAGTTCTACTGGAAGCTCGTTCCACACAGCAACCACTCCCTGAGTAAAGAAATTCCCCCTCGTGTTACCTCTAAACTTTTGCCCCCTAACTCTCAACTCATGTCCTCTTCTTTGAATCTCCCCTACTCTCAATGGGAAAAGCCTATCCACATCAACTCTATCTATCCCCCTCATAATTTTAAATACCTCTATCAAGTCCCCCCTCAACCTTCAACGCTCCAAAGAATAAAGACCTAACTTGTTCAACCTTTCCCTGCAACTTAGGAACTGAAACCCAGGTAACATTCTAGTAAATCCTCTCTGTACTCTCTCTATTTTGTTGACATCTTTCCTATAATTCGATGACCAGAACTGTACACAATACTCCAAATTCGGTCTTACCATTGCCTTGTACAATTTTAACATTACATCCCAACTCCTATACTCAATGCTCTGATTTATAAAGGCCAGCATACCAAAAGCTTTCTTCACCACCCTATCCACATGAGATTCCACCTTCAGGAAACTATGCACCATTATTCCTAGATCACTCTGTTCTACTGCATTCCTCAATGCCCTACCATTTACCATCTATGTCCTATTTGGATTATTCCTACCAAAATGTAGCACCACACACTTATCAGCATTAAACTCCATCTGCCATCGTTCAGCCCACTCTTCTAACTGGCCTAAATCTCTCTGCAAGCTTTGAAAACCTACTTCATTATCCACAACGCCACCTACCTTAGTATCATCTGCATACTTACTAATCCGATTTACCACCCCATCATCCAGATCATTAATGTATATGACAAACAACATTGGACCCAGTACAGATCCCTGAGGCACACCACTAGTCACTGGCCTCCATCCTGACAAATAGTTATCCACCACTACTCTCTGGCATCTCCCATCCAGCCACTGTTGAATCCATTTTACTACTTCAATATTAATACCTAACGATTGAACCTTCCTAACTAACTTTCCGTGCGGAACCTAGTCAAAGGCCTTACTGAAGTCCATATAGACAACATCCACTGCTTTACCCTCGTCAACTTTCTTCATAACACCATCAAAAAATTCAATAAGATTTGTCAAACATGACCTTCCATGCACAAATCCATGCTGACTGCTCCTAATCAGACCCTGTCTATCCAGATAATTATACATACCATCTCTAAGAATACTTTCCATTAATTTACCCACCACTGATGTCAAACTGATAGGCCTATAATTGCTAGGTTTACTCTTAGAACCCCTTTTAAACAATGGAACCACATGAGCAATACGCCAATACTCCTGCACCATCCCCGTTTCTAATGACATTTGAAATATTTCTGTCAGAGCCCCTACTATTTCTACACTAACTTCCCTCAAGGTCCTAGGGAATATCCTGTCAGGACCTGGAGATTTATCTATTTTTATATTCCTTAAAAGCGCCAGTACTTCCTCCTCTTTAATCGTCATAGCTTCCATAACTTCCCTACTTGTTTCCCTTATCTTACACAATTCAATATCCTTCTCCTTAGTGAATACCAAAGAAAAAAAATTGTTCAAAATCTCTCCCATCTCTTTTGGCTCCACACATAGCTGCCCACTCTGATTCTCTAAGGGACCAATTTTATCCCTCACTATCCTTTTGCTATTAATATAACTGTAGAAACTCTTCGGATTTATTTTCACCTTACTTGCCAAAGCAACCTCGTATCTTCTTTTAGCTTTTCTAATTTCTTTAAGATTCTTCTTACATTCTTATATTCCTTGAGTACCTCATTTACTCTATGCTACCTATATTTATTGTAGATATCTCTCTTTTTCCTAACCAAGTTTCCAATATCCCTTGAAAACCATGGCTCTCTCAAACTTTTAAACTTTCCTTTCAACCTAACAGGAACATAAAGATTCTGTACCCTCAAAATTTCACTTTTAAATGACCTCCATTTCTCTATTACATCCTTCCCATAATACAAATTGTCCCAATCCACTCCTTCTAAATCCTTTTGCATCTCCTCAAAGTTAGCCTTTCTCCAATCAAAAAACTCAAACCTGGGTCCAGTCCTATCCTTCTCCATAATTATATTGAAACTAATGGCATTGTGATCACTGGACCCAAAGTGCTCCCCAACACATACCTCCGTCACCTGACCTATTTCATTCCCTAACAGAAGATCCTACACTGCCCCTTCTCTAGTCGGTACCTCTATGTATTGCTGCAAAAAACTATCCTGCACACATTTTACGAACTCCAAACCATCCAGCCCTTTTACAGTATGGGCTTTCCAGTCTATGTGTGAAAAATTAAAATCTCCCACAATCACAACCCTGTGCTTACTACAAATATCTGCTACCGACTTACAAATTTGCTCCTCCAATTCTCGCTCCCCATTAGGTGGTCTATAATACACCCCTATAAGTGTTACTACACCTTTCCCATTCCTCAATTCCACCCAAATAGCCTCCCTAGACAAGCCCTCTAATCTATCCTGCCAGAGCACCGCCATAATATTTTCAATGACAAGCAATGCAACACCTCCCCCTCTTGTCCCTCCGATTCTATCACACCTGAAGCAACGAAATCCAGGAATATTTAGTTGCCAATAACACCCCTCCTGCAACCATGTTTCACTAATAGCTACAACATATTTCCAGGTATCAATCCATACTCTAAGCTCGTCCACCTTTCTTACAATGCTCCTAGCATTAAAATAAATGCATTTAAGAAATTCTCTTCTCTGTTTATCTCTAACTGTACAAAGAACTTTACTGTCTTCTTTTTCTTCCTTCTCCCATACATCTGTTCCTACCCTCTGGTTCCCCTCCCCCCTCGTATCTAGTTTAAATCCACTGGAGCCTCTCTAGCGAACCTACCAGCAAGAATATTTGTCCCCCTCCAGTTCAGATGTAAACCGTTCCACCAGAACAGGTCCCACCTTCCCTGGAAAACTGCCCAATTATCTATAAATCTGAAGCCCTCCCTCCTGCATCATGTCTTCAGCCATGTGTTGATCTGCACTATCTTACTATTTCTAAACTCACCTACACTTGGCACTAGTAGCAATCCTGAAATTGCTATCCTGCAGGTCCTGTCCTTTAACTTGGCACCTAGCTCCCTAAACTCACCTTTCAGGACCTCCTCACTCTTCCTACCCACGTCATTGGCCCCTACATGGACCACGACATCCGGCTGCTCACCCTCCCTCTTGAGAATACTGAGAACCCGATCTGAGATATCGCGGACCCTGGCACCAGGGAGGGAACAGACCATCCGGGATTCTCAATCACTTCGACAGAACCTCCTATCTGCCCCCCTATCAAATCCCCTATCACTACTGCTCTCCTCTTTTCCCTCCTTCCCTTCTGAGCTGAGGGTCCAGTCTCGGTGCCAGAGACACAATCACTGCAACTTGTCCCTGGTTGGTCGTCCCCACCAACAGTATCCAAAACGGTATACTTATTGTTGATGGAAATGGCCACAGGTGTGCTCTACTCTTCCTGTCTATTCCCCTTCCCTCTCCTGACAGTCACCCAACTACCTGTCTCCTGAATCCTAGGGGTGACCATCTCCCTGAAACTCCTGTCTATTTTTGCCTCTGCCTCCCGAATGATCCGAAGTTCATCCAGCTCCAGCTCCAGTTCCCTAACACGGTTTGTCAGGAGCTGCAGCTGGGTGCACCTTTTGCAGGTGTAGTCATCAGGGACAATTGTGCTCGCCCTGACTTCCCACAAACTGCAAACGGAGCACTCAACTGCCCTAACTGCTGCCTCCATTACCTACTCCTAAGCTAATTAGATTAATTAAAGGAGCTTACCCAGCCTTACCTCACCTGGAGTGAAGCTCGTACTCAGCCTCTGCTCGCTTTTTAAATTGCCCCGCTGATCTCAGAGGCCGACCTTCACGCGCTTGCGCAGTCGTGCACCGTTCAAACCTCGCCTCTGCCTGTTCTCGCTGAAGCCTGATTGAGTCAAAGTCACCCCACTCTGACAATGGTCGCTACAACAATGGCTGCTGTATATGGCGGTCTTTCTTTTAAACCTTTGGCGCGCTACGTCATGCGCCTGTGTAATCTAGCCTCTTTGCCCCGATCAGTTAAAAAAAAGGCTTCTCTCCGAGCTTATTTTACCTCTTCCCTCACCGCCTCTTGCTTCGATTTAAAAAAATGAACGTTATTCTTTTCCAGTACTGTGAAGACTGACTAAAAAGTAATTGTTCAAATAACCCGCAATACCTTTGATTCGGGAAGGTGCTGGGGACGTGTGTAGGTTGCCACATGCTTTAAAAATGCTGATTTCCAAGTTTCAGTCATGAACTCCCACACAGAGCAACTCAGCAGTTTCAGGCAGCATCCATGGATGGGACCCTTGATCAGGGCTAGAAAGGAAGGGGCTAGCAGCCAGAATAAAGTGGGTGGGGGGAGGGAAAGGGGTACGGTTTGGCTGGTGAGAGGAGAGACCAGCTGGGGAGGAAGGTACATGGGGGAAGAGGAAGTAAGAAACTGGGAGGTGATAGGTAGAAAAAGTAAAGGCGAGAAGAAAAGCAGGGGTGAATTGGGAATGGAAAACCAGAGAAAGGGGGAAGGTGGAGTGATTAACAGAAGTTAGAGAAGTTGGTTTTCATGCCATGAGGTTGGAGGCTACCCAAATGGAATGAAGCGTTGCTCCTCCAGCGTGAATGTGGGTTCATCATAGCAGTAGAGGAGGCTATGGCCAGACATGTGATGAAGGGAATGGGAAGTCGAACTAAAATGAACAGCCAACAGAAGATCCTGCGTTTTCTGTTGGACAGGGTTACTTATCTCTGTAACCGTGTTAGCCCTGTCCTTTTACCTCCCCCCTCACCACCATTCAGGACCCCAAACAGTCCTTTCAGGTGAGACAACAACATTTCACTTGTGAGTTTGTCGGAGCTATTGATTACAGCCGCTACCTCCAGTGTGGCCTCCTCCTCATCAGTGAGTCGCGGCACAGATGGGGAGGCCGCTTTGTCGAGCACTTTCCCTCTGTCTGCCGCAAATGGCAGAATGCCCTGTAGCCTCTCATTTCGATTCAACTTTCCATTCCCATGTCTATGGCCTCCTCTACTGCCATGTTGAGGCTGAAATCAGGTTGGAGAAGTAATGCCTCATATTCCATCTGGGTTGCCTCCAACTTAATGGTGTGAACATCAATTTCTCCAACTGATGCTAATTTCTCCCCCTGCATTTTTTCCTCCCCCCCCCCCCACTTTGTTCCTTTTTGATTCCTTGTTCTTATTACCCTCTTACCCCTTCTCTTCTCCTCATCTAGCCATCACCTCTGTCTGGTGCCCTTCCTACTTCCCTTTGTTCCATGGTCCATTGTCCTCCCCAATCAGACTGCTGCTCCTTCAGTCCTTTATGTCTGCCACCTAATGTATAACCTCCCAGTTTCTTACTTCCCACTCCCCCACCTACCTGACCTTTCCTCTCACCTGGTCTCACCTATCATCTCCCAGTCTGTACTCCTTCCCCTGCCCCACCTTCTTAACTGTTTTCTGCCTCCTCCCTTTTCAGTCCTGATGAAGGGTCTCAGCTCAAAACATCAAGTATTTATTCCCTTTTATGGATGCTGCCTGACCTGCTGAGTTCCTCCGGCATTTCATGTGTGTTGCTCAATACTGCCAGCATCTGCAGATTCGCTTGAGTTTAGTCATGACCTCTCCCATAAAGCAATCAGAGGGAATGCAAAACAAGTCCCGAGTAAACTATTTGGAAAAGCCTCGGAATACTTGCCTTCCCACTTTCACAGTTGATAATGATTTTTCTGCTAAAGGCCTTGGTAGAATGAGAAAGAAATTGCACACACCTTCATCCCAGCCTTCAGCGACTCCTGCCAGCTCATAATGCTTTTTACGTAGTCCTCCGAGGCGCTCCCTCTCCTTCTGTAGTTGACTTTCCAGTTCTAAAACACGAACCTTCAGGGGAGGAATTAAAAGACAAAAAGATGTTACATTGTCACTTTCATTGCACCTGCTCTTGTGGTGGAATCAGTCTGGGAGTGTAGGGGCCTTGCACCAGCTTTCAGTGAACTTGTAGGGGCCTTGCACCAGTTTTCAGTGAACCTGTAGGGGCCTTGCACCAGTTTTCAGTGAACCTGTAGGGGCCTTGCACCAGCTTTCAGTGAACTTGTAGGGGCCTTGCACCAGTTTTCAGTGAACTTGTAGGGGCCTTGCACCAGTTTTCAGTGAACCTGTAGGGGCCTTGCACCAGCTTTCAGTGAACCTGTAGAGACCTTGCACCAGCTTTCAGTGAACTTGTAGAGGCCTTGCACCAGCTTTCAGTGAACCTGTAGGGGCCTTGCACCAGCTTTCAGTGAACCTGTAGGGGCCTTGCACCAGCTTTCAGTGAACCTGTAGGGGCCTTGCACCAGCTTTCAGAGAACTTGTAGGGGCCTTGCACCAGTTTTCAGTGAACTTGTAGGGGCCTTGCACCAGCTTTCAGTGAACTTGTAGGGGCCTTGCACCAGCTTTCAGTGAACTTGTAGGGGCCTTGCACCAGCTTTCAGTGAACTTGTAGAGGCCTTGCACCAGTTTTCAGTGAACTTGTAGAGGCCTTGCACCAGTTTTCAGTGAACTTGTAGGGGCCTTGCACCAGCTTTCAGTGAACTTGTAGGGGCCTTGCACCAGCTTTCAGTGAACTTGTAGAGGCCTTGCACCAGTTTTCAGAGAACTTGTAGGGGCCTTGCACCAGCTTTCAGTGAACTTGTAGGGGCCTTGCACCAGTTTTCAGTGAACTTGTAGGGGCCTTGCACCAGCTTTCAGTGAACTTGTAGGGGCCTTGCACCAGTTTTCAGTGAACTTGTAGGGGCCTTGCACCAGTTTTCAGTGAACTTGTAGGGGCCTTGCACCAGCTTTCAGTGAACTTGTAGGGGCCTTGCACCAGTTTTCAGTGAACTTGTAGGGGCCTTGCACCAGTTTTCAGTGAACCTGTAGGGGCCTTGCACCAGCTTTCAGTGAACTTGTAGGGGCCTTGCACCAGCTTTCAGTGAACCTGTAGGGGCCTTGCACCAGCTTTCAGTGAACCTGTAGGGGCCTTGCACCAGCTTTCAGTGAACCTGTAGGGGCCTTGCACCAGTTTTCAGTGAACTTGTAGGGGCCTTGCACCAGTTTTCAGTGAACTTGTAGGGGCCTTGCACCAGTTTTCAGTGAACTTGTAGGGGCCTTGCACCAGTTTTCAGTGCACAGAAAAAGCTGACCAGCCCCATTCTTTCTGCAGATCATATACAAGTACCAGATTCCCACCTCTAACTTCCAAAGGAAAATTCAGATTCTTTATCTTTAATAGTAATGATGCAGAGCTGTTGAGCATGCATCAGTCCTCTTCTCTCCACTAAAAGAACAGCACTCTATCTGGTCAAGTATTATTTATTATTTGAATGATGCTCATCATCATACTGCAGGAGGTACAGCTTCTGAGAAACTGCAAGTTGTAGCTTCCCACTGCCTCATTTGACAGAGAGCTTGCTGGATAAATTCAGTCTGATTAGAATGCAAGCTTAATGTTAATTCCCCTAAAAATGTTCCCCTGCTGGTGGGCAACGGTACGTGGAAAATGCATTTAATTGAAGGGATGTGGAAGATACAATCAGACACTTTATCTCTTTCATTACTTCAAGAAACAATGGAAAGAAGCAGAGAGCCAAGCAAAAGTAGTTTTATAATACCTGTGAGTCCATTTCCTGTCGCTTGATTTGTGTCAGCGTCATGCTGGAGAAATCCATTGTGTCTGGAACAGATGAATGAAAGCATCAGGAAAAAAATCATCAGCAACAGATAGACATAAGCTACGGCTCCTCATTTGCAATTTATTTTCGTCAACCAAAAGTACTTTTTGCTGGAAACAGTGCTGTGGGTGTTGGTATTGTCCATTTCCTTTCTACCCGCTGATTGAAGAGATACCATAAATTGGTAGTTTTAGTCTATACCTGTATATCATGTGGGTCTGCTTGCTGTCATTGACAACACCATTTGTCAATGTGAAGCTGATACATTAAAGGTGACAACTGTTATACATGTACCATGTATACATCAACCAATCATGTATCAGCAACTCAATGCATAAAAGTACACAGAGATGGTTAAGAGTTTCAGTTGTCATTCCGACCAAACATGAAAATGGAGAAGAAATGTGACCTAAGTGAGTTTGACCATCGGTGCCAGACAGGGTGGTTTGAGTATCTCAGAAACGGCTGATCTCCTGGGATTTTCACAAACAGTCCCCAGAGTTTACAGAGAATGGTGCAGAAAATATCCAGTGAGTGGCAGATCTGTGAGCAAACACGCCTTGTTAATGAGAGAGTTCAGAGATGACAGGAAGGTAACAGTCATTCAAATAACAAAGTGTTACAACAGTGGTGTGCAGGTGGGCACCTTTGAATGCAGAACACATGCCGAACGTTGAAGTGGATGGACTACAGCAGCAGAAACCACACTGGGTTTCACTTCTCTACCTAACAAAAGTGTCTACTGAGTGCATAACTATCAGTGTAAATTTAGCGGCTAAAATTTTAACAAAGGTATTGCCATAGACTCTGTGTCAGTCCCCCTGTATGCAAGTAGGCATCAATGAAAAAGTAACACATTTGAAAAATGAGAAGCTATCTGCAATAAAAAAAATCTACAAAAATTCACCAAAACAGGCAATATCTATAGAGATTGAAATGTTAAATAATTAACTTAATTATCTTTTGTCAGAATACTGAAAAAGCTTCTCTGCTTCCTAGATCAGTTATTGACCTAGAGGACCAGTTTAATCATTCTCTCTCCGAACATTGCCTGACTTAATAATTCCATGCTTCCAGTGACTGCAGTGTTTTAAGTTATGTGAATCAATGCACACCCCCTCACCCCTACCAAAACCCCCCACACACTCTACCACCCACCCCTCTGCTTTGTATCACACTCATACACAATGGGAATAGTGCACTACCTTTCTCCTCAATCTGGAACTTCCCCGATTTGGTGGAAGCCACCACTTTGGCCGTGGCCTCGTTAACTCCCTTGGATGCTTCCCGCAGCCTTCCGAGATTACTGTTGTCTTTATCCGCTTTCACCTGCAGCAGAGATTGCCTCAAATAAGAGTGTATCAGGAGCAAGAGGAAACCAGGAAAAGGACGGATCACTTGGGAGTAATCCATATGTGGTCAGGCAAAGCCCTAAATGAGTATGGCTTATTTGGAGAAGGATCTGCAACAGAGTAAGCTCTGGGAGGGGTATATCAATAGTCTGCAGCATATCAATATTAAAGAATTGGAGGTGTTAAATGTCTTGAGCACATAAGGGTGAATAAATCCCCAAGGTTGGATGAACAAGATGCTGGAGGAACTCAATGGATCAAGAATCATCTCTGAAGGCAAGTAGTCAACCTTTCAGGTACAGACCCTTAAGTTACGTCTCCTGGGTGAGATCTACCTCAGAATGCTGTGGGAAGCAATGGAGGAAAGAGCTGGGGTTTTGATGGAGATTTTTGCATCTTCTTTAGCTATAGGTGAGTGCTACAAAACCGAAATATAACTATTTAATGTTGGGACAAGCCAGATAACCACAGGCCAGTGAGCCTTATGTAAATGGTTGAGAAATTATCAGAATAGGATTTAAGTACATTTGGAAAGACTGGGACTGATCAGCGATAGTCAACATTGCTTCATGCAAGGGAATTCCTGTTTCATTAACTTGACTTTTTGTTTTGAGGGGGTAGCCAAGAAGATTGATGAAGACAGGGTGGTAGATGTTGCATTTATGGACTTCAGCAAGGCATATGACAAGATGCCACATCCAAAAGGTTATGGATCAAAGGTGAGATAAGCCAACTGGATCCAAAGTTGGGTTGGTGACAGAAGGCAGAGGATGATAGGGGAAGGGTACTTTTCCATCTGGAAGTCTAGGACCAGTGATGTACTGCAAGGATCAGAGCTGGAATCATTTGTTAAGATGTCCATCAATAATTTGGCTGTGAAGATAGGACAGATAATTAATAAAGCTGTGGATGACACAAAGGTTCTTGGTATTGCAGATAGTGAGAAAGGCTAAGACTACAGCAGGACATATATCAGAGGAAACTTGGGTAAAGAGTGTGCAGAGGATATTCGCCTGAATGTTGCATAGATTAGAGGCATTTAGGAATGGGGTGAGACTAGTTTGCTTTCCCTGAAACAAAGGAGATTGAGGGGTGATTAAGGTATGTAAATTATCAGAGCTATCGATGGGGTAGATTGTCAGACTCTTATCCCCGTTGGGGTATCAAAAACAGGGGGCATAGATTTAAGGTGAAAGGAAGGAATTCTAAAGGAGATTTGAGGGGAATATCTGGAACTCACTGGCAGAGGAGGTGATGGAATCAGATACAATCAATATTTAAGAGACATTTAGGCAGGCACTTAAATAGACAAGGCATGTACTGATCAGGACCCAGTGTGGACAAATGGAGTTGTGTAGATGGAGAAGGATATTGCCATGAGCCTACAGTTTCTGAGCTGTACAGAACGGTATGGCTCTCAGTAGTCGGACAATATTCAGTAAACATGAAACTCCTGACAGCACTGCGCTATCTCAGACGGTGTCACTGTCAGAAGCAAGACTGATAAAAACAATCGCAAACACGCTGAAATACGGGTGCTTTATAATTGTAAAGTGAACTCTAGGCACTCTCGTGCATACAGGGTCATTGATAAGACTATCCCTCACAAGCTGTACTGGAAGATAAATGTTGTGACTCTAACATATCGAATCACTTTTCCAATCCATCTGTTCAATCAGTGGGATGTTATATCAAATATAAAGTTTTTATAAACTAAATTAACATTTTTCAACTCTCGGCATTCCTTTAGGAAGGTTTCTACCCATTTGCCTCATGTAATTGAGAGGATATGAAGAAGGCGAGGACTCACCTTGGAGGCAGCAACCAGCTGTGCTGTACTGGCTGCAATCTCGTGGGAACACACCATTAATTCCTCAAACTTCCCCTTTCCCTGGACAACCATATCTGCAGCATCCCTGAACAGACAAGTGGGAGAATACTAGTGCAAGCTCCAAACCATTTATCAAATCTCAGCACCGCACCATAAATCAGAACGTTCCTATGGCAGAAAGAGAGCCACCAGCCGACAGAAGCTCGTTGAACAAGCATCAATGAGAATTACCACAAGGACATAATATACAAACATATAGCATAAATTGCATTAAAGTATTAGAGGACATTATTGCCCAAAAGAATGCTAACATGTGACTCTGATAACCCACATTATAAGGACGATGTTGAAGCAGCCGACCTCAAATATCAAGTGATCGCTGTGTGGTGCGCCTGCCCTTTCCTGACGGTCTGCTTCAGCCAAGCAGCAGGATCCCTGTCACCCAATGGCCACGAGGCCAACAAGCTGTCTCTAGTCACATAAGCATCTCTGAACCATTGCAAACCAGAAGGAAAGAACTTCATTTCTAGCCAATTACTATTTGGTCCAATTTTTAAAACATTTGTGTCCTATTTTGCTTACATTTAATGCCGTCTCTATGCTTGTTGGGCCTTCAATGATTCGATCCTGTCTCAGGCGTATATAATTTTAAACAGAACAGTATGATCTCCTACTTTAATGAAAATTTAGCTCTCCCTTCACATTTGTGGGTGGTCACAAAGCATTCTAGAAAATCTGTGCCACTTTTAGACCATAACACATGGGAGCAGAGTTGGGCCATTTGGCCCATTGAGCCTGCTCTGCCATTCCATCATGGCTGATTTATTATCCCTCTCATCTCCATTCTCACCATAACCTATAAGACACAGGAGCAGAAGTAGGCCTTTGAGCCCATCATGGCTGCCCTACCAGACTCATCCTTACCTCATTATTCTGTAGCAACAAGCCCAAACCTCCACAATTGCTTGGTTTCAGTTTCAGTCCAAATGAAGGCCCTTGGCCCGAAACATCGACTGTTTATTCATTTCCACAGATGCAGCCTGACCTCCAGCATTTTTGTGCATGTTGCTCTGCATTTCTAGCATCTGCAGAATCTCTAGCGTTTTCAGTATTCTAATGCTCAACCACTGCACCTCAAATCTTATATTTTGTATATACACCTAGTATTCTATTACATTTTGTTGGGAACTTACTGCTTTGTTTACTGTCTATGACATGAAAGAGAACTCTGCTTTCCCACATCAGTATGTATTTACCATCGAAAACAAATTATTTACACTGAGTTTCTACGGCAACACCTCTGTCCATCCACTACCACAGCTTCCTTTAGTACTTAGAATTAGTTATCATCCCTCCCCCTCGAGTAGAAATTTGCACACCTTCTTGCTAGCCATACACCTCTGTCATTGTGAACAGTACCAATCCCAATAACTGGTGGCCATTTACAACCTTCTGAGGACCAGCCTGCAACTTCAGCTCCACATTTCCTCTTTTAAACCTTCAAAGCAACAACAGTATCTGTAGCAGTACAACTGCTGTCAGAATCCTTTCTTAATCTCCCCAACCCCCGGCATGCTGAAAGTTGTCACACTTGTTACAAAGTCTACAGCAGACAAGGACAAGGAGGAACTCAGCAAAGTTGTCAGGTTTTTACACTGGTTAATTATCAGACAATTTAAGATTAGGCATGGTTCACAATAGAAGTCTGAATTATAGATGTTGGTACTGAAATCTGCAAGGAGAAACTAGAAGTGTGAATATATTAACAGGTACATTTAGAATCATAGAGGCACAGAAAAATGCTACTCAACTTCCGTTCAGCACCTAATAATTCTCTTATGGATATCTGGAATTTCACAAGTATCTTCTTTCCCAAGTAAGATCCCATTTTTAGCTTCTGTATTTATCTGACATTAGTTTTGCTCTACATCCAGGAGGCAGATTGGAAATAATTACTCAAAGGAAGGGAGGTACTCAAGGTAGAGGAAAGGGTGAAAGTTAATAAGGTATGAGAAAAGCTAACTGTGCTTAAAGAAATGCCCCTTACAAAAAGGGTTTCAACAAAATGCTTACTACCAACTATAGACCAGTCAGTTTATCTTTAATGATGGTGAAGTTCTTAGAAACAATGTTCAGGAAAAATTAAAAGTTACTTAGAGCCTACTTAGAGATTTATTAAAGGCAACTTGTGTTCAACTAACATAACTGAATTTTCTGATGAGATGGTCAATAAAAGTAAATGTAGAAGAGGTTATTTATTTAGATTTTCAGAAGGCATTTGACTAACTCCCATATAAAAAGCAGACCAGTTAAGCTGTGGATAGGGAGTAAAAGAGTCGGTTTCTGAGTGGGTAAAGAACTGGCTTAATGATAGAAATCAGAGGGTTATAGTAAACAGATAGTTTTCTGACTGGAGTATGATAGAGAGTTGTTCCTTGATGTCAATGCCATTTTTATATATATTGCCAAATTCATAAGCAGCGGGAAAAATTTTGAAGTTTGCAAATGATACAAAAATAGGAGATGAGTAAATAATGAGCATAATGTCAGACTGCAGCAACCTGAAGCAGAGTGGATAGACAGGTAGAGATGAAAGTTAATAGAGATGAGTACATTAATATACTTCGGAAAAATCAATGCTGAACAATATTATAGACCAAGTGACATATTCTAATATAAATGACTGAGAGACAAATGTTGTGTATGAACCTTTACAGCTAGTGGGGCACACAGGGAATGTGTGTGCTAAGGTACGTGGTGTCCTCACCTTCATACAGGAAGTATTGGAAATGCTACTACACTTGATGCACTGTTGGACTACAAATAAACGTACTTATGAAATTCTGGTCACCATACTTTAGGACGGAAGTGGAAAGCCGTAGGGAGATTGACGGCAAGATTGGCTTTATGAATGAAGGATTTGATCAACAATGTCTGACTGGAGAGACTGGAGCAATCGTGCATGGAGTAAAGAAAATTGAAAGAGATTTGTACAAGACTGGGTTTAATTGAGGAAATTAGGGGTAATGGGGAGAAGGCTAGAGACTGGGGCTGAGGGGGAAATGGATCAGCCGTGATGCATTGGTGGAGAGGACTTGATGGCCTAAAAGGCCTAATTCTGCTCCTATACCTTATGGTCTTAAAAGGAACACAACTGAAGAGATCAGAAATGACATGGAATGATGTTGCCTATCAGGGTCATGAAAACAAAGTCTATTAGGACTTATAAACGAGAACTGGATAGATACTCAAAGGAAAGTTATCTTAAGAGCAAACATAGTAATGAGACTGACTACATTGCACTGTGAATTTGATGGGCCAAATAGCTTTCTCCTGTGTCTTACTTCTATGATTCTAGAAAAAGAGATTTTATTTTTTTAATTTGATCCTTTGACTATTCAACTTGAATGCAATGGTATCCAATCCTTAAACTCCCATTGCAATCTTGTTAACCAGACATGATTGCAACTGGGATCCAGATTCAGCAGCAGAGTCCATAGGTGACTGATGCTAGAACTGTAAAAGAACAGCAGTTGTAATACTTACACCAACACAGTAGCTCCCCAGCCAACAGCCTTTGATGCAGAAATGAGTCCTTCGGTCCATCTGGAGTTCTTGGCATAGAACTCTTTCTGGGACGCTGCCCCCTATGAGCAAGAAACACAAAGCCATCATGGCACCTTCTCTGTTGAAGGTTCTGACATGTTGCTGGATACGCTAGGACTATTACTTCATCTAAGTGCCCATTCTCCATGTGCCACTGCATGACTGACAGATGAAATTCAAACCCGTCCTCCTGAGTCCAGATAAAGAATTGGGCTTTGTCTGAAACACAAATGATCAGAAGGGAAACGAAGGACCAGGCTGGACAGAACATGAAACAACATTGCAAGGAGGGACAAGTGCGTTCCTTGTTGCCATTTCCTGACTTGCTGCCATCAGTTTGGGAAGGAATTCCAGTAAAATGACAGAAAACAACTATTAATTTCATATGGTGAGTATATGCAAATAGTCTATTACAAGTCTCTTCCATAGTTGCTACTAAGTTGTTCCTGAAATATCTGGTTGGAGGACTCACCGAGCCTGTTTCAATAGCACTGTGCACTGATACAATCACCTTTAACAGTGAAACAACAGTGCACTTCACAGCTCAGTATTCAAATATTGAAAACTAAGCCAGCAGAGAGATACGTGATCCAATGGTAGGAGAGGTAGATACTTAGGAAAGGCTCAATATGTTAATAGCCCTAGTGTGTGGGTGAGTGGCTTGAGTGATGGAAATATGGGGAGAAGCAATAGGATTGATGTGAATAGGTGATTGATGGCTGGGGTAGTTTCAAGAGGCTTCGTGTGGTTCTGCAACTAGGTTTTACAAGGCTCTTACCCTTCCACTCTCCACTATGTCCCTCTGTAGATCCTTCGACGTCAGAACCAACATTTTGATAGCATGCATCAAGTCAGTGCAAGATTCAAGGATCCTGAAGTAAATAATGCAGACAAACAAACTTAGAGAATAGGATTTAAAGCAGTTCAGTATGATTGTAGTCAAAATGTAGTAAACTAGTCAATTTTATTTCTGATTCAAGTCTATAAATGGACAAGGAACTTATTCAACAGAATCTGCAAAGGAAGTGGATGAAAAATGGGTTTGCCCAAGCCCATGAGAATTCTGAATAATAGAAAATTAGCAGTCATTTGTCATTCTGTGGAATGGACTGGATGAGAATGGAATTAGTTAATTGACAATCAAGGTGCTGAATGGGAATCAGTTACATCCTTGGATCTCAATCAAATAGGGACAACTTTAATGATGACACACGAGCTGCATTGTTGACTTCTGTTTCTGATCAAAATGAACAATCCCTCCAGCAGGAACTTCTAAAGTTCCATCCACAAATCAGCAGATCAGGACTGATGGCTAGCTGATTAATACCTCTACAACATTCAAAGGTCAAAAACTAAAGAGATTTTTTAAAATTAAATCTTTTAAAAACCACTTGTGTTATTCCTAAAATTCTAAATTGGTGTGGAACTGTCACAATTGTTGTCTCCTGATCGCACTTAGAAACACCACTGCAGAGAGATGACTGTAAACATAAGCCCACCGTACTGAGTAGATACAATGACTCTGGAAACTACTAGTGATTGCATGGCAACTTGCTGAGATTTCACAAAACGGGCTACAGAATGGTAAATAATTACTTTCTCATTGAGAGTTTAATATTAAAAGAACTTTAACAGTGAAGTTGTATTCAATGGCCAGCATCCAAACTTGATGTAGACTGATATGAACTGAGATAATTACCTTTCATTCACCTCCAGCTTTACACCAGTGTCTCCTGCTCTTGACTTGCTTAACATTTCCTGGTTACAAGATTTTAAAGAAAAGAGAGAACTGGTTAAACAAAACCACTTTAAAATCCAACAGGTAACATTCACCTGAGCAACACACACAAAATGCTGGAGGAACTCAGCAGGCCAGGCAGCATCTATGGAAAACGGTACAGTCGGCGTTTCAGTCCGAGACCTTCAGCAGGGTCGATCCCATTTATAGACTTGTTTCTCAGCCTGAAATGTAACTGTACTCTTTTTCATAGATGCTGCCTGGCCTGCTGAGTTCCTCTAGCATTTTGTGTGTATTGCTTGGATTTCCAGCATCTGCAGATTTTCTCTTGTTTGTGATTAGACAACGATCAGTCTTCTGAAAATGAAGAAATTGAATTCTGCATCATGTCAATCTACTCTTTCACTTTTCTAGACAGAGAGTACATATTGGACTAGCTGTTAGAAAAGGCACACAGTTTCAAGTAAAATAGTTTTCAACTTCCTGCAAGCTAACTTCAGACAGGAAGATCGGCCAGATGGAAATAAATGGAACTTAAATAAGTACTAGCAGTAATACACAGAGCTCTTGCTATCACCTCGTACTCAAAACCTTCAGACTTTGCCTTTGTAATCCACCCTTCACTTTCTACCAAGTGCTCCATCTCATCCTACATAGCCTTGCTCTATACAGGACTCACAAAACAAATTACTTCAAACTGTTCTATAGTAGACTAACTCGGAACTGAAATTCTAGAAGTGAAAGAATTTAGTTAGGTACAAAGGAAATCTTCCTTCCCTTTGCGAATGCAAACAAATACAAAACTGACTTGTTTCTTTGTGAACTTCACCCCCACCATCCCACCCAAATCTTAGCTGGCATGCCTTGCTTTACTTTGTGGAAAATCTGTACACGGTGACATGTAAGCGAAAACATGTTATCACTGGCACAAGAAAACAGGTCAATCTACAGGAAGCCCCTAAACATTTGTTTTACCAACTCCACCTAACAATTTATCATCCTGCGTTTGAATTTAGTATTACCTTTAAAACCAATGAAACAGTCAGGGACTCACCTGACCTCCCAAACCTGCTCTGCCTCCCAAAGGCTGAACTTCGATGTGAATTGCACCTTCCAATCCTAATCCCACATTCCTTAACTCCTTGTGCCCAATAAAATCTACTCATCTCAGTCTTGATGTATTAAGCAAAAGCAGTCGAGCATAAGGAGTTCAGAAGATTCACAACCACCATCGCAGCTCTAAAATGCTGCTCCTCATTCTGACACTCGGATCCTATAGTTTTAAATTCTTTACCCAAAGGAACCAGTCAAGTGTAACATTGAGCAAACACGAGGAAATCTGCAGATGCTGGAAATTCAAGCCACACACACAAAATGCTGGTGGAACACAGCAGGCCAGGCAGCATCTATAGGGAGAAGCACTGTCGACGTTTCGGGCCGAGACCCTTTGTCAGGCCGGTGTAACATTGATGCTGTTAAGTTTAAGGTGATCAGATAAAGCAAATGGCAGAGTACTGGGAAGTGCACAAATTAATCTGTGCACCAATGGCTGGAGCTGTAATTGAGGCAGAAATCTTCACAACTTTTAAATACTATCTGCTGAAGCACATTAAAGAGATCTGGATATCCTAGTAGTTTAGCACAAGAGAGTCTATTTATTTTAATTGCCAAGCTATAGAATACAAGAGAAAAGGAGGTCATTATAAAACAGCGTGAAGCAGCAATCAGACTGGTGCTGGAATACTCTAAATAACCGCACATTAGATAAGCTGACAGTGCTACAGAATGCACAGGGAGGATTTACGGGAACAATAGCACAGCGGGAGGATTCAATCAATGAGAAACTTTCACTGGGCTACGTTTGGTTGCCTGAGAACAGAGGAGTCCCTAGTGAAATTTACAGGAGATATAGAGAAGGCACAATAACATAGCGGTGAGCATAACACTTTACAGCACCAGTGACCCAGGTTCAATTCCCGCTGCCACCTGTAAGGAGTTGGTACATGCTCCGCATGGGTTTCCTCCAGGTGCTCCAGCTTCCTCCCACACCTCAAAGATGTAGGTTAATTGGTCACTGTAAATTGTCCCGGGATCAGGAGAGAATTAAATCGGGGAATGCTGGGCGGGTGCAGCTCGGACGGCCGGAAGGGCCTATTCGGCGATGTATCTCAATCAATCAATAAAATTATGTGTCTGCTAGTTTCTCTTAGAGAGATGTCAACAAAGACAAAGATTTCAAAAAGCTGATAAGATTATCCAAAAACCGGGGAATTTTGGTTTCATCTAAAGTGCAACAGATGCTTCTTTTGTTCTTTTACAGATGGTTGGAACTCACTGCCTGTAAGGACAATTGAAGCAAAAATTCATTTAAAAAGTTATCTGGGGAAGCATGTTCAGGGAACTGGGTGTCCAAGTGCACGATTGACAAAAGACTAATAGGCAGGCAGAGCAGCTAGCTATTATATCCAATGGAAAGTTATTATTTATAGGTAGGGAATTGTCATGTACCATGTATGCAGCACTCTATACAGGACAAGTCACTTCATTAAGTAAGATGGTAATGCACAGTTCACAGAAGATTTATTAGATTAAAACCTAGAGCTGGCAGGTTGCCATACAAGTTCAAAGTACAAAGTATGTATAATCAGATACAACATTGAGAATCATTTTTTGCAGGCACCCACAAGATAAAATAAGTACAACAGGATCCTTGAAATAAATTAACAAAGACCAACAAACATCCACTGTGCAAAAGAGGACAAACAGTGCAAATTATAAACGAAAATAAACAAGTAATACGAGGATGTGAACTGCAGAGTCAGTTCAGCACTGAGTGAAGCCGGCTGAGGATGGCTCTAGGGCAACCACTGCATCTGAGCCTGGCAGAAAGTGACCCTGCCTGGCAGTAGTGGTGAGGAGAGAAGGAGATGGTCAAATAGGACAGGCTCAGGTGGGGGGACCTTGGCTGGGACAGAGTAGTGGGGCTGCACACTGGTTTGTTTTCAGCTCTCGGGCCTCAACACTTTAAATCTGGCTTGAAGTCCACCCCGGCATTTTCTTCCGGCAACGACGGCTGAACTTCGCCCACTTCAGTGTGCCATACCTGCAGTCCTGGGAGTCAGGTTCACCAAGTCTGTCAGGAGACTGTAAAATTACTAGCTCGTTTAGACGGCTCAAAGGTACGTTCCTTAATGGGAAATTACAGCTGCGGATTTCAGCAATCGCAGTTCGAAAGAAGTATACCCAGTAGAAGCTTTAGTAGTTTATTAAGCTGTCTGCAAAATATCATCAGCGCCATTTTGGAATACAAGGGAAGGCTGGACTTGTATCTATTGGAATTTAAAAAGAGTGATGCTGTTGTTCGTCCATCGTCATCGTCGATGAAGACCTCGATACCATTAGTCGTTTTGAGACTGGATGTGGTGTGTCCGAAGATGACTGGTCAGGCCAATTTGGGCACGGAATGCCCTGGCACATGTTGGGCAGACGTATAGGCACTGCAGTTGTTGCGCTGGTGGCTCTGGACTTGCGTAGCTCACGCTGATGTTGTGCTTCGGCTGTGCGCCTTGCTTTGTAAACCTGACAGCCTTCGTGGATGAGGCCGCGCCAGGTAGGGCAGTTTTGTGCCAGCGTTTCCCAGGAGTTCGTGTCTACGTCAAACGACTTCAGGGAGGCCTTTAGTGTGTCTTTATAATGTTTCTTCTGCCCTCCATGCAAGCATCTTCCAGCAGAGAGTTCCCCAAAAGAAAGCTGCTTGAGTATGCGTTCGTCCTGCATGCGGATGATGTGACCAGCCCACTGGGTCTGTGCTCTCATCAGCAGTGTGTGGACTGATGGCAGACTTGCTCTAGAAAGAACTTCAGTGTCTGGTACTTTGTCTTGCCACCTGATGCCTGATATTCTGCGAAGACAAGCCATGTGGAAATGGTTGAGCTGTCTTGCATGCCTTCGATACACGGTCCACGTTTCACAGGCATACAGGAGGGGAGTGAGTACCACGGCTCCGTAGGCCTTCAGTTTTGTTGCTGGGCTGATTCCTCGACGTTCCCATACAGTGGAGCGCAGTCTACCGAAAGCAGAACTTGCCTTTGCCATTCTGCAGTTAACTTCTATATCAATAGTCACTGCTCGGAAGAGGGTGCTGCCAAGGTAAGTAAACTGGCCCACTGCCTGTAGTTTCTATCCTTTGATTGTGATTTTTGGTTCTGTGTACGGTGCATGAGGAGCAGGCTGGTGCATGACTTCGGTCTTTTTGATGTTGATGATGAGTCCAAAGATGTCACAAGCCGTGGAGAGTTTGTCCATATTGACTTGCATCTCTGGCTCTGAGCCAGCGCACAGGGCGCAGACATCGGCAAAGAGGAGGTCTCTCAGAACAGTTTACTTCACTTTGGTAATAGCTTGAAGTTTCCTCACATTGAAGAGCTTCCCATCCACTCTGTACTTGAGGCTGATTCCAGCATCACTGTCCTGGAAGGCATCATTCAGCATGGCAGAAAAAGAGTGATACATGGTTTATTAGAATATACAAGATTTTGAGGAGTCTTGATAGGTGGAAGTGGAGAGGATGCTTCCTTGTGGGAGCATCTAGCCCTGTCCCATCTGCCTGCGTTTGACACATCTCCCTCTCTTCTCACTGCTTAAAAATACGGAGTCATCACTTTAAGACACAGATGAGGAAAACTGTTTACACTGAGGATTGTGAATCTTTAGAACTCTCTTCCTCAAAGGCCACTGAAACACTGAGCCTTTGAATATTTGCAAAGCCGAGGGAGGTAGATACTTGTTTTGCAGGGGAATGGAAGACTCTGTGGCTAATCAGGAATGTGGAGGTGAGGTCACACAATCAGATCACCATCATCTTATTAAACAGTGGAACAAACTTGATGGGCTGAGTGGCCACCTAGTGTTCCCTATTTGTTCTTTTGTATATGTGTCTGCTGTCACCAGCATAGTTACTGGCCAACAGCTGAGAAATGGGACTTGCACTAAATAAAAATACAAGAGATTGCAGATGCTGAAAACTGAAACAGAAAACAAATTGTTGCAGGAAGATTCCACATGTCCCAGGAATCAATCTTGCTCTGAGTGTTTCCTCACGTACACCACAATATCCTCTCTTCCAGACATGCCTCTTAGAGCAACAGAATATTATAACAACTTTCTACTGTTCTAGCTAATGAAATTAACACTGGGTTTATTTGAAATCACCTCTATCCTTTTGGTTGCTGCCTCAACAGCTGCGGACGTAGCAGACATCTCTTGTTCCACAAGATCACCCAGTTCTTTCTGTTTGATGTCTCGTCCTTTAGGCCTTAGTTCCTAAAACAAACGTATATACAGTGGTCAGCAGCATCGCAGACAACAGAGATGAATAGAAAACTCATGTCAGTCCATAATTTCAAGAGCTACACAGGTGGCATATTTTGCCTTCAATGGTGGTGAAACACATCAAGAGGACAACACTGGTCCAGTTCTTAAATCCTGTTTCTTCAGCAGTTCTCGGATGGAGAAACAGCGTGAGTAATCCTGGCTGGACCTTCCCGCAGTTTAGATTGTTTCAATATGCTCCCAACTTCATCCAGTTCTCGCAAACTTAAAGGAACAGGCTCAGCTTCTTACCTCGGCAATGGAGTGTATCTGGTTCAGACTCTCTCTCACCGGAGTGCAATCTGCAGTGCTCAGCGTTGTCGAGTCCTTGAAGCTGGAGAAGTAGGAGAGTACGTTGCTGCCGCACTGCTTACATGCTTCTAACAGGTCTAACAATCGGAAAACATTAGAACGTAAGGTCTGGCCAAGATAGTGTGATCAATATTATAAATGCAAAACACTATAGCAAAGTTTTTTTTATTTCAAGTTTGCTCCTTATTGACTCACCATGGACTCAACCCACAGATTTTGACATTTTTAGGTTATGGAACAAGTAAAGATCAGCTACTCTGCCAAGCATTCACCACCCTTGCCCTGAGCTCAGATCTAGGAAGAAGTGCTTGGGACAGTAATACCTATTTCACCATCCACACCAAGATACCAAAAGTCAGAACGCTAGGAATAAACACCAGAAAGCCTTAATCAGAATCAGAATTATTATCAATGACTAAGTCGTGAAGTGTGTTGTTTTGCAGCGCAGTCAGTGCAATACACAAAATATACTACAAATTACAAGAATTATATTTAAATAAATAGTGCAAATAAAGAGAGGAAAAAGTAATGAAGTAGTATTTATTGTCCATTCAGAAATCTGACAGTAGAGGGGAGGAAACTGTTCCTAAAACATTGTGTTGTGCTCAGGCATCTGTACCTCCTCACTGATTTTAGCAATGAGAAGAGGGCATGGTGAGGGTCCTTACTGATGGCTGCTGCTTTTCTGAAGTTGTCCTTGACAGTGGGGAGGCTAGTGCCCATGATGGAGTTGGCTGTTTACAACTTTCTGCAGCTCTTTCTATCTTGTGCAGTGACCCCCCTCCATGCACAATGATGCAGTATCAAATTAGAGCCGCATTGCAACATATAATCTTTTCAAAAATATGCTAATGAGAGCAAAAAAATCAATAAACCCATTTCTTTCTTTTAAGACATTATCATTGATTTTTTCTAAAGAAAGTGCAGCAAATATATAAGATCTACTCGCATAACAGTCCAAATCAAAGGTCTGTTACGAAGGTGGAGCAACTCTGAGGGGCCTAAGGGTACAAAGTCGCCCCCTCCTTTTTGAGAATCGCAAGATCGCTATTAATTTGGGTCTGGGACCCAGGAAATAAGAGAGAGAGAGACACGCAGAATCCTCAAGGTTTGGAATGTGTCCTGGCCTCAGCGAAACAAAAACCCCTGATAACGGCTATTGTCTCTTGGAGACAGAATTGTGTATTGAGTACTGTACTATTCATTGAAGCCCTCAGGGGACGACCAGAGTGGGCTGGTTGAGGGATTGCATCATCCCAACTGGATTGACATCTGAGACCCCGTGAGTAAGGATAAAAGAGGGTCTGAGGAACAACCCCTTGAGACGCACCAGGAGAAACGCTAGAAATCCCGTGACAGCATTTAATAGCGACAGCCGGTGGGGGGCTCGTGTGCGTCCTTCCCTTGCCTGGGATTGGCGGCCTCACCACGGAAAAAACGGCTTTAGCTAAAGGAGAGGCCACAAGTGAACGGCCACACCAATGGGACTCCCGACGGATCGAAATCATAAAAGGAAAGCCGGCAAGTTTCTCAAAAATCTCTCTCCAACCAAAGGCTGCAGCCTGAATGAACTGAGTGACTTTTATATTCCCATCGGACAATACATTTATCCCCTAGACAATGATAGAGCTTATTTCTTATTGATTATTATTATACCCGCACTTTTAGATTTAGTATTAATGACATATATTATCTGTATGTTTGCATTGATATTATTTTTGTGTATTTTTACTAATAAATACTGTTAAAAATAGTATCATCAGACTTCAACGGACGTCTCTATCTTTGCTGGTAAGTGACCCAGTTACGGGGTTCGTAACAGGTCCAAACCAATTAACAGAAAGGCAGAATGTGAAACATTGGAGGGTTTTTTGTTCCCTTTTTTCCTATTATGGAAGAATTCCAAGAGAGATGCAGAGAGAGCAGGATTAGACAAGCAGAGGGAAGATGGGATGAGTTGGTTGGGGGTTGAAGGAGATAGTATGGAGGAAATATGGAATGGGGAAGGGGAGAGGAAGCTGAGTGGTGCAAGAGAAGGCAGCTAGGGGACAGACACACCAGAGGAGGGCAAATTAAACAGAATGTGAAGAGTAGCCATCATGTTGTTCATGCAGTGCAGAGGTATGCAAGTGTGAAGACCATCAGACACAGAAGTAGAATCAGGCCATTCAGTCCATCGACTCATGTCTGCCATTCCATCATGGCTGATTTAAGACCCCATTCTCTTGCCTACTTCCTGTAAATTTTGATACCATGACTAATCAAGAACCTATCAAGCTCTGCATTAAATATACCCAACGACTTGGCCTCCACAGCTGTCTGTGCAATGTGTTCCACAGATTCACTACCCACTAGCTAGAAATCCCTCATCTCTGTTTCTCTATTCTGAGGCTGTGCCATCTGGCCCTATACTCCTCTATAGGAAACATCCTCTCCACATCCACTCCAACATGTCCTTTTAATATTGAATGGGTTTCAATGAGATTCACCCTCATTCTTCTAAACTTCAGTTAGTACAGGATTAGAGCCAAACGCTCCTCATGTGTTAACCCTTTCATTCCCATAAACTCCTCCGGCCCCACTCCAATGCCAGTATACCTTTTTTAGCTAAGTGGCCTGAAACTGCACACAATACTCCAACTATGGTCTGATCAATGAGTTATAGAGCCTCAGCATTACATCCTTGATTCTATATTCTAGTCTTCTCGAAATGATTGCTAACATTGCAATTGTCTTCCTTACCACTAACTCAACCTGCAAGTCAATCTTCAGGGAATCCTACAAGTTCAAAGGATATTTATTATCAAAGTATGTACACTATACACAACATTGAGATCAACTAAATCCAATAGAACCTATTAAAAAAAAGACCATCAAACACCCAACATGCAGAAAGAAAGCCAAATTGGGCAAACAATAAAATTGAGCCCGTTAGTTGCAGGCCACAGCCTCAGTTCAGCACAGAGCTGAGTAAACTTCACGGAGCAGTAAGCTGAACGGGCCCGGCCCTGACACCCTGATCTGGCCCAGTGCTTAAATCTTCCAAATCTCAGGTCATTCCTCACTCTTGGATCCAGGCCCCAGCATCTCGATTCGTCCCGTACCCAACATTATCAATTCAGCCCGGTGCTTAAATCAATCAAACCTTGAGTCTTTCCTCTGCCTCACCTTGGTTCTACAGCATCCAATTGCCTATGTCCGCTCCAGCAAGGGACAAACATTAGCTCACTCCCTGCTCTCGGGCCTGGCCTCACAGCCTCAATTCAGCCCGTACACACCACGACGCAATTGTTGCACACCTTCGAGACTTCAGTTCACACCTCAAAAATGCCAGGTCATACAGAAGGTTCGAAAGCTCATCTCCAAAAGGGAGGTTACAAGCTACTAATTGCAGTAATTGTTAACCAGGAAAAGTGATTATTAAAGTAGTTCATAGCTATGTTTATTTTATCTCCAACCAGCAAATAGTCACTAATGCTTCATAAAAACATAAAGACTGGAGAGTCTTGGGAGACCTGTATGTGGACTCCCTAGTCTCTTTGCACCTCTGATTTTTTTTAAAAAAATGTTCTCTTAACTTTCTACCAAAGTACATGACCTTACACTTCCCTACACTATATTCCATCAGCCACTTCTTTGCCCATTCTTCCAATCTGACTAGGCCCTTCTACAGACCCCCGCTTCCTCGATACTACCTGACACTCCACCTATTTTCATGTCATCTGCAAACTTTGTCACAAAGCCATCAATTCCATTATCCATATCATTGACATACCACATGAAAAACAGTCCCAACACCACTAGTCACCAGCAGCCAACCAGAAAAGGCTCCCATTATTCCCACATTTAGTCTCCTGCCAGCCAGCCAACCTTCTATCCATATTAGAGTCTTTTCTGTAATACCATGGGCTCTTATCTTGTTAAGCAGCCTCATGTGCGGCACCTTGCCAAAGACCTTCTGAAGATCCTAATATTATACATCCATTGACTCTCCTTTGTCTATCCCACCTGTTATTTTCTCAAAGAACTCCAACAGATTTGTCAGTAAAGATTTCCCCTTGTGGAAACTGTGATGACCTTGGCCTATTTTATCATGTGCCTACAAGTACCTCGAAACCTCATTCTTTATAATTGACTCCAACACCTTCCCAACCAATGAAGACCGGCTAACTAGCCGATAAATTCCTTTCTTTTGCTTCCCTCCCTTCTTAAAGAGTGGAGTGACATTTGCTATTTTCCAGTCCTCCGAAACCAGTCCAGAATCTAGAGATTCTTGAAAGATCATTACAAATGCCTTTACAAAAGCCTCCAGCTACTTCTTTCAGAACACTGGGGTGCAAGTGACTTATCTACCTTAAGACCTTTCAGTTTCCCAAGCATCTTCCCCTTAGTAATAGCAATTACACTCACTTTTGCCCACTGACTCTCAAATTTCTGGCTTACTGCTTGTGTCTTCCACAGTGAATATTGATGCAAAATTCTTATTAAGTTCATCTGCCTTTTCTTTGAACCCCTTTACTACCTTTCCAGCCTCATTTTCCAGTGGTCCAATAGCCACTCACTTCCCTTTTACTGTTTATATCCGAAAAATACTTTCGGTGTTCTCCTTTTTTATTATTGGATAGCTTACCTTCATATTACATGATGGCATTACTCACTGTCAGCAGACGGTGGAGTGATGACATCACTCATGGCAGACAGCGGAGTGATGACATCACTCACAGCAGACAGCGGAGTGATGGCATTACTTAGCATCAGTACACAGCAGTCAGTCTGCAGACAGAGCATTACCAACCACCCGCAAATAATGGTTTAACAACACTAGCAAATGCAGACAACAAACGTTACTTACTATCCGCCTGCTCCATTGGAACCATGTGGGAAGTGGCACTTCCCTGAACAATGGTGTCACTCACCAGATGGGTAAAGACTGTCACTGACTGCAGCAGGTTGCTGGCATCTGAAAAATAAATAAATCTTTTAGAGAATCAAAAAAAAACAGTAATGCCAGATGTGAATCAATACATCTTAAGCATCATGAAGAATTTGCAACTCCCCCATCTCTGAAAGAATTAATTATGCTGGCATACACTTTGCAGAAATTGGTGCAGACATTCCAAGTGCCCAAATTCATCAATCATGGCGGGAGAGAATAAAAATTATTAGCAATAGGGTCACGTTTAACCTTGACGAAAAGATCCCAGAAGCTGTCCAATTTACCAGGCAATTGGAAGACAAAACAGCCTAGTAGTGATTGCAATGGAGTTGTAGTAAAAGAACAAAGAAATGTTACAGCACTTACTCAAGCTTTGATGCAACCAAACTTGTGTGGTTTCCTTAACCCAATGAGGAATGATAAACAGTATTTGTTTTAAACTGATCTAACAAAGTGTTCACGGGATACCCTACAGTGATGAAACAACAGCCCTAACGGCAAAAGTCAATTGAACGGGCATGCCTCCTCCGGAGCTTACAAGTGTAAATGGGGATTCCCTTCATCACACTGATGTTGAGAGGCTGATTCAGAGGCAAGAGTGTAGATTTAAATTCACATCTACTGTCGTGGGCATACAATTGGGTGATAAGTGCCATGAAAAGTAGAGTTTTGTAGTAGCAGCACATTACAAAGAAGACAAACACAATTTACATAAATTTAAATGAACATAAATCATACACACCTTACATGACAGAAACTAAAATAACATAATGGCATTAGTGGAATTTGAGGGAAATATAGTGCAAGACAGAATTTGTCAGGTTCAAGAACCTGATAACAATGGGGAAGAAGCTGTAGATCTTCAGGCTCTTGTATCTCCTGCATGATAGCAGTAATGAGAAGAGGCTGTGGTCCAGATGGTGGGGGTCTCTGATGACAGATGTTACCTTCCTAAGAAAGTGCCTCTCACAGATGTCTTACTGGCCGGGGAACTGTACCCACGATGGAAATGGCTAAGCCCACCACTCTTTATAGCCTTTTATGCCTCTGTGCATTGGAGTTCCCATATCAGGCAGTGATGTTACCAGTCAAAATGTACATCATTAGATGTTTGTCAGAGTCTTTGATGCCACACTGAATCTCCTGAAACATCTAAAAGAGCGACTGGCGCACCATCACCATGGTTTCATCTGTTTGCTGGGCCCAGAATAGAAATCCGAGATGTTGACATCCAGGAACTTGAAGCTGATCACTCATTCCATCACTGATCCTTGAACATGGACTGGCAAATGTTTACTCCCCCACAATCAGCTCCTTAGTTTTGTTGACATGGAGCACAAGTTTGTTGTTATGACACTGCTCAAGTGGCCAGCCCAACTCACTCCTGTACCTCACTGTCCATGATGCTACTGACCATTTGTAGATGGGTTTGAAACTATGCTTAGCCATGCAGTAAGAAGCAGAGAGATAGAGAAAGTGGCTACGCACGCAGGCCTGAAGCGTGCCTGTGTTTTAGGTCAGTGAGGAGAAGACAAAGTTTCTGATCCATACAAATTCTGAGCTTCCAGTGAGGAAGCCGAGGGTCTGATAGCACAGAGGCCCAGGTCTTGGAGCCTGACAACAAGCTTTGACTGGATAATGGTGTTGAAAATACCGAGCTGTCATCACAGTCGGAGACTGAGGGCTTGTTTATTTATAACCAAAGGAAAAAAAATTCTATGGTCAAAGAAATAGATCTTTGGAATTCTGTATCAGAGAGGGATGTGGAAGCTCAGTCATCAGTGGATTCTAGCCTGAGACCAAAGAGAATAAAGGAAAATGGTGGTGGTGTAGAAAGGTGGATTTATGTTAGAACACCATGCAGTCATGTTCAGTTGAACAGCCTGTTCACCATCCTGTCTTTCCTGGTGGTATGATGCTCCTCTGTGGTACTGAGGGAACCCTAGACTGTCAGAGATGCTATTTTTCAATTAACCAAGAGCCCGCATTCCCTCAAATGGATTCAGAAGGCCAGAGCATTAAATCATTGAGGAACTCTCCCTATCTGCACAGGCTGACATTTATCCTTCAATTAACACCAAAACAGATTATCTGATCCTGATTGGTAGCTGTGTTTCCAACAGCACTCGGATTTCACATGAAAACCAGACACAGCACTAGTCAATTTAGTGATCAACTATACATTGATTGAATACATGTCCTTCCTCTGTGTTGATTGTTATAGAACCTATTAGCCAGTTGCTTGCCATTAAGGACACCCATTGTGGCCTGCATTTCAAATGGGGAATGGTACCCTGACAGTGCAGCACTCCTCTGTGCTGTACTGTGATGGCATACCAATATATATAAAAAAAACACTAGGGCAAATGCAAGTCTGCCCCTGAAGTAGGCTTTTCCTGACCTATCCACTGCAAGAAAACGCACCCCCTGTTCATGTTGAATTGGTATGCCCACTGGGGAGCTGATATACTATAACTCTTGCTTTAAATATTCACAGGCTGCAGATTACCCGATTCCAATCATGTGACTAGTTGCTCCTATGGAGGAGGTGAAAATCTAGTCGTAATGGACCATGGTAACTTTTAGCACCACGACCAATGCACGGCCAGCTGTCAATGTGAGCAGCACAGGTCCGTCGGACCTTGAATGGAAGACATTAGGTTGCTAATTCCCAAAGCAGCTTCAGACCGGTCCACGTGGGGGCAGCTTGGCATTCTAACAGCAGCAGCCCCAGCCTCCAGTGAACTTATGGCCCCGGCTTTCTAGCTACTCCAAAAGCTCCTCTTCCCATAATCAAACTGATTAACTGAGCACTGAGCTTTTGGATGTCGAAACAGAACAAACGTTCAAAGCAATAGGACAATGAACAACACTAGTACACTGACATCAATGCAGATTTTCCCTCATTATGCATGCAAATTTCTCCAAATCAAAACTTGGTCACAGTTCTAAAACCAACCCTGCCTATGATGACTGAATGGGTTCTGCAGTGGGTAAACTTAAATACATCCCAAGGATATTATTGGAACCCAAAATGAACCTACATGAGCCAGGGGAATGTGATCATAAAATGTCTGAACAAAGTCTCACTTACACTGCAAACCAAGTAGCTATCAGGCTCTTGACCAAAGGGGATAACTTCACTCGTCCCATCATTGCGCCCATAACCACTTTCAAGGAATCTTCATCACATATTCTCAATACTTACTGCTTATTTGTTATTTCTTCTTTTGTATTTTCACAGCTTGTGGACTTCTGGACTCTGGTTGAAAGCCCTAGGTGAGCAGTCTTTCATTGATTCTGTTATGGTTATTATTCTATAGATTTATTGAGTACGCCCACAAGAAAATAAATCTCAGGGTTGTGTATGGTGCCATATATGTACTTTGATAATAACATTTACTTTGAACTTCGAACGGAGTTCCAGATCTCACCTGATTTGTCAGCTAGGTACTTTGCATGCCCATTCTGTAGTCTGTTTAAGGTATCCAGTGTAACCTGAGCTCTTGTGATGAGATAATCTGCAAGAGGATCAATGATAGTTGATATTTCTTTCACTTATTTACATAAAGCCACTTCAGTACAACAAGCACAGCATCAAAAAGAGGCTTTTCTTTGGGTATGAAGAATGGGACTATATCTCTAAGCCCCTCATCACAAGCAAAAATGCTAAATTATGCAAGACAAGCTTTCATTTGCGCAAAAGCTCATTTACATCAGAGCAGATGTTCCAAAATTATCTCAATAGTGTAATCATTCATGGTCATAACCCCACCCTCAACCCAACTCCCAAGATATAAACGCAGAAGCACAAATTGATCCCTTAAAGTGCTCTCTGACCTTTCCCAGACCAAGTATTTTAATCTCCCAAAAACAATCCAGTTAAAGGTAGCAGCACGCAATTAAGGTTTACGTCCTACCGTTGCACAACATGCCTGCAAAATCTGGCTTAAAGCCCACTGTTCTATGGTGTTTTGATTCAATAACTTGAATGACTATCAGCTTTTATCAAACTGGTAATCAGGAATTGAATTCACAGGTTCTTTTGTTGATCTGCCTAGCCAGTCTGCTGCAGGCCTCTGTCTACAACCATTTCAACTGGGTGTTCCTCTGCATGCATCACCAATTTCCTGAGGAGAGACATCACGTGCGTCTCTAAGTAGGAACATACAGTGCCACTGTCCCAGCAGTCTAACTCCTATCAGTGCCACTATAGGTGGCATTCACATTAGTTCCCTGTAGGATTGGAGACTGCATGGTCACGTAGTGGTTAGCACACTGCTTAACAGTACAGATGACCTGAGTTCAATTCCCACCACTACCTGTAAGCAGTTTGTACGTTCTCCCCGTGACCTCTGGGTGCTCCAGTTTCCTCCCACAGTCCAAAGACATGCCAGTTGGTAGATTAATTGGTCATTGAAAATTAACCACTGACTGGGCTAGGATTAAATCAGGGACTACTGGGCAGCGTGGCTCAAAGAGCCAGAATGGCCTATTCTGCGCTGTATCTCATTAAAATTTGCTCCTTGCAATACAAATAAAAACCTCAAGTTTTTCATAATGGTAAGGAGCGACGCACAATGTCTAAAGGGCAAAGAACATAATTGGACTCTGCTTTCTGTGTAGTCCATTTTTCTGTGAACACCTGAATTAGGTGCAGAAAGAGGTACAAAACCTGCCCCAATGTTTAATAAGTCTGTAAGAGATCTAAATGTAGCCTCAATCTCACTTTCAGACTAATTCCACTTCCTAGCTCTTACTCAGTAACTGTGTAAGTGATGATAATGAAACACACAATCACAAGCAGCCACTCAGACCCAAGCCAGTTCCACCGAGTAACATGATCTTTTGGCACAGTAAGGTAGACGCAAGGTGAACGTGGAAATGTGGAGATCATTTGGACTCTGCAGTCTCCGAGAGGATTTCAGGATGCAGAAGCAGCATGTGGGAACCTCATGGAGGGCAAGCAGCGGGACGGGCCATGAGCGATGTTGAGCACCAATTGAAGCGACGAGGGAGAGTGAAGCATCAAGGTGAGTGCCAGCTGCCTACCTTTAATTGCTGAGGATCGCTCTGCCACACTATTGGAGAGGGGAGAGCCTGCCACTGTGCCTGGAGAATGTTACCCAGGTTTTCTGCATTTTGGATATGGACTTGGACTAAGGACTTTTTCCAGTCTTAAAGTTTTTGATATTCTGTGCTTTTGGATTGGAGAGTTAATGTGCCTATTCTGTTAGTGTTTTTTTTAGTGGGGAGGGGTGATTTGGGGCTTGATGATCGTGCTGCCTTTCTGTTCTTTCTTGGTTTCGTGGCTTTCTGGAGAAGAAGAGTTTCAGAGTTGTATACTTTGATAATAAATGAACCTTTGAACTCTTGACCTCAGTCAACTTCATAATGGCTTTGCACTTTATAACCTGCATTGTACTTTTTCTGTAACACTTCATTCTGTCAAATAAAGATTTTCAGTCTACACCAGTACAAATGATACTAATAAACCAATGTACCTAGACTATAAAACCAGAACTCCAAAGTAAATTAGAAGCAACAGAAATGTGGTTTCTCAGAAGAATGCTGAAAATATCATATAGAGACAGGGTAACTAATGAGACAGTACTCCAACATGCCCATATAAAAAGATCTTTAATGAGAACATTAAATGAGAGGAAACTTGATTTCTTGGGCCGTGTCATCAGAAAGGGAGAAATGGAATGCCTTACATAACAAGGCTGTATGCCTGGGAAACGTGGAAGAGGAAAGCAAAGAAGAAAATATATGGACACTGTGAAAGAACTAACAAATCTAAATGTGTGAGATATTATTGACACTGCAAGGGATCATTCGATGTGGAGAACCATGATCGCCCAGGTGTGTAACGCACAAGGCACAAAAAGAAGACTTAGATCATGGGTGATCTGATTATGATTCCAACTCCACATTCCGATCTACCTACGTTAATCAGAAGAGGAAATATTCCAACAACCTATCTACCTCTGTCTTAGAAGTATTCAAAGATTCTGTTTCCACTGGTATTTCATGAAAAGAGTTCCAAGGTCTATCAGGAAGGTGAAAGTGCGAGCAAGAGGAATCACGGTCAGAATGGACAAGGTGGCTCGAAAGGGACCATCTCTATGTGGCTGATATTATGATACTGCGACTCTCAGTCCTCAGTTTAAACAATTAGCCTCATCTGTCTTAAATTAGAGGGAAGGTGTAATGCCTCTCACTGTTAAAAAGCAGATCCAATTTCTAAATTATGTCACAAGGCAAAATATCCATGTACCCACTGCCTTTTCTAAACACTAATGGATACAAGTCCAGCATGTCTAAGCTCTCCTCACACAAAAACCTTGTCATTCCAGCTATTTGTCAAGTAAACTTGCAAAACACAATGCATTAACACACAGTGAAATGATTTTGCCCAAAACGTGCACGTCTCCTACCTGATGTTTAAAAAGTATTGAAATCTCAAAGCTGCTGGTATATCAGCTTCAATACTGCTTCCCATTCTATAATTTACAACCAACTCCGAGCTACATGCAGTACAAACTCTGATTGGCCTCTTACTTTCTGCATTTACCTGCAGAACTGGTGCAGCCAACATGAAGGGGGTCTTCCAACCTGTTAAGCGCATCTTGAATGATTCCCTCTGCTTCCTCGACAGCAGCGCGCAGAAGAGCAAACTGTTCATCAAGCAGCTGCTTTTCCAGAGCTTGCTCGTGGCTCTCCTAAAGAACACAGGTACATAAACCTGGCATGTTAACCAAAGTTCTTTTGAACTTATAGTCCTTTAACATCTTTGGACTATTTTTACTGTGCCCATGGTCTGTTTTTTATCAATTATGCTATTGCTTGCACTGTTGTAACTATATGTTGTAATTATGTGGTTTTGTGCAGGTCTTGTAGCTTTAGTTTTTGGTCTTGTTTTGTCTGGTGGATTTGGAGCTCCTTTCCGGGGAACGCGCTAAGACGGTAGCGCGATATTAATACGCAGCAGCCTCTCCGGACTCTGGATTGGGGATTGCCAAACGTTATGTGGATTTTCTGGTGTAGTCTGTTTTGTCATATGCTTTTGTGATATCATTCTGGAGGAATGTTGTGTCATTTTTTAACTGCATTGCATTTGTGGTTTCTAAATGACAATAAACTGAATCTGAAAATGTGCAAAACCCATGTCACATAGTGCAGCCCATAAACCCAGCCCAGTCACAAAGGACAACCCAAACAACCCAGCTCTTTTACACAGGGTAACCGAGTGTCACACCCAGCCCATTAGGTTGAACAGACTAAAGGCAGATTAGTGAATACACATGTGCCACCATGGCTCAACTGGAAGCTCACCCTACTAAGCAAATAGTATAGGCAGACTCGTTAATAGCACACAGAAGGAATGTTACTGCAGACCGTGTTCTTTTGGTAAGACATCTAACAAAGTCCTATCAATCTGTTCTGAAGGATGTTAAAGATCAGGTCTAAAGAATGGAGCATTCTCGTTTGCAGCATAATCAAAAGCAGACCATTAATCTCAAATGATACTGTAAGATATTCAGTTGTTAAATTCAATGTGATCCCTGGGTCCTGACCAGAGCGAGTGCTCCGTGTACCTTTTCATTCAGCTGATTCTGCAGCCCCTCAACCGTTCGACTAGTGTTGTCCTTCTCCGCTGACAGGGCTTCCTTCACCTGTTCCAACTCGTTCCGTAGCACAGTTAACGCGCTCTCTTTCTCATCCACAGCCTGGCTTAGTGCCACCTTTTCTGAAGTCAGGGACTCGATGGTCGATGCCATCGCACTGCTTGCCTGGTAGGATCAGACAAACAGAAAATAAGTCAAGGAAGAAATTCCATGTCCAAAAGCAATTGATTGCTAAGCTATTCTGCTGAGTAAGTGGAGCAGGGTTCAAGACCTCACACTCTAAATTTAAGAATTACTCCTGTATAATCTCACCTGTTTAGAGTCTTCCTGTGAGCTTTTCAAGCACACTACCTCTTCTTTCCTGGACTGTAGCTCCTCCTGTAGAGTTTCGAACTTGTGTGTCTGCTCCTGTTCCTATTGGTTTTGGGAAAGAGAATACATCATCTTTAAAGGCAGCTGTTCAGAGACACCAAACTGCCTGTGATTCTGTCTATCTTAACAGACTTTGCAAACCCACAGAAAAAAACAGATCTTCATCTCTGAAAAAATAAAATCCTCATTTGGACTCTTCTACATAACAACCTTCAAATTAACCCCATATCCACAAGAACTGTACAAGACTGGTGAATATGTATCAAACAGATTCCTAAAATCATGCTCCTAAAAACTGAAACTCCAAAGACAACACCATCTATCCTTCCAGCACCACACACCGCAATCACATGATTTCCAATCATCTGTTAAAACCGAGTGCAATCCCAGTCATTTCTTCTCCAAATTGAGATGTTCCAATACAGGAGAACACTGCAGGAAAACTGCTTAATTGTCCATTTTGGAAGAAAGAAACATTTAAAAAGCTGATTATCTACTGCTGAGAGGCAACAAGCAGTCAAGGGACTTGGATGTCTTCGTGCATGATTGCACGTACAAGTAAAGAGCAGAGATAACAGAATGTACATTGTTTAGTGAATTGAATGTGAAGATAGTGAGGTTTGTGCTTCACTTACCCAGGATATCAGTGAGACCACATCTGGACTACTGCATTAAGCAATTCAGAGAAAGTTAATCTGGAATGGGCATGTTGCCCCTCAGAGGAAAACTGAAAGGGTTAAGCTAGCATCCACTGAAGTTTAGAAGAATGCGAGGGGACTTGATTGAAATGCACAAGATCCTAAGTGGTGCAGGCAGCCCAGCACATCTGTAGATGTGAACTTCACACTATTCAGGACATTTACAGAGACAGGTGTGTAAAAAGGGCCCAAAGGATCATTGGAGACCTGAGTCACCCCAACCACGAACTGTTCCAGCTGCTACCATCCAGGAAACGGTACTGCAGCATAATAGCCAGGTCCAACAGACTCCAGGACAGCTTCTTCCACCAAGCCATCAGACTACTTAATTTATGCTGACGCAACTGAATCTCTATGTTATATTGACTCTCCAGTTGTACATAATATTTATAATAAATTACTGTAATTGCACATTTAGACAGAGACGTAACGTGAGGATTTTTACTCCTCATATATATGAAGGATGTAAATAATAAAGTCAATTCAATTCAACAGGACGACTGTGTCATCTTGTTGGAGGGTCCAGACTGATTAGGTTAGGACTTTATTCCCTAGAATGTAGAAGATTGAAAGGAGATTTGACAGAGGTATACAAAATTATGAGGGGTATAGATAGGGTAAATGCACGCAGATGTTTTCCACTGAGGTTAAGTGGGACGACAATTAGAGGTCATTGGCTAAGGGTGAAAGGAGAAAAGTTTAAGGTGAACAAGAGAGGAAACTTCTTCACTCAGAGGGTCATGAGAGTGCGGAACGAGCTGCCAGCACAAGTGGTGCACGTGAGCTCGATTTCAACATTTAAATTAAATTTGGATAGGTATACGGAGGGTAGGGGTGTGGAGGACTATGGTCGATGGGAGTAGGTAGTTTAAATGGCTTCAGCATGGACTAGATGGGCCAAAGTGCTGTACTTTTCTATGAATCTATGGCTCTAGATAGAATCTGGAACCTGTGCAAAAATATAGAGTCCTCAACTAAGTTAGAAATGAGGCAAAATCTCTGCCTCTCACAGGGTCACTAGTCTTTGGAACTTCCTTCCTTAAAGAACAATGGAACCAAAGACTTGGAATACTTTTTAAGTTGGAGCTGGGTCATCGATAAGCAAGGGGATGAAGAGTCACTGCCGATAAGAAGCCAAGTACTTCCTTTTGCTCCTAACCTATGTGCTCTTACATTCATAGAAACATGAAAAATTTACAACAGAGACACCAGCATTTTGGTCTATCGTATTGCACAAGCGCTCTCCAGCCTAATTCCACCAACTGCACTGGGATACAAGCCTTGAAGTCTCGGCATTTCTCTCTGCCTTTACCACCATGGTAGAATTGCTGCCACACAGCTACCGTGACCAAGGTTCACACCTGACCTCAAGTGCTGACTAATTCTCCCTGTGACCAAATCGGTTTTCCCCCTGCTTGATCCATTTTCCACCTGCGTCCCAAAGACATGCAGGTTGGTAGGTTAACAGACCACCGTAAATGATCAGAGTGGATGGGATCATGGGGGGGGGCATGGTCGCGTAGTGGTCAGCACAACCACTTCACTGTGCTAGTGATCACTTATTGGAGTTCAATTCCTGTAAGGAGTGTATGTTCCCCCATGGCTGCGTGGATTTTCTCCAGGTGCTACAGCTTCCTTGCACATTCCAAAGACGTACGGTTAGGGTAAGGGTTAGTGAGCCGTGGGAACGGTGAAGGCACGGCGACGCTTGCAGGCTGCCTCAGCACAAGTCCTTGCTGATTTAATTTGACAGAAAACGACGTATTTCATTGCATGTTTCAACGTACGTGTGACAAATAAAGCTAACCCTAGTCTAGAGATTAGTACGTAGACAGTTACTCAATAATCAGCAAGAACCTGGTGACCGAAGTCATGCTGTACAGCTCTACGACACCATTTCAGGTAGCGAACTTCCACCCCCACACCCCCATCATAACCTGGGCGACAAAATCCTTCCAGCAATTTTCTCAAATCTATGCACCTGGTTTTGAACCCCTTTACAAAGCAGAATAGGTTTTATATTCTACCTAGGCTCCTCTAAATTCACCTCAAGGATGTCTTTGTTGACAGTGCTCTGTTCCAATGCAGACAATCTCAGCCTTTCCATCCTTCCTCAAATCTGCACCATTTCTGGTCATATCATATCTTTTCTGTAGTTTGACAGACCAAATGTATGCATCTGTGGTTTAATTTGTAATAGAAAATGTTGGAAGAACTCAACTAGTCAAACAGCATGTGAAAAGAGAAAAGAGTTAACATTTTGAGTCACAGCTGAGGAAGGGTCCCTGATCCTTTCCGCAGATGTTGCTTAACTGGTTGAGTTCTTCCGGCACTTAGTGTTTATTTCAGATTCCAGCAACTGAAGTTTTATTTGCTTTCCATGGCCTAATTCATGTTGTACACAGCTTCCAGCATAACCCCCCTCTCTTTCATTGCTTGTGTCTCTGCCTCTGAAGGAAAACAGCCCACAAGCCTTCCTATCCACCTCCTCTGTCCGTCCACACCATCTAACGAGTAGCCCTTGCTTTTCACATTAACTCACACTTTTCTCGATTAAATTTCAAGTGCCACTTTTTTCATACTGACTTGACCATCCATGACCTCCTGTACCCGAATGTATTCCCGCTCCTTCTCAGCCGCATGGCCAATTTTATCACTTGCACTTTTTATTAGTGCATGATCACATACAACAAAGAAGGAGACTATTCATACGCTAAATCTATGCTGACTCAGACAGCAGTCTGATTCCCTCGCTGATAAGGAGGAAACCGATACGGTCACAGGGGGATCGCGCAAACTCCACAGAGGTTAGCTTTCAAACCAGGTGCACTGTGTAGCACCAGCTTTACTAGCTGTAACACCATGTCACCTTGTGGCCTCATTCAAGTCCAAATCGTTAGCAAGAAACTGAGTGTGGAGTCTTGTGAATTCCACTGGTAACAGCTTTACGATCACACACCCTTACAACCACCACCTTCAGCTTCCTTGCATCCGAGCCTGTTTCTGCCGCTCCCGTTTGTTTTTGAGCAGGGCGCTATCATCCGTGATGCCGACATCAAACACACTGCTCTCATCAACCGGGATTCCAAATACAAGGTTTTGAGTCGAATTCTGTTTGGCTATAATTTATTTCCACATGTTATGGTTTCACATAATTATCTAGCAAACACTGCAGAAACTCGGAAGCAGCAGTGTGACTAGGCTTGGCGGTAATCTTCCACAGCCAGGCAGCCACTGCCCACGTTTAAACATGAACTGCTAACTGCATAAACATAGCATTTTCGATACAGTAAGAAGATCTCCAGACATTCCACAAGAATGCCGGCAAACAGAAATAGATTCTGAGCTTCACGACCTCTCAGGACAAGTGGCTAAAACCTTAGAAAGAATTTTATATATAATCTTAAGAGAGCTGAAGGAAGAGTGGTGTTGGGAAGGAGAGTCAGCAGGGGTGGAGGGTGTGAAAGAGGGAAAAGAGGTACATCATTAAAAAACTCAGAGGTCATTCAAGATCCAATTATACTATTGAACTTAAGCTCCAACCTTTAGGGTCAGATCCTGATTTCTAATTTATTGTAACTTGGCCGGATAGTAAACTCACTTTCTTCTGCATATTGTCTTTCAGCTGCTGAACGGTTTCCTCCAGCTCCTTCTTCACCTGTTCCATGTCTTCCTGCGTCTGACGAAACGAAGTCATTTGCTTCATGACCTCTGCGTTCTGTAAAGTTAGAGTATGGGTTGTCAGTCAGGAAAACAGGTGGACGAACAATATAAAGCCTCCTGGACATTGAAATCATGCCCTAGGTCTGTGTCTCTAATGGCAACTTTATAAAGTTTTGAGAGCTTCATCAGTCTTGTGAGTTGATTAACAATCTCAGCAATTCTCCTACCTCTTATTATCTCTCTTCCTCATCCTCGAGTTGTCTCTTCAAAGAATCCTACAAATTATGCTAAGACTTTTATTGAATCGTACAGCAATTCAAATTATTGATATTCCTGCTTTGCTATTGCCATCTTAAGGACAAATCCAAATTATAAAACATGGCCCTTCCCTTAATTACATCAAATTTCAAAATTGTGCTACAGTAATGCTGCCAATGATGATTCTGGAAATCATCTCTGCCTCCCTGGAATCATTTCATTGAAAAATCAAGTTTTCTGATTTTGTCCTGTTCCTCAATAGTCTGGTGAGTCAAGGAATTTACAGAAACCTACATCTCCACCCCCAGTACCATTCAGGGCCCAAACAGTCCTTCCAGGTGAGGTGATACATCACCTGTCAGTCTGTTAGCTCATGTACTGTATCCGGTTCTCCCAACATAGTCCCAAGTATATCGACGAGACCCGGCGTAGATTGGGAGACCACTTCGCTAAGCACCTATGCTCTCCACCAGAAAAAGCAGGATTTCCCAGTGACCACCCATTTTAATTCCACTTCCCATTCCCATTCTGACATGTCAGTCCATGGACTCCTCTACTGTCGCAATGAAGGCACACTCTGGTTGGAGGAACAACATCTTATATATCAGTCCTCATTCCCATTTCCCTCTCTCATCTTATCTCCTTACCTGCCCATCACCTCCCTCTGGTGCTCCTCCCCCTTTTCTTTCTTCCATGGCTTTCTGCCCTCTCCTATCAGATTCCCCCATCTCCAACTATGTATCTCTTTCACCAATCAACTTTCCAGCTCTTCCCTTCACCCTCCTATCCTTCCCTGCTTGACCTATCAACAGTGATTCTTCCTCTCCTCCCTCCCACCTTCTTCCTCGGACTCATCTCTTTTTCCTCCGGTCCTGACAAAGGGTCTTGGCTTGAAACGTCGACAGTACCATTTACCATAGATGCTGCCTGGCCTGCTGAGATCCTCCAGCATTTAGTGTGTGTTGCTTGAATAATGGTACTGGTGTGTTACTTACACGGGGAACCACACAATGTCACTTTTTCAGCTCTACCTTCAAGTTTCCTGTTACAAAGCAGAGTGATTGCTAACAACAGCAGACACTCATTGGCAGAAAGGGAAACAAGCACCATTTTACATGAATGACTTTCATCATCCAAAATAACAATCAAATCACTGCCAACACTGATTTGATTTTCTAGGCTAATAAACTGACCCCAAAGTGGTGATCCCAACAAAGTGCCAAACTGAAATCAGACTACACAAAACTACTAGGAGGATCCTATAGCCAAGATAAACCTGCATACTTCATTAAGTGTGAACAGAATACTGCAACTCCAATAAAACTAAATATACAGGTAATTCAGTAGTATAAGCATTACCAGTGGAGGGAAAGCCAGACTGGCACTGAGATTCGCAGGCCTTAGCAAATATCAGCATGGTCCTGACTTCAGTGCTTCAGAAGTACAGAACATGCTGGGCGACAAATGCAGGCAGATCTCACCTTGCACGCAACCAATAGACTCACACTCCGAATCCAAGGGCACTCACTATATGCAGAGTCAGAGTCACTTCATACCTGGCCCCTCATTAGGCTGGTCTGCTGTCTGCAGCCTTGCCAAATAAACACAGTGATAGCACTGGCATTGCTCTGAAAACTGCAACGCATGTTTCTGCATGTGTTTGGAGCAATGATGATCACAGAGCATAGGCTAGGACCAGAGCAGTCTGGCCCATTGACGTTTTAAACCGCCAAAGAGAAGACATTGACCCAAAACATTAACCTTTTCCTCGCTGCCTGACCAGATGAGTATTGTGAGCTGTCACTAATGTTGCACCAATGACCACACTGGTACTTAATAATCACAACAGATTGAGGCAAGTTTCCTGAGGACTTGGCTTATCTGTTGTCAGTGTGCTAATGGGACACGAGGTTTGTTCCCCGTTCTATGCTGCCTCAGAATCATACCCCGACAAAATCTGCAACTTCAGGTAAAGCAGAAAGAAAAATGGCCTACAAGATTTTTGAAATGCCATCTTAATGATACATTTTCCCATCACTTATCTTTAACATGTCTTGTTTCTGGATGCCCATTGTGTCACGTTTAATTTTAGATATCGATCCTATTATTTTTAGTTCTTAATCACTTTTGTTATACCAAGCGTAATGCCTGTCCCACCTGAGTGTGACAATTTCTTGCTGAATAGTGCTATGAAATACATTAAAACATGCTTCAGTCTTCCTTCATCCTCCATGCCTCCCAACACTGTAATATCATTAATCTCAGTCTCTCAGCTACATCAGAATTTCTCCAGTCATTTAATCTCAATTATTACTCCCCTGATTAATTCATGTCAATCATTCCAGTGTCTGCTTACTCAGAAATCCAACATCATTTAATTAATTGGCTTTGGTATTATTTAATCTATTTAATTTTATAAATATTCATATGGTTATTGAATCCCTCATCTCCAATTTTATTTAGCTAATCCTCCAATAATAATATTTATTTGAGTCAAGAGATTTAACACTAACCACATAGAGTGATAGAAATTCCTACAATTACAATCCATACTTGTCATGATTTATGATTATAGTTTATTTCAAAATTTCACCTTTTATCACATACATATATTTACAATGCTAATTCCTTTGTAAACTGCAATATTCTTGCAGCTTCCTTATCAGGAGGAGATCCGAGGACAATACTGAAGACATTTTAATTGCAATTACTTCGCGTACTGATGAGGCTACACCTGCAGTGTGCGCAGTTTTGGTCTCAATACAATGAACATTCACCAGATTGGTCCCGGAACGGTAGTTTTTAAGTATAAGGAGACTAGACTTGTATTCTTTAAAGCTTATAAGAATGAGAGGAAATTCCCACAAAACTTACAAAATTCTTGCAGAGCTCAACTGGGTGAATATAGGGTGGAGGTTTCTTCTGCCTGAAGAACTGAAACTCACTGCCTCAGAATAAGGGACAGGCCAATGAGTACTGAGATGACCAGAAATTTCTCGAGGAACAGAGTGATGAATCTTTGGAAATTTTTTTTACTCTGGAAGGTGGAAGAGGTGGACAATAATCTCATTCAAAACAGGAAAGTCACAGTGAGGTAGAACAACAATGTTTCAGGGAAAAGAACAGTGAGGGGCAATAACTACTAATTAGGGATATGGATTGTGTTAATGTTGTAACGTGGCTGCAGACAAAGCCAAGAAGAAGAGACATGGAATGAAGTTTCGGGAACTTCATTACATTATTGTATGTACTCATTGCTGTGACAGAAAACTGGATTTACTGCTGGACTTGTGGATAATCATTTTATTCTGTAATCAAGACCTACTCAACCAAGGTTTTTTTGTAATCACCATTGTTATCTTTCTTTCTTTTTCAATCTTTTTATTATTATTATTAATATCAACAAAATAAAATTGATACATAGATAATGGGATTACAAACATACACATTTCAACTGAACATGAAAGAATACATAAGCAATGGTTACAGTATTAGTGAGTATTCCCAAATCATGGACGATACAATTTACAAATAAACAAGGCAAACCTAGGTATATCATAATATATATATTAAAAAAAACAGAAAAAAGAAAAAGAAAAAAAAATATGCAAAAAAACTAATCTAATAATCTAATAACTAATAAGGAAAAAAAACAAAAAAAGAAAAAAGAGAAAAAGAAAAAATGGGGAAAAAAAGGGCTGTTTATAATATCTCACAAAAATACAAAATCATCAGTGTCGTCAACTCCGATCCTCTCAACATACGTAAAATCGAAACTGGAAAAACAAATAGGCTTGGAACAGGGTCATATTACATCATATGAAAATATTGAATAAATGGTCTCCATATCTTTTCAAATTTAATATAAGTATCAAATACAACACTTCTAATTTCTTCTAAATTTAGACATAACATAGTTTGAGAAAACCAATGAAATACGGTAGGAGGATTAATTTCTTTCCAATTCAACAAAATAGGTCTTCTAGCCATTAATGTAAGAAATGCAATCATTCGACAAGCCGAAGAGGATAAATGGAGTGAGTCCATCATTGGTAAACCAAAAATTGCAGTAATAGGATGAGGTTGTAAATCAATGTTCAATACCATAGAAATAATATCAAAAATGTCTTTACAATATTTTTTTCAAAAGCGGACACGACCAGAACATATGAGTTAAAGACGCTATCTCAGAATGACATCTGTCACAAAGGATTTATATAGGAATAAAAATGAGCCAATTTATCCTTGGACATATGAGCCCTATGCACAACCTTAAACTGTATTAATGAATGTTTAGCACATATAGATGATGTATTAACTAATTGAAGAATTTTATCCCAATTCTCAATAGGGATAGTAAGGTTAAGTTCTCTTTCCCAATCATTTTTAATCTTATAGAAGGGCTCTGAACGTATCTTCATAATTGTATTGTAAAGTTTTGATGTTAGCTCTTTCTGAGAAGGATTTAGTTCAAACAAATTCTCCAAAATACCTGAAGACACAAAATTTGGAAAAGTAGGAAGTACAGTATTTAAGAAATTCCTAATCTGTAAATACTAAAAAAATGAAATCTAGGCAAATTATATTTATTAGATAATTGTTCAAAAGACATAAAACAATTATCCAAAAATAAATCGGAAAATCGTAGTAATCCTTTAGTCTTCCAAGCTGAATAAGCTTGGTCTATAACAGAAGCATAAAAAAAGCAATTGGATACAATAGGAAAATTTAAAACAAACTGAGTCAACCCAAAAAATTTCCGAAATTGAAACCATATACGTAAAGTATGTTTAACTATCGGGTTGTCAATTCATTTCGGCAATTTAGAAAGAGCAAAGGGAAGAGAAGTCCCTAAAATAGAACCCAATGCAAATCCTTGTACAGATTTAATTTCCAGGTTCACCCAATGAGGGCTAAAAGTTATATCCCAATCCTTTAACCAACATATCAAATATCGGATATTAACTGCCCAATAATAAAATCTAAAATTAGGCAATGCCAATCCACCTTCCTTCCTTGCCTTCTGTAAATATTTTTTTACCTAATCTAGGATTTTTATTCTGCCATATATATGAGGAAATTTTTGAATCAACATTAGCAAAAAAGGATTTCGGAATAAAAATTGGTACCACTTGAAATATATATAAAAACCTGGGTAAAATAACCATCTTAATAGCATTAATCCAACCTATCAGAGATAAAGATACTGGTGACCACTTAGTAAACAAACATTTAATCTGATCGATTAAGGGTAAAAAATTAACCTTAAATAAGTCCTTATAGTTTTTTGTGATTTTAATCCCTAAGTAAATAAAAGAGTCATTAACTAATTTAAAAGGCAAATTTCCATAAATTGGAACTTGTCTATTTAAAGGAAACAATTCACTCTTATTAAGATTTAATTTATACCCGGAAAAATCACTAAATTGAGCCAACAATGATAAAACTGTAGGAATGGATTTCTCAGGATCAGAAATAAATAATAATAAATCATCTGCATATAATGATAGCTTATGTATATCTGTCCCACGATTAATTCCAAAAATGTTCTGTGATGCTCTGATAGCAATTGCCAAGGGTTCTAAAGCAATATCAAATAATAATGGACTAAGAGGACAGCCTTGTTTAGTACCCCGAAATAAATGAAAAAAGGGAGATCTTGGATTGTTAGTAAGCACCGAGGCTACTGGAGTATGATATATCAGTTTAATCCAGGAAATGAATGTCGGACTAAAATTAAACTTCTCAAGCACATTAAATAAGTATGGCCATTCAACTCTATCAAATGCTTTCTCCGCATCTAATGAAATGACACATTCTGAAGTGCTATGTGAAGGAGTATAAACAATATTCAATAATCTCCTAACATTGAAAAAAGAATAGCGATTTTTAATAAAACCGGTTTGATCTTCCGAAATAATTTGGGGTAATACCTTCTCCAGCCTGGATGCCAGTAACTTGGAAAAGATCTTGGAATCTACATTCAATAAAGATATTGGTCTATAGGATGCACAGTCAGTAGGATCTTCGTCTTTCTTCAATATTAAAGAAATGGAAGCTCTATAAAAAGATTGTGGCAGATTGCCCAATCTAATTGCTTCTTCAAAAACCCTGCATAACCAAGGAGAAAGAGTAACGGAAAAACATTTTAAAAATTCTACTGTATACCCATCTGGACCTGGTGCTTTCCCAGAATTCATAGAGGAAATAACCCCTTTAATTTCTGCATCCGTAATAGGAGTTTCTAATATTGAAAGATCATCTGATGATAATTTTGGAAAATTCAATTTCCCAAGAAAATCACACATGGTATTATGATCATGAGGGAATTCGGAATGATACAGGGAGGTATAAAAATCTTGTAATGATTTGTTTATCTCATCATGGTTAACTGTCAGATCCCCATTCTGCTGACGGATCTTAGTAATTTGACGTTTAACCAAAGCATTCTTCAATTGACTAGCTAACAGTTTACCCGATTTATCACTATGTATATAAAAATCAGATCTGGTTTTCATTAATTGATTTTCAATCGAAGATGTAAGTAATAAACTATGTTCCGTTTGACGTTCAACCCTTTGTTTGTAAAGCTCCTTACTAGGAGTAATCGAATATTTCTTGTCAATCTCCTTAATTTTATCAACCAATAAAAGAGTTTCCTTCTTAATGCGTTTTCTCAGACCAACAGTGTAGGAGATAATCTGTCCACGTATATATGCTTTAAAAGTGTCCCAAAGTGTTCCGCAAGAAATATCATCCGTGGAATTAGTTGAAAAGAAGAAATCGATCTGTTCCTTCATAAATTTAATAAAATCCGGATCTTGCAGTAAGGTAGAATCAAATCGCCATTATCTAGCACTAGAAGCTGTATCCGTAAATTTAATAGAAAGTTTTAATGGATCATGGTCAGAGATGGCTATAATATCATAATTACAACTAATTACCGAGGGAATAAAACAAGAGTCAATAAAAAAGTAATCAATTCTCGAGTAGGAATGATAAACATGTGAGAAAAATGAAAACTCTTTGTCCTTAGAAAGCCGAAATCTCCAAATATCAAAAATTCCATCATCAGTCAAAAAAGAGTTAATACAAGTGGCCGACTTATTAGGTAAAGTCTGAGTAGATATAGATTTGTCCAACAAAGGATTTAAACAACAATTAAAGTCACCACCCATTATTAACTTATATTCATTTAGATTAGGTAGAGAAGTAAATAAGGACTTAAAAAAATTGGGACAATCCACATTTGGAGCATTAACATTTAAGCAACCTTTTTGTTAAAAAGTAAGCCAGTAATTAACAAAGATCTACCATTCAGATCCGAAAAGATATCGTGTTGGACAAATGCAATAGAGGAGTCAATAAAAATTGAAACTCCCTTTACTTTAGCATTCGAATTCGAATGGTACTGTTGTCCCCCTCCAAAACCTAAAAAAGTGATAATTGTCCTCTTTCCTCACATGAGTTTCTTGTACAAAAATAATATGAGCATTAAGTCTTTGGAATACTTTGAAAATCTTTTTCCATTTAACCGGATGGTTTAAGCCATTAGTATTCCAAGAGACAAAATTAATGGTCTGAGCCATATTTCTGAAATCAACCCTTTGGTATATAAAGGGTTAACCAAATTATGAACTCATGCACCCGGAAGAAGAACAAAAATAAGGGTCGGAACCGGAAGTGATGACATCGCGGACATTTTAGTAGTTTAAAATCAGCCCAAATGAAGAAACTAAAACAAACTGATATAAGGAACATAAGATTTAGAAAAAAAAACACCACCCCCCACCCAAGAGGAAAAAAGACCACCCTGTAACGTTCTCGCTCGGGTGTGAAGTAACGCCGAGGTAAACGTCGAGATAAACCAGAATCAATGCAAACGAGACCGCAGTAAGATTAACCATTTACTGTTCACTCTTCACATTAACGCATGGTGAAAACTGTTGAAAAACAATACAAGATTGGTACAGTGTTTGTTCCCTTCTAAATATCACATTTACATTGTGAATACTTGCAAAGGTAAAACAACGATAACTACATTACATTAAAGTGCAGCATACAGTCAGAATCTAGCTGCTCCATTGGCTGCTTTAGATACACTTCAATACAAACTATCCCGACTCTTTAACTGACGAAAAGGTAAACCTTACCGACCGTCGTTACTTTTAACAGAATCGGCGTTAACATTTTAACTCGAAATATCGATTATCTAATGACTTACAGCGTTGCTTTCACTGTGTCTTTGGTGCATAGAGAGACCCTAGTCAGCGTTATGGTGGCACATGTGAGTGACCCCCACCCTTGCGTGAATTTCAAACCGGTAATTCCCCACAAGACGCGGCGAACCCGGATGTGACGTCATCGCAGCCGCGATGTATTACAGACAAATCAATTGATTTAAACAATCCTAACTTTAACTAAAAAATGCTAACAAATTACTACGCGAAAATATTATAAACTAAATAACTGCCATAAAGGCAGCACACACCCCAACCAGGAAATGGCTGGGAAAAAGGACAGATGAAACTAAATCTACCCCCATATCAGCAGAAGACAACTCCGTATATAAAGGATAAAAAAAAAGATCCACCCAAACACTAAAGAAATAATAATCACTATACTAAAACCAAACTTCTTAATATAATTGGTAGTAAGAAAAACAAAAAGAATATAATCACTAGTAACTTATAAATCGGGTTAAAACCCAAACAAACCAAAAAAAAATTTAAACTGTGATAAGAAATGCATTATAGGAAGAAGACAAGAGAAAAAAAATGTCAAAATCGAAAAGAAAAGCCAAAAATATTTTACAGAAGAAACCGCCATCTTAGTAAAAAAAATTCACCTTCGAAGGATTAATAATAATGACCAAAGATAAAGTACAGTAGTTGAAGTAAGTAAAATAAAAAGATTAGTATGTCGAAAAAAAAACTTTAATTAGAGTATAAAATATAGTGTAAACCTACACCAATAGCCAGAAACAAAATCTGGGTTTGGAAACAAAAACCATCTTGCACGAAAATCACTCATTTATTAGAGATGAGAATCCGTAGCAGTAGGGAAGTTCTCATTCAGAAATCTTCTCGCTTCAGATGTAGAAAACACGCCAAGGTGCATTCGGAGGCGAGATTCTGAGCTTCGCAGGGTATAAGAGCGCAGGTTTTAGATTTTTCTCATAACATTCGGACATCAGAGGTTTAAAAAGCCTTGCCTTCATTACTTCTGGACTAAAATCTTCCACTAATCGAAAATTGTGATCTTGAAATTTGACCATCCCTACACGCCGAGCCACACGAATAAGTTGCTCTTTAACATGCACATAGTGAAATCGGACAATTACTACCGGTGGTTTAGCTGAAGCACTTGGTGAACGACGCATAATTCTGTGAGCGCGATCAAGTAACGGAGGACTGTCTGGGAATACAGAAGGGAACGCATCCTTTAAAAGTTGAGCAAAGTACTTCGAGGGGTCCCCTTGTTCAATACCTTCCGGGAGACCAAGTATGCGTAGGTTCTGTCTTCTGGACCGATTCTCAAAGTCGACACTCTTGGCTTTAAGTGTTTCCACCTGTTTAATCGTCGAAAGTAATTTCTGCTCCAGTTTTTCAATTATCAAGTCTCGCTTCCGAGCGTCCTCTTGCAAAGTTGCGATTAGAACTTGCTGCTGGTTAACTACTGAATCCGTCTTATCCATATAATCTTGAAAAGCCTTTATATCTTGTTTAAAAATTTGTCGTTGTTCTTCAAATTTTTCATTTAAAACCTCCAATAATATTTCATAAGTCAATTCAGTGCGCTTAGGATCAGTCTTTTTCTTCTTCCCGTTCCCGTTAGGATGCTTCCCAGATTCTCGCCCTTTAGATCCAAGAGCCATTTCTGTATTCATTTCTTCAAAAATTCACAATAAACTCTTAAAGATAAGTCCAAAGAAGTAGCAAGAATCTTTTGGTGTAGGTAAAAGTAAGTTAAATAAGGGTGATCATAGGTTAAGAAAAGGTTATGGAGCGAATCTGAAACAGTGCTCACTCCATGAGCGTCTCCTGCTGACCTCACCATTGTTATCAATATGCCATTTTATTGGTAATCTCAGCAACTGAGAATGTAAAAGCTGTACCAAGTTCATGCTGAAGTTGATCCGCTTTGTCTGGTTTCCTAGCGAACACCATTTTAAAAAAATAAATTACCCATTAAGGCGAACACCAACTGCATGTGGCCTTTCAGTTTGCTCCCATGGGCAGAATGGGCCGAAGGGCCAGATGGCTACTCCTGCTCCTCCTGTACTTATCTTTTATTATCTTGTCCAGCTGCAATTCAAATCACTTATTCCAGCGATGAAGGGATGAGCCTATGAGGAAAGAATGCGACTATACCCACTGAAATTCAGAACGAGAGCAGCTCTTAAAGAAACAAAATTATGAAAGGGATAGATAGAAGTAGGAAAGTAGGTGAGACTTGAACTGGGGGACATAGCCTCAAGAGGGAGCAGATTTAGTACAGTGATAAGGAGGAACTGTTTTTGGCAGAGACTAGTGAATCTGTGCAATTCTCTGCCCAGAGACACAGTAGAAGCTGCCTCAGTAAATACATCAGTTAGATAGATTCTTGCACAGTAGAGGATTTAGGGTTACGGGGGAAAAGGCAGGTAGGTGGAGCTAAGTCTACAGCCAGATCAGCCATGATCTTATCGAATGGTGGAGCAGGCTCGACAGGCAACTCCCATTCCTATTGTTTGTGTCTTTGTGTTCTTGTTTTCCTCCTCCTCCTTTCAGCTCTGCCCTTCTGTCCAACAATATTTATACTATTAACACTGGGAAAATGTTGGGTGCTGTTGGTAAAATAAATTATGACGGTGGAGTATCCAACATTTGCAATGGCACTGCCCAGCACATATGAGCATAAGCTTTCAACTTGAATGTCAGAACCCCAATAAAGATGTCTGCCAATGATTGCCCGTGTAGATATCAGTAACAAAATTCTAGGATACCAAATAGATAGATAGACAGAAAAGTGGCTAAATTATACTCAAGCTAGAGATATATGAAATAATTCATTCGGGAAGAGAAAACGGCAAAATGGAATACATAATTATCAGCAAGATACGAAAGGACTTTTTAGGAACAGTGAAAATCCACAGATCCTTGAAGGCAGCAGGATGGGTAGCTGATTAACGTGGCAAATGTAACAACTGCCTTTCCTGGCTGAGGCACAAAATGAAATGGATCGCAAGTAATCCAAACATTATTTAATACATTCCTTAGGCCACAAGTACAGCACTGAGTCTACAGGAAGAATATGATAGCACAGGAGAGGAAGCAGAGGAGATACAGAAGATGGCTTGGATACAAGATGAAAGATGTTACACTGACATTATACAAGACCTTGGTGACACCAAACCTGCCTTTTAAGTCCATTTATAGAAAACAGTTGTACTTGGCAGAGAGTGAGTGCAGTGACACTAGTTCCTGAGAAGGTGGGTCTGTCAAATCAGGTAAGATTAAGTAGGCTCGGTCTCTGTTCTCTGGAATTCAAAGGTGAGCTCACTGAATTAAGGGGTAAATATGGGGCAAGATGTTTTGACCAGCTGAGGAGCCCCAAGCCAGGGCTCACAGTTTCTAAGTCTGTCAATGCCTGCACTCAGCACACAGTTAGGCACATTCCTGGATTTCAGAAGCACATGAGGCTAGGACAGCATTAAAGGGCTTGAGAACCCATTTCTCTACAAGGCAGAACAAACCAACATCCCTCTGACTGTTTTAGTCAGACACCTTATCCGCATGCCTCACCCCAGCTCCATTTTGAAAACTGCAACTCCATCAGCCTTCCCAAAGTTCTGTTTTCATTTAGATACAATGGTTTTTTGTCTAGAGCTAGAGGCCATGCATTAAAAGTGAGAGGGAGAAAGTTCAAAGGAAACATGCACAAGGCAAAGTATTTTTTTAAAATTTTTAACACAGAGTGATGGGTACCAAAAATGCTCTACTGGGGTGGTGGCTGAGGAAAATGGTAAGATCCTCATGTGGTGAACTACATATACCTGTCTGGACACGCCCCCCTGCTGACTGCTCCTGTGGCTCCTCCCACGGACCCCGGTATAAAGGCGATTGGAGACACCGCCCCGGCCTCAGTCTCCAGGATGCAGTGTGGTGGTCAATTGCTGCTTGTTCTTTCTTCCAGCCAATAAAAGCCTATATCTCGCCTCACGTCTCCGAGAGTTATTGACGGTGCACCAAATTTATTGGCTGGAAGTGCCTCCGAGTTCGCGCTGGCTGCTACCCTCAATCAGGAAGGCAGGCCAGTAGCATTCTTTTCTCGTACCCTTCAAGGCCCTGAAATTCAACACTCCGCGGTAGAGAAAGAAGCCCAGGCCATAGTGGAAGCTATTAGGCACTGGAGGCACTATCTCGCCGGCAAAAGGTTCACCTTGCTGACCGACCAGCGCTCAGTTGCGTTCATGTTCAGCAACCAACAGCGGGGCAAAATCAAAAATGATAAAATTTTGTGGTGGAGAATAGAACTCTCCACCTACAACTATGATATCCTGTACCGGCCTGGAAGGCTCAATGAGCCCCCTGATGCCCTATCCCAGGGAGCGTGCGCCAGCGCACAGCTCGACCAGCTATACGCCCTCCATGCAGATCTTTGCCACCCAGGGGTCACCCGATTTTACCATTTCGTGAAAGCCCGGAACCTGCCTTACTCCCTTGAGGACATCAGGACGATGACCAGGGACTGCCAAGTCTGCGCTGAGTGCAAACCGGACTTCTATCGTCCTGAAAAGGCGCAACTTATCAAGGCCACCCGCCCCTTTGAGCGACTGAGTGTTGACTTTAAGGGCTCCCTTCCCTCCACCGACCGCAATGTCTACTTCCTCAACATTATCGACGAGTACTCGCGGTTCCCCTTTGCCATTCCCTGCCCCAACACCACTGCCACGTCCGTCATAAAAGCCCTGCACCAACTCTTCACTCTGTTCGGATATCCCTGCTATATCCACAGTGATAGAGGGTCCTCCTTTATGAGTGACGAGCTGCGCCAGTACCTGCTGGCTAGGGGCATTGCTACTAGTAGGACCACGAGCTATAATCCCCGGGGAAATGGATAGGTGGAGAGGGAGAATGCCACAGTGTGGAAGGCCACACTTTTAGCCCTTAAGTCAAAAGGGTTGCCGGTCTCTCGATGGCAGGAGGTCCTCCCTGAGGCACTCCACTCTATCCGCTCCCTGTTATGTACGTCCACCAATGCCACCCCTCATGAGCGCCTATTTTCTTTTCCCAGGAAGTCTGCCGCTGGGACCACCCTACCGGGTTGGCTGACATCCCCAGGGCCAGTGCTGCTCCGGAAACATCTGAGGAACAATAAATACTCCCCACTGGTCGAGAGGGTTCACCTTCTACATGCGAACCCCCAGTATGCCTACGTGTTCTTACCTGATGGGCGGGAGGACACAGTCTCCGTCCGCGACCTGGCGCCCGCAGGAGCAGCAGACCACTGCCCCGAACACTCCACAGTAACTATGAACCCTGTACCCGAGGTGACACTGCGCACACCAAGCCCTACACAGACTCCTCACGACACTCCTATACCGGGCGTCTCGCACACGCATATACCAGGCACCTCGCACACACATGAGGGATCACTGACGCCTAGTGGGCTGACACCTCCAGTTAGGCCGGAACCAGCACAACCTCCGTCTCCGGTACAATCACCACCGGCACCTGTGCAATCACCACCACCAGCACCTGTGCAATCACCACCACCGGCACCTGTGCAATCACCACTGGCACCTGTGCAATCACCACCACCAGCACCTGTGCAATCACTACCACCAGCATCTGTGCAATCACCACCACCAGCACCTGTGCAATCACTACCACCGGCACCTGTGCAATCACCACCGGCACCTGTGCAATCACCACCACCGGCACCTGTGCAATCACCACCACCGGCACCTGTGCAATCACCACCACCGGCTCCTGTGCAATCACCACCGGCACCTGTGCAATCACAGCCGGTGCTACGTAGATCGCAGCGACAGATTCGACCACCTGATAGACTTAACCTGTAAATATACTTGTAAGAAACTTCGCCCCATGGGGACTCTCTTTTAAAATGGGGGGGGGGGGGGGGGGGTGAATGTGGTGAACTACATATACCTGTCTGGACACGCCCCCTGATGACTGCTCCTGTGGCTCCTCCCACAGACCCCAGTATAAAGGCGATTGGAGACACCGCCCCGGCCTCAGTCTCCAGGATGCAGTGTGGTGGTCAATTGCTGCTTGTTCTTTCTTCCAGCCAATAAAAGTCTGTATCTCGCCTCACGTCTCCGAGAGTTATTGATGGTGCATCACCTCAACAGGCTCTTAGATAGGCACATGAATATGCACAGAATGGGGGGGGGGGAGGGGGGGGGGAAGATAGACTATCAGCACGCAGGAGGGATTTGTGTAGCTGGACATCATTAGCTTAGCTCAGGACAACGTTGTGGCCAGTACTTGTCTATGTTCCAGATCCTTTTTTAAGAGCTTAAAGGATTTTGCACATTTTGGCCAACAGATGGCGCTTGAATTGCCAAAGCAACTGGGAAATTTCTCACCGAGTCTATTTCAATTCTATAAAAACAAAATGCTCCAAGCAGTTATTCTGATTAGCCACGAGTGCTCACATTATTTTTACATACCAAATTTAAGTGCTTGAGAGTACAAAGCATGCAAGAGAAGAAAGTGCCAGTGATGCTCTCCCATCTGAATTCAAAATTCAGCAAGCTACGCGCCCAGTCCAGCAGTCATTCCGACGCCAAAGATTGTAATCTGCTGCAAATCCACCCCCAGACCGGGCACTAATCACCTAGTCCAACACCCAGCTCATTCAGATCAAATTTCAGTTCAAGGACTTCTGCTTCCCTTCAACCATTTGATGCCTGAACAAACCTGCACGACCCTATTCACAGCCACACTACAACCACTTCCACCACTTTGTATTATGATGGGATCTTTTATTTTTGTTGCTTCTAATTCTGTACTTTCTTGCAAAATTAACATATAATTTGTGTTTAATATGTGGTAACTACACTCACTTGCCCCAACACTGAAATGTTCCTATGACCAGTGATCTCTCTTTAAGGACGACCTCATTATCATATGTTCTTGTTATTTATTTCTACTTATTTATATTTGCATTTGCAGAGTTTGTTGTCTTCTGCACTCTGGTTGTTCTTTCATTGATCTTGTTAGTGTTATTATCCTGCAGATTTGCTGATTATTCCCCCAGGAAAACGAATCTCGGGGTTGTACATGGTGACACATATGTACTTCGATAATAAAATTTACTTTGAACTTTGGATGTTGAGTTATTTGAAGCTATGTGCCCGTGATGGTGCTGCAAGTCGATTTGTCATTACATCTGTTCAGACATGTACCAATGTGAATGAAAGTCAACTTCAACATCCAATCCAGTTAAACTTCCAAGTTCAGTTTCCTTCCTAGTGATTTCAATTCTCCGATCAATCACAAATATATATTAGAAAGAATTTTGTAAAATTTCACTGATTTAAATTTACATCCATTTCTTGTACTAGGATTGGAGTACGCACTAGTGCCCATTTAAATCAGTTTTAACAAGCATTCAAAAATGCTGGCTTGAGTAGTTATGGTTTCACAAGCTTCAGGTTCAGATATATCCCAGAAGAATGCTAATGGCTCCTGTTATACTGTGACTCTCAGGTGAATGAATGTCTGCTATTTGAGAGGCTGCAGGAGGCTAATCACCATTCAGTCAAATCCCTACTGTGCAGAAAAAGTGAGGCAATGGTAACTACACCTTCCTGAAAACTCAGAATGAAATAATGTATTTAAGATGATGGGGATTATACTTTTATCTGATCCATAGCTGAATGAAGATGTTAAGTTAATAACAAGGAGCCAACCTTTGTGAATTAACCCCTTGTGAACTGAATCAGGCAGTATCAGTGGAAAGAGAAGCAGTTAATGTCTCATTTCCAGGACTCTTCAACTGGAACAAACACTGAAGGATCCCAGGTCTGAGAGATCAAAGATGTTTCCTAACCTGCTAAGTGTCTCCAACATTTTCTATTTTTATTACGTCTGCAGTTTTTAAAAATTTAAACAATATGATTAGCTGTTTCTGATAATTGACCAAATTAAGATTTAATCACATTTCTTGACTTATGCTTAAGAGATGGTGCTAAGAATTCAAAGTGTCAGAAGGTGAGACACTGTCTGCATGATAGCCAGCCTCTGACTTGCTTTTGTTGCCAACTATTTCTGGCTGGTCCACTTGAGCTCCTGGTCAATAATGACCACCAGGATGTGGATGGTGGGGACTTAAAGGGAATGAAGAGAGTTGTGAACTCAGTCAACTCCATCATGGGCACCAGCTTCTGTAGTATCCAGGACATCTTCAAGGAGCAATCTGAGGTACAGAAGCCTGAAGGCACATACTCAATGATTCAGAAACAGCCCTCTGCCATCGGATTTCTGAATGGACATTGAACAATTGGAGGAGTTCGCCTTGATGGCATTGGCTTTATCACAATGTGAGTAGTGTTCCTCAATGCCACTCTCTGTTAAGTGTTGCCTAGACTTCAAGGGCAGTCACTCTCACCTGCCCAGTGGAATTCAACTCTTTCATTTATATTTAGACTAAGGCTGAAATTATATTGGGAGCTAAATAGATCTGGAAATCCCCAATCTGGACAAAAGCAGGCAGGTTATTGATGAGTAAATGCTGCCCCACAGCACAAGACATGGTGTTTCGTTATTATCCTAATGATCGAGGGTAGATTGATTGGGCAGTAATTATTAGTCTGATGGGTTCTGTCCTGCTTTTTGCAAAGAGGGCTTACCTGGGCAATCTGCCACATGGCTGGCAAAATGCCAGTGCTGTGACTATATTGGAAGAGCTTGATAAGAGGCCCTGAAGTCCTGGTCTTCATTGCCACTGATGACAAGTGGCACACATTAATAATCCATTCACCAATATGTTAATACATCAATTTAAAAATTCACGTTTGGGTGGGCTTGAACTGATTATTTTAATCCCTCTTTATTGCAACTGCAGAAAGTTAATTTTTGCTCAGTCTTGTTTTTTGATAACCTCATTTTGTTTACTTCACTGGAAACTAAATTTGACCCAGTAGCTTTTAATCACAAGGAGCTTTGCCTTGTCAGACAGATTACAGAGACCTCCTATAATAAGTTCTTCAGCTAATTTAGTGATAAGTACACATCTTGCATTGCAGATGTTTATGGAGGCTGCAGAGAATAAAATTATAACAAATTTATCGTTAGTAATGGGAAGTCTTCTGCTGAGTCACAGACCAAATCAAAAAGTCCCATCTATCCTTCAAACCCCCTGAAAGATCTTTTCCTTTAAGTAAGTCCTGTGACTCCACAATCTCGAAGCTCCTTTTGCTTTTCCACAACTCAACAGACCACCTCCAGTTCCTTAGTTTGAGCAGCAATTGCTGCTAAATCATTCTATGGTGAATGCTCCCATTAGGACAAGGGACAGAAATACCTTGACCAATATGGGCTCATTCATCAAACACTTGAGCTCAGTGATCAATCTCATCATTTATCTACCAGCGATTTGGCTGACTTCACTGATCACACCAGTTTGCCACCTCCAGTAAAGAACAAACTCAACAAGTTTTTGGCTGCTCATCTCCTCTATTTGGGCAGCCAAGCGGACAGTTATTATCTTTTTTAAAAAAGCCAATGCATCCTTACAGAAGATTCAAGAAATTTACATGTAAATTAAGATGCAAGGGAATTTTTAAAAAATACACCAAGTAACAGCAATTAAATTAAATCCAGTTCAGTAGATTGCCAGTTTTTTTTCTCTTTGATCCAATCATTTTGCTTTATCTCTCATTGCCATTACAGAAATTCACTCCTTTTCCTGATAATAATTCCTTCCACAGCCTCTCTCTGATTAAATAGAGAGTTTCCAGCACTGCAGCCCACGACACCCATCTCGTTATTTTCCTTTCTACTTTCAAAACCCTCTGAAGGATCTTTTCCTTTAAGTCTTGTGGCTCCACTCTTTAAGCTCCTTTTACCTTTATCTGTTCACTGCTCAGCTGTATCGAGTCGCACAGACACATTATCCTACTCCAGGATCCCCATTAAATAAACTACTACTACTTGTTCCCAACTGATCATAATAATGTTTCCTGTCACACTGAACAGGATGCCGGATATACTGTGGTTGAGCGAATCAGAGATAAAAGGAATCAGCAAGTTTGACAAACAACTTCTGCTAGTTCAGAGCTTCAGAAAAAAGTCCTTGCTTCCCATACAGTATCACCTGCTGATTAATTCCCCATATTCAATTTATGAAGCTAGCTGCTCTTGCCATTTTTACTTTAGAGATTAAAACTCAAGTTTCCTCCAAAAGCTATAGCCCAGCTTGTGCTAAGTGGCTCCAAAAGGAACAGCTGATGAACAGCCTCAGCTGGACTTGGGCTTGTGGATACACATGGTGAAAGACAGATGTCTGCGATGAACCGGTGTTCTGCCAGAGATGCACCTGACTATCTCCTGTGATGATGGACGTTGAGCACAGTGGTGAAGGTCAGAAATGAGAACAGGGCGGCGGATGCACTCTGCATCTGGCCCTCAGCTTCACATCCGCAAGGGATGTCCTCCAAATAGCAACCACTTACAGATGAAAAAGTAATTCCTGAGCTTTACCTTACTTAATAGTTTTAATTTGTTACTATTAAAAACTCTTAAAACCTTATAAATCCTCGCAGACTGAAACTACTTCATTTCATTGTTGCGGCTCTCCACATCTAGAACTCTAAGTGCGGGAGGATGGGGGTAACAGGTGCTGTTGCAGGCGGGGCTGGGTGCAGGAAAACCTTGGCTTTACACTAGAATTTAATGTATGCATAAACAAAACACCTTAATATAGGTACCCCCACTTTCAAATCTCTTACTATCTTTCCTTTCAGTTAGTCTTGACGAAGTGTCTCAGACAAAACGTCCACAGCGCTTCTTGCTATAGATGCTGCCTGGCCTGCTGCGTTCCTCCAGCATTTTGTGTGTGTTACCTTAATAAAGTGTTTGTCTTTAAAGAAATGTAAATATCAATAGATGAGGCAGCCCTATATTACTACCTAATATTGGAGTATAAAAGTTGCATTGTTTGCTGTGTAACCAAAACTATGTAGTCAGCTTTGAACTTGCTATTTGCTATGCATGTATCCAATTGAATGTAGAAGACAATGGTGTGACAATGGTAGCTAAGAGATGTAGATTAGAACATGATTAAGTCAATAGGTAGAAACAATAGTGGCGGATGTACTTGTGATACGCAACTGTAGACCGATTGGATATGCTAATACAACTAAACCAGGAGATTGCTATAAAAAATGCTATGTACAAGGATCAGTGGGCAATCTCAGCAAATTAAAGTTTAATACCTCTTGAAGAATCTTCTGCGGCTCCTGGTCATTGTGGGGCACGAGAAACCACAACACTAATAGCCAATAAATATGTTTAAATGTTGTATCTGATTGGTTCAGAGACCTCGCAGTGCTCAGTCCTTACTGTAAAATCAAAAATTACTACCTAATTGAACTCTTCCTCATATTCATAACTTTCTTTTAATCAAACAAAAACATTGCCAACAAAAAGCACAATTATACAGATGAACACTTAATTGATGTGGCTAAAGACAAGTAGGTCAAAACAATGAAAGTCAGACCTGTGGAAATGAGAAGTAAAAGGCTTCAAAGCCGCGGGAAATAAAACAACTAATTCTGGTCAATGAGTATACCTTGCAAGAGACGGAACCACATTCCATGCGGGGAGTTAGTCTCACGATAACTACTGAGGAAGATTTGTATCTAGGACATTGCAAACCACTTTACAACAATAATTCCATGTGATTGTAATATGGGAATATGGTAATGTAACCTTTTTGTACTCAGCAAGCCCCCACTGACACCACAATGAAGAGGTAACTTGCTTTAGAAATGTCAATGTTGGGGAAACACCGGGATCTGGATACAACCACCACACACAAAATGCTGGTGGGATACAGCAGGCCAGGCAGCATCCATAAGAAGTAGTACAGTCGACGTTTCGGGCCAAGGCCCTTCGTCAGGACTAACTGAAAGAGATATAAGAGATTTGAAAGTGGGAGGGGGAGATCTGAAATGATAGGAGAAGACAGGAGGGGGAGGGATTAAGCCAAGAGCTGGAAAGTTGATTGGCAAAAGGGATACAGAGCTGGAGATGGGAAAGGATCGTGGGATGGGACGCCTAGGGAGAAAGAAAGGGGGAGGGGAGCACCAGAGGGAGATGGAGAACAGGCAAGGAGTGATTGTGAGAGGGACAGAGAGAGAAAAGAAAAGGAGGAGGAGGATAGGAAGATAGATAGATAAATAAATAAGGGATGGGGGTAAGAAGGGGAGGGGGGAATTAACAGAAGTGAGACAAATCAATCTTCATGCCATCAGGTTAGAGGCTACCCAGCCGGTATATAAGGTGTTGTTCCTCCGACCTGAGTGTGGCTTCATCTTGACAGTAGAGAAGGCCGTGGAGAGACATATCAGAATGGGAATGGGACGTGGAATTAAAATGTGTGGCCACTGGGAGATCCTGCTTTCTCTAGCGGACAGAGTGTAAGTGTTTAGCGAAACGGTCTCCCAGTCTGCGTCGGGTCTCACCAATATATAAAAGGCCACACCGGGAGCACCAGATGCAGTATACTACACCAGCCTACTCACAGGTGAAGTGTCGCCTCACCTGGAAGGACTGTCTGGGGCCCTGAATGGTGGTGAGGGAGGAAGTGTAAGGGCAGGTGTAGCACTTGTTCCGCTTACAAGGATAAGTGCCGGGAGGGAGATCAGTGGGAAGGGATGGGGGGGACGAGTGGACAAGGGAGTCGTGTAGGGAGCGATCCCTGCGGAAAGCAGAAAGAGGGGGGAGGGAAAGATGTGCTTGGTAGTGGGATCCCGTTGGAGGTAGCGGAAGTTACGGAGAATTATATGTTGGACTCTGGTGGGGTGGTAGGTGAGGACAAGGGGAACCCTATCCCGAGTGGGGTGGTGGGCAGATGGGGTGAGGGCAGATGTGCGGGAAATGGGAGAGATATGTTTGAGAGCAGAGTTGATGGTGGAGGAAGGGAAGCCCCTTTGCTTAAAAAAGGAAGACATCTCCTTTGTCCTGGAATGAAAAGCCTCATCCTGAGAGCAGATGCGGCAGAGATGGAGGAATTGTGAGAAGGGGATAGCCTTTCTGCAAGAGACAGGGTGGGAAGAGGAATAGTCCAGGTATCTGTGAGAGTCCATAGGCTTATAGTAGACATTAGTAGATAAGCTGTCCCCAAAGATAGAGACAGAAAGATCAAGGGGAGGGAGGTGTCAGAAATGGACCAGGTAAATTTGAAGGCAGGGTGAAAGTTGGAAGCAAAGTTAATGAAGTCAACGAGCTCAGCATGCGTGCAGGAGGCAGCGCCAATGCAGTCATCGATGTAGCGAAAGAAAAGTGGGGGACGGATACCCGTATAGGCTTGGAACGTGGACTGTTCCACAAAGCCAACAAAAAGGCAGGCATAACTGGGACCCATACGGGTGCTCATGGCTACACCTTTGGTTTGGAGGAAGTGGAAGGAGCCGAAGGAGAAATTATTAAGAGTAAGGACTAATTCCACTAGACAGAGGAGACTGATGGTACAGGGTAGCTGGTTAGGTCTGGAATCCAAAAAGAAGCGGACGGCTTTGAAACCTTCCTGGTGGGAGATGGAGGTATATAGGGACTGGACGTCCATGGTGAAAATAAGGCGGTGGGGGCCAAGGAACTTAAAATCATTGAAAAAATTCAAAGCGTGAGAAGTGTCACAAACATAGGTGGGAAGAGAATGAACAAGGGGGGGGATGAAACAGTGTCCAGGTATGCAGAAATGAGTTCGGTGGGGCAGGAGCAAGCTGAGACAATGGGTCTACCTGGACAGGCAGGTTTGTGGATCTTGGGTAGGAGGTAGAAACGGGAAGTGCGGGGTGTGGGAACAATGAGGTTGGTGGCAGTGGATGGGAGGTCCCCAGAGCTGATAGGTTGGTGATGGTGTGGGAGACAATGGCCTGGTGCTCCTTAGTAGGGTCATGATCAAGGGGTAAATAAGAGGAGGTATCAGCGAGTTGTCGCTGTGCCTTGGCCAGGTAGAGGTTACTCCTTGCCTGCTCACCATCTCCCTCTGGTGCTCCCCTCCCCCTTTCTTTCTCCCTAGGCCTCCCATCCCATGATCCTCTTCCTTCTCCAGATGTGTATCCCTTTTGCCAATCAACTTTTGAGCTCTTAGCTTCATCCCTCCCCCTCCTGCCTTATCTTATCATTTCGGATCTCCTCCTCCCCCTCCCCCTCCCCCTCCCACTATCAAATCTCTTATTATCTCTTCTTTCAGTTAGTCCTGACGAAGGGTCTCGGCCCAAAACGTCGACTGTGCTTCTTCCTATAGATGCTGCCTGGCCTGCTGTGTTCCACCAGCATTTTGTGTCTGTTGTTTGAATTTCCAGCATCTGCAGGTTTCCTCATATCTGGATACAACACCTAACTTTTCCCCGGAAGTTTATCATGGTATCCTTTATGTCCATCTATGAGAGCTAAAGGGACTGATATTAAATGTTTCTTCTGAAAGCTGTCATCTCCAACACTCCTGCAATGCTCTGTGATCTGAGACGCCTCCACTCAGATCTCTGGAGTGTGACTTGAACCCACAAACTTCTGACTCAGGTGAAATACCTGCCAACTGAGTCACAGCTTCCAAATGTAAAGATAGTCTGCAGACTCTGGAAACCGTGAGCAACACACACACAACACTGGAAGAATTCAGTATCTATTGAGGGAAATAACCAGTTGACATTTTGAGCTGAGACTTGTCATCAGCTCCGCTGAGTTCCTGTGTTGCTCCAAATGTAAAGGTTGCTACAAGTAATCATTGAAAGATACGAGGATTTAGCACTGATTATGGAGGATTATGGAGGACACTGATTATAAATAAGGATTACCCTTGACTACACAACATAATTTATCCTCAGAATCTGAGGAAATTATGAGGGAAAAATACTGATCAATCATTTACATCAGTTGGGGCTCAATGTCAACAATCTCCTGCCTCCCCATTACATAAATTCCCCCCCACCACCACTTCAGTGCATTTGGCTCAGAGTCACGAAGTTGCAAACTCACACCCCACTCTAGAGATGCGTGTGCACGATTCAACTGAACAAACCCTATAATAATGGGTACTACAAAGCCACAGGCTTTGCCTTAAATATTAAAATAAGGATGTAGCTAACTTCACATATGGAATAAAACTTTCTGCGCACCATTCAATGCAAAGTGGTAGCTCTCCCAGTACTGAAACCATTCATTAAAATGTCACTTTTGCAACAACTAACTGTCTCATTTTCTACACTGCAACAGTAATTGCTCTTAAAAAGCACTTTGGGGAATGCAAACATTATAAATGATGCAATATAAATGTAAGATGCTTTCTATATTGGTGGCCAAATGCACACTCAGTGGACTCAATAACCTTAGTTACCCACAAAGCAGCCAATATCCAATAGAGGATTTGCAACCATGATGAGTCAGAGCAACCTAAAAGCCATAAAGCAAAAGCACAGTCACTGTTAGTAAGTTTGCAGATGACATCAAAATAAGTAGGATGATTGCCAGTGAAGATGGTTATCAGGATTTGAAAAGCGATCTTTATCAGCTGGGTAAGTGAAGAGGAGGAATGGCAAATGGGGTTTAATTCAGCTAAGTGCAAGGTGTTGCACTATGAGTGTTGGAGATTTACAGATGATGGTAGAGCCTGGGGAGTATTGTAGCCCAGAGGAACCATAGTTCTCTGAAAGTGGTGTCACAGGTAGACAGAGTGGAGCAGAAGGCTTTTGCCATGCTGACCTTCCCACATCAGGGCATCGAGTACAGACATTGGGCTGTTCTGCTGCAGTTGTACAAGATGTAGCCGAGGCTGCTTTTGGTCCCTCTTCATAAAAAGATATCACTAAACTGGAAGGCATGCAGAGGAGATTTACGAGGATATTACCAGAACTCAAGGACCAAGTTATGTTGAGACAGGTTGGGATATTTTCCCAATGGAGTGAAAAAGAACGAGGGGTAATCTCATACAGGTGTAAAAAAATGAGGCACATACTACAGATTGTGCGAATGCATACAGTCTTTATCCCCAGGGTGGAGAATCAAGACCTCAAAGGCAGAGGTTTAAGATAAGAAGGGAGAAAGTTCATAGGAACCTGATGGGCAACTTTTTCATCCAAACAGTAGTCAGTATATGAAGTGATTGAGGCAGGTATTTTAATAACATTTAAAAGATACTTGGACAGGTGAATAGACACAGTAAGTTGAGGTTCTAAACTTTCGAAGGAAATGGGCCAAAGCAGCTGAGATGGGAACCTCGATCAGCATGGACCGGTTGGGCAGAAAGGACTGTTTCCACGAGGAAGGATGTTCAATGGAAGAACTGGGGTGGAGAAAGAACACTGGAGAGACTCAGAAGTTAATACAGGGCCCTTCACAACCTCAGAATTTCCCAAGAAGCCCAACATCGAGGGAAAACTTTTGATGGCTAGTCACTGCTAGAAACGTACCATCTGATCAATTCACGAACAGATAATCTGTTTGACTGCTGTTAACTGAGGGATAAAGGTCATCTAGGATTGGATGTATCTCACTTTGTTCCTCTTCATTTTTGGAAGAGTGATGTGATGTTTTTTGTGTCCATCTAGGAGAGCACATTATGTATTGTTCTACAGCACCTTTGAGAGTACAGCACTGGATGAATGTGGCAGCAGAGATATTTAAGGGTATGTAGAAAGCAATTACTTGACTAGTTGGAGTGATATAGAGTAGTTTAAGAGTAAGCACCAAATCTTTCAATTGTGACAAGCATATTGGAATGCATACACACGTCAAGTGATGCCAGTCCTGAGTTTGAGAGATTTTAAGGAACATGAGAAGAAGACAACTTTAGAGAATTGATCCCAGATTGGTCATGATTTGAGAGTGAGGAAAGACCCGAGGTTTGATTGATTTAAACACCGAGCCGAATTGGAAAGGTTGGGTACGGACCGGTATGACAGAGTCCAGGCCCCAGAGTATATTGAAGCAATAAGGCTTGGGTCCAAGAACAAGAAACACCCCACTGTTTGGACAATTTACCCAGATTGAAAAGGTCAGGGTATTGGAACCGGAAGTGAGGGATGGGCTGGTTCTGGTCACTGATCCGCAATATTTACTTGGCTCGGCTCTGCTTTGCACTGAACTGAGGCTGTGGCAAGCTCCAGGTGCAGTGACACCTGGATTTATGTCTGTGGACTCTCTTTCATACAACTTCAGTTCTGAATGCTGTTTGCTTATATTTAATGTTTGCACGGTTTGCCGCTTGTTCCTCTGGGTCTTTTTTTAATGGGTTCTTCTGGGTTTCTTTGTTTTGTGGCTGCTTCCAAGGAGACAAATCTCAAGGTTGTATAATGTATACACACTTTGATAATAAATGTACTTTGAACTTTGATTCTACTCAATCGCAAAACACACTCAAAGGACCAAATGACCCTCCACCTGTTCTTAATTCTCTGCAGTGGACAATCTTCACACCCACAGTCAAAAGCGCTATCAGCATAGCTGTATTTGTCAATGGACATATGATTGCACACAGCTACAACAGCTCCAGTCTTTGACATTTCACTTTCAGCAGGCTGTTGAAGGGGACCCACCTTTCGGAGCAAATCTGCATGGTTCTGAACCAGCTCGGTGTACTTTTCTTTCAATTTTGTGTATCTTTGTTCATTGGCTTGAGCTTTTCCTGGAAATGAAAAGGAAAAAAACCCTCAATCGTCCCATCTGAAATTTGTCACCTGGGTTAGTAGCTCTGAAGCATTAAACTGTCTAAATTTCATCAACTAAGCAGGCTCTCAGTGGGCAAAATCCAGCAAGGTGTAAGGTTCAGTCTGCGCTGTAAACTGAACTACTTGATCTCAGACAGGTAGGTGCCACTAACTGGATCACCTTAGTAACAAGAGGCACGGGTCACCAATCTTCATTTCTAATTCATGGCCCCCCCGGAAAATGTGGGAGTGTAAATGTCAGGAGAGGGACTTGGGACACAATACAGCAGGAGAAGCCTCTCATGGACTAATAACCCACTTACACGGTAAAGGTTATTTTCTATTGAGAGACGAACTGCTTTCAGAAATGGAAGATTTTTAAAAATCATTAATTAATTCTGCAGTACTTTGAATACTATGGAAATCTTCCTCCGACTTTTGGATCCCAATAAAAATAATAAAATAAGACATGGGCAGAGATCAGGGTGATCATCACTGGTGCAAACCCTCACCTTAAAGGGTAAAGAGTCAACTTGAAGGTGGCTTCTGAACCCATTTGGTTAAGATATCACATGAAAACACAGTGATCCATGGTTGATCGGTTAAGACCATCACTAAGTTCATTCTTGACAGTATTTTCATTCCATTTAGAGGCATAACAGCAAAATAAAACCACCACACAATACATGCATAACCAAGTCTGCTACTCTCTGATGTGAATCTGGAACTTACGTTCGATCTCCGTCAGGCTCTTCTGGGCTTTCTCCGTGTCGTCTTGCTTCTTCTTCACCTCCTCGAGTTCAGCCTTCACAAACTCGTTCTCATCCAAAGCCTGCTGCTTCAGGTGCTGTTGCTCAGCGAGCTCAGCCTCCAGCTCACTGATCCGGCCCCTCAGCTGAGAGATCAGCCGCTTGCTCTGAAGTGAGAAGACCACGACATTAAACATGCAAAACAAGATAGACCCAAAGACAGAGCAGAGAAGTTGTGAACTGTTGACAGAAATACTACAAAATGTCAAAGGATAGTCTAATTTTTTCAATATTAAAAACCCTACATTTACTTCAAAATGCAATGCTTTAAGAAGCTGATGTTCATCATTAAGGACCCTCACCATTTACACAAATCTCTGTCACCCGCCCTGTCTTGTTTCCCTAATAGGAGATATAGTATCGCACACTCTCTTTCTGGGACTTCCATGTACTGATTCAGGAAACTTTCCTGAACATATTTAACAATCTTTTTCCCATCCAGCCCTTTCACAGTCAATACGTGGAAAGTTAAAATCACCACTATCATAACCTAACCTAACCTAATGTTTCTTCAAATAGTCAGTGATCTCCCTGCAGATTTGCTCCTCTAAATCCCGCGGACTGTTAGGAAGTCTGTAATATAATCTTGATAACGTGGTCACACCTGACTTACTCCTCACTTCTACCTATAAAGCCTCACTAGATGAGCTCTCCAGCCTGTCCTGACCAAGCAGTGCCATGACATTTTCCCTGACGAGCAATGCCACACCTTTCTCTTTAATCCCTCCCTTTCTATCATGTCTAAAACTGAACCCTGGAATATTGAACTGCCAGTCCTACCCTTCCTGCAACCAAGTCTCACTAATGGCTGCAATGTCGTAATTCCACGTGCTGATCCATGCCCTAAACTCACCCACCTTTCTTACAATACTCCTTGCACTGAAATATCGACACAAATCAGAACATTATTCCCACTGTGTTCAACCTTTCAATTTGTGTCTTTGTATGCAGGCTTAACAACATCCCCCTGAAACTCTAGTATGACCCCCCCCCCCCCACACAAACAAAACCTCCTGAGATGATATTAGTACCCTTCCTGTTAAGGTGCAAACCGCCCAGCCTGTACTTGTCCCACATTCCCTAGAAGAGAGCCCAGAGTTCCAAGAATCTGAAACCCTCCCTCCTGCACCATCTCCTCAGCCAGGTGTTATGATTTTCCTAATTCCTATGGTAGCCACCCTGGAGTTCCTGTCCTTTGTCTTAGCACTAAGTCCCTGACTCCCTTTGCAGGATTTCAACAGCCATACCTCCCCGTATCATTAATACCGACGTGGACCATGACCGTGACCTCTGGCTGCTCAACCTCCCACTCAGGAAAGTGGTGGACACAATCCGAGATGTCCCTGTCCCTGGCGCCCGGGAGGCAACATACCATCTGAGAATCTCGTTCTCGTCCAAAGAAATGCCTTCCCGTTTCCCTAACCAACAAATTCCCTGTCACTACAGCTCACCTCTTCTCCTCACTTCCCTCTGAGCCACAGAGTCAGACTCACTACCAGAGACCTGACTATTGTGGCATTCCTCTCTGAGCTCATCTCCCCAACAGTATCCAGAGCAGCATACCTGCTGTCGAGGGAACTGCCACAGGGGTACTCTGCACTGGCTGCCTATCCCCTTTCAACCCTCCTGACAGTCACCCAGTTATCTGTGTCCTGCAACTTGGGTGTAACCATCTCCCTGTATGTCCAGTCTGTCACCCTCCCAGCTTCTGAATAATGTGGAGTTCATCCAGTTCCAACTCCAGCTCCTGAACACAGTCTGCTAGAAGCTGCAGCTGGATGCACTTCCTGCAGGTGTAGTTCTCAGGGACACTGGAGGCCACATTCCACGAGAGGAACATTCCATTATCCTGCCTGGCATCCCACTGCAATAACAAAGAATAAATACCAAAAAAAAAATCCAGCGACGGCCTATGCCTCTCCTCACCAAAGCCTCGATTCTCCACTCTAACACTAGCCCACTTACACAATGACCACTCCACTTAAACCTAGCTTCTCTCTATTGGATCTTGCCAAGTGCCTAATTGTGCACAATCCCATGTCTCCTCGGGAACTGTGGTGCACAAAATGTGTTGACTGCCCCCACTCATTTCTTTTAAACTCTTTCTCTACACAATCCAACATCTCCTTGGTAACTATGGCGCGCAAAATGTGCCAAATGTCAACATTCGCTTCTTTTAAGCTCTTTCTTCCTCAACGTAATCCAATGTCTCCTCAGGAGCTGTGGCAAGCCAAACGTGTTAGGGGACACCACACGCTTGTTTTAAACTCATTCTCTCTCCTGAATCCAAATCCAATGTCTCCTCGGGAACTGTGGCAAGCAATATGTGCCAACTAACATCACTCGCTCTTTTAAACTCTCTCTCTCTCTCTCTCTCCCCCCCAAATCCAATGTCTCCTCGGGAACTGTGGCGTACAAAATGCATATCAAAAATATTCTCAAACCCTCGGGCTTGGATGACCTACAGCAAGGTCAGGTTTAGGGTCCATTTTAATTTTATACCAGCATGTATCTAGGCCTCATATGGAGCCAGTGATCATTAATGGAGAATGTGTGGAGCAGGTTAAGACCTACAAGTATCTGGGAGTACAGTTAGACGAGAAGCTAGACTGGACTGCCAACACAGATGCCTTGTGCAGGAAGGCACAGAGTCGACTGTACTTCCTTAGAAGGTTGGTGTCATTCAATGTCTGTAGTGAGATGCTGAAGATGTTCTATAGGTCAGTTGTGGAGAGCGCCCTCTTCTTTGTGGTGGCGTGTTGGGGAGGAAGCATTAAGAAGAGGGACGCCTCGCGTCTTAATAAGCTGGTAAGGAAGGCGGGCTCTGTCGTGGGCAAAGTACTGGAGAGTTTAACATCGGTAGCTGAGCGAAGGGCGCTGAGTAGGCTACGGTCAATTATGGATAACTCTGAACATCCTCTACATAGCACCATCCAGAGACAGAGAAGCAGTTTCAGCGACAGGTTACTATCGATGCAATGCTCCTCAGACAGGATGAAGAGGTCAATACTCCCCAATGCCATTAGGCTTTACAATTCTACCGCCAGGACTTAAGAACTTTTTAAAAGCTATTATTAATGCTTTTTGAGATAGTGATTTAGATGCATATCATATTTTTTACTGAGTTAAGTATTGTATGTAATTAGTTTTGCTACAACAAGTGTATAGGACATTGGAAAAAAGTTGAATTTCCCCATGAGGATGAATAAAGTATCTATCTATCTATCTATCTACAAGACAGCCTCAAATACAAACCCACCCATGAGCCTGAGAAGCAACAGGTGCTTCCGCCTATATCTGACAAGTGGACTTGTGATCTCTGCAGTGATGTTTGCTCACCAGGCTGGCCTAACACAACACTGCCCAACACCACCAACCAACAGTGTGTTGTGTTTCCATATTAAGACGTTGAACAACTTCCCTAACTGGCTTGATTTCAACGGTTAATAGGTCAACTAAAATTGCAGGCAAAGTAGTTTCAAAACAAACTGATGACTATTATTTCCACAATATTTTCAGCCTTCAGGCTCAAATGCTTTGTCCAGACCCTGCCCACATGTAAACAGATTAACCTTATAATTATACTACTGGAAGCTTTCCACAGTCTCAGTCAACACAGTATGAAAACAGCATTAGACCCTAATGACATCATTGCAAAACAGTCAAATTATCTGATTACTGCGGTTTCCAGGAACCATAGCCACCTATGTTCATGGATTCATTAGGACTTGAAGGAAAATAACAACTCCTGAAATAGACTTAAGCCAGCTCCTGGTTCACATAAACTTACAGCACAATTTTAATTTAATCTTTAATTAGACCGAGCTGACAATCAGAGTAGCAGTTTGGGCAAATGGGGGCAGCATACCAGATGCATCAAGCGTGAAGTTAAACAGGCAGGCAGGAGTAGAGTTTCTGCAGCCAAGATTGGCCATCATCAACACTCCAACCAGGCTGCATTTTCAAATCAAAAATCAAATCAAGTTTAATTATCATTCAGCCACACATGGATACAGCCAAATAGCATTCCTATGGGGCTAAGGTGCAAAACATATACAGTTCATTCAAAAGAGCGCACAAAAAAGTCACGCAAAAAAAAACACATATATAGTCCTAGACCGTGAGCAACATGTCCTGCAAATTGATGTTACAGTTCCCAGCAATCCAGTCTGTTATTCCACCGATCAAACACTGGAGGGCAGCACTGACGGGAGAAGTCAGCCCCAATTGAGCACGGATGCCACGCTACACCACCTCCGGCATCTCCTCGCCTGGACTGCAGCATCAGCATGGCTTGAGGCCTAGACCTCCTCCAACCAAGGATCCACAGCTCCCACACTGCCTTTCTGGCCACCAAATGAGGGAAACAGGCTTGTGGCATCTTACATTATCAGTGTCCAACAGGGTCTTGCAATTACAAGAGAAAGGCCCAAGACAAACCCACAGTTTCAATGCACGCTGACTTCGCCAACCAACTCCAGTGCTTCTGGAGTAGCAGCCAACAACACAGTCTTCACCCATATCAGCTCCTCTGAACTCAATCCGGCTCTTTCTCAGACCTGCCGGCCGGCTATTCCGAACAATGAGTAGCTCAAGGATGCGGCAGACCTGCTGTACCGGAAGTTCTTGGAGTCCAGTACAGTCTTGCAATCATAAAAAAGGACACATTTAACTAAGAAAAAAAACACCTATGGCTGGCCCCCGAGAGGCTGCTGCCACCTTATTGGAAGGTTCTTTCACTGGAAGGCCAGCTCCCAGCTCGTCAGAAAGGGTCAATGAAGTGTGAGGCAAATGGTTAGATGCAATGGCAACAGCAGCTTTGGTAGCTGGTCAGGAGCTGAGCCAAGGCCCACTGGCCAAAGCTGCACATGGAAACAACCGAAAATATTTCAACTACTCTAACAAAATCTGTGAAGAAATTTTACTTCCTTTCTCCAGGAGCTGATGCCTCCCGTTCATTTCAGTGGCCTAGATGCATTTGTGCTGGTTAAACTGGCTCTGTTTCAGAGGGCAGGGAGATGGACATCATTTGCTGCTGACATCAGACTCTATAGTGAGTTCACCAGTGCAGCAGAAGTGTCCCCTGCTAGCACTCTACTGCTCAGAGGCAGCACTACTTGGCTATAACCTATTTACTGTTGGCCGATCCATACACCTCATGCTTTATGAAGAGTTATGCCTTTGTTCATTATGGCTGTGTGATGAAATTTGAGCAAAATCAGCCCCCCATTTTTTCCTTTCATCAATAGCGATGTTGGTTCATAATCTCATAGATGAAGTTATCCTTTAATATAATTCAAGTTTCTTGAAAACACTGCAACGTTGTTTTCAAAGAATAACATTCCAACCATTCGATACTCCAGAGCTGTCAGTAACATTCCAAAATGGCTTCCTTACTATTCCTTCGGTATGCCCACAGCAAAAAAAGATTTCTGATCCAGTGGAATTCCGGATGCTGATTCTCCAGTGCTCAGAACCAGCAATAGAATGGAGATAACTAAAAGAACAGAATACAAGTCAAAGGAAACAGGGTCTGAAAGATACGTGCTCTGCCAGGCTGCCCTTCAGCAATATCTGCTCTGTGCTGCTATTCCCAGGCTTAGGAACTGTCATCTGAAGATTGGAGACATCCAGGTTTTTCACCTCAGAACTGAGGAGGCTAGAGAAGATTTGATAAAGGTGTTTAGGGTCCAAAAGGGTTTGATAGAGCAAATAAGCGAACACTTGCATTCATAGAAAGACAGGTACAGAACACCTAATTAACTATCCAAAACAAAACAGGGGACGGGGGAAATTTTAATTTCCTTTTATCCACTGCAATGCACAGTCTGGAAGGGTGGAAGACAAATTTGAACAGAGAATAGGACAAATTCTTAGAATTTGCAGGATTAGAAAGCGAGAGCAGGTCTTAAAACTAAACGTATTCTCCTAAAAAGCCACTAGAAGAATAATTCCTACTTCACTGTCTGGTTCTATGCCCAAATAATTTTAGCGGTCAGTGTGATTTGTTGGCAATGATGGTTTCTGTGACAGTTGTTAAAAGGCAGTGACTCAGTTCCCTCAGTTGGCACCAGACAAGCTGCCAATGTTATTACTTATTCACTGTAAAGAGTCTGAAAAAAGTCAGCTTAGTTGTCACCATTATTTCAAGTGGGTGAGCCTCTTTACATTCAGAATATTGATTTGAGGTTAAGGAAAAAAGACAGGAACTAAAATGTAAAGGCACCAACTTTATTAACCATGGCACTAATGACTCTGACCAGGCCATCAGCAAACTTATTCAGCAACAATTTGCACTTGCAACACAGAGAAACACCCCACTGAGTTTCACACAGATAACCAACAGACTTCAGGACAGAGAAAATACCAGGAGGGTGAGCAAAACCTTATTAGAGCAAGAGGGCTAGACAATCAAAAAGGAGAGCTTATGAGTTTTAAGGAAGGACCTAGATGATTACAATAATGAACTGTACAAATCTTACACACTGTGGTAAACGGCAAGTTCATGGGGAGCTTAGGGCCGGAGGAAAGCTACCAGGAATTGGGGACCAACTTCCATCAAATGAGTTTTAGGTGATCTGCTGATACGTTGAAGGTTGAAAAGCAGAATCAAGAAGTGAGAAATGCTTGGATGAGCTTTCTAGCAGCAGTTGTATTGAGGCAATGACAGAACTGGATGAAGGTGTGACAGAGAAATACTGCAGTCTTTGTGATGTCAACTTCAGGGCTGAATAAAGTGCTCGAGCTGACAACAACCTGAAATAACCAGGCGAGTGTCCCAAATCGGGTTTTCGCGGTGATCAGAGATATTCCCTGTCACGCCATCCACCTTAACGGCAACTTCAAACTAACTTGTTATCTCACTCTGCTGAACATTAACTTTCGTTTCTCTTTCCACACACGTGGCCTCACTTGCTGAATGTTTCTAGAATCTTCTGTCTTTATTTCAGACAGCTTGAAAAGGCTCAGGAGTGCAAATGCACATGGACCATGATCCTCGTAAATGTCGGAATACAGGTGGCCCCCGTTTGTCGAACGTTCGCTTTACAACACCTTACTGTTACGAAAGACCTACATTAGTTACCTGTTTTCGCTAACAGAAGGTGTTTTCACTGTTATGAACAAAAGCAGCGCATCCCAAGCAGCCAAGCTCCTCCCCTGGAACTGCATTCTAGCCGGCATTGCTTAAACACGTGCCTGTGAGCATCTGTGCTTTATGTCGATTTATTTTGTGCATCCGTTAGCAAGATGAGTTCTCAGGTATCAGAGAAGCCTAAAAGAGCTCATAAGGGTGTTACGCTTAGTGTAAAACTAGACTTAATTGTTTCATCGTGGTGAACGAAGTAAGGACATTGTCCGCACGTTGAACTTGCCTGCGTCCACCATTCGCACTATTTATACACAGAGAGAAAGAATCTTGAAAGCTGCCTATGTTACTGTTGGTTCTGCTCGTAGCAAAGTGGTCTCTCTCAGTTGGCATCCAGTAATGGATAAAATGGCAAGTCTATTGCTTGAGTGGATTGATGGGTGTACAAAGCGTGGTGTTCCGTTAAGTTATCTTTTTAATAAGCTGAAACAGAAAGCACTGGACGATGGTGATGAAAGTGTTGCGAAAGTGGAATTTAAAGGTAGTCATGGGTGGTTTGATCGGTTTTTGAGGCGAGGACAGCTTCATAGCTTGAAGGTTAATGGAGAGAGTGCTTCAGCTGATAGTGAAGCTGCCAAAAAGTTCCCAGAAGAACTGAAGAAAATAATTACAGGAGGTGGTTATTCATATAAGCAAGTGTTTAACTGTGACGAAACTGCAATTTATTGGGAAAAATTGCCGAGCAAGACATTTATTTCGATACCATAATGCCTATTATTAACGCCACTGGTGATGCTGTCCTTAGGCCTCTACTAGTGTACCATTCAGAAAATCCGAGGGCGCTTAAAGGTGTTGATACGAATACACTTCCTGTTGTGTTTCGTTCACGTCCAAGCAGTTGGAACACCCAAGTGATTTTTTCTGAGTACATGAGTGGATACGTTAGTCCTTTTGTTGAAAAATACTGTAGAGAAAATAACCTCGATAATAGGTGTCTTGTGATTGTTGATAATTTTGCTGCTCATCCTCCTGTCATTTCCGAGTATGGCAGTAACATTCGTGTTGTGTTTTTACCACCGAATTCGACGTTGTTACTGCAACCATGTGACCAAGGCCTAATAGCCACAATCAAGGCTTACTATATGCAAAATGTGATGCGTTTTATTGTAAATGCCATTGACGGAGAGGGCAACTCCGAAGCATCTTTGCGAGAGATCTGGAAAGTCTACAATATAAATTTGGCAATTGCCAACCTTGGAGATGCTCTCGATAGGCTAACAGTTTCAATGAGAAATGGCGCTTGGAGGAAACTGTGTCCCGAAGCAGTGAACGATTTTAAAGGCTTCGAACCAACAACAATAACTACGGCAATAGTGACTTTGGCTAAGGAGGCTGGGTTTGTGGAAGTTGATGAAGATGATGTTGAAGAGGTTTTGGCATCCCATAACCAAGAACTGACAGATGAAGAGCTGATGCAATTACAAGAGGAAAAGATACGAATCGAAACCGAACACAATAGTGAACGGTCTGGAAGTGAAGTCGTCCAGGAACTGAACATGAAGCAACTGCGTGAGATTTTTGCTGTGATTGACAACGCTGCAATGATTGCAGAAAAGTATGACTTAGTTTAGGGCAGGTTTGCAGGATGGTTTGAGTGCTTACAAAGAACTATATGATAGAAAAATGCACGAGGCTAAGCAGTCAAGCATACTGTCGTTTTTCAAGCCTTCCACATCAGCCACAGCAGATGACGACCTCAACCTTCGACATCAAGGCAGGCAGACATAGAAGACGTTAGTGACCTGCCTGCCCTGATGGAAACAGATGATGATGAGATGACACCCCAGTTTCCCACCACCCCAACCTCCAACGACTCAGCCTAACTCAGTGTGCTCACTGCCTTCCTGATTCCGGTAAGTGAAACTACACTGTACATACATTATTCCTACTTTATACAGGCTGTGTATTTTTATGTGTTATTTGGTATGATTTGGCAGCATCATAGCTTAAAGGTTACTGGAGAGACTGCTTCCGGTAAGACTGTTTCCGCTACGCTAGTAGTGCTATGTAGTGAGATTTTCACTACGCTAGACAGTGCTGCAATGATTGCAGAAATGTATTTCTACTTTATATAGGCTGTGTATTTATCATATCATTCCTGCTTTCACTATATGTTTCTGTTATTTTAGGTTTAATGTGTTATTTGACATGATTTTGTGGGTTATTTTCTGGGTTTGGGAACGCTCACAAATTTTTCCCATATTAATAAATGCTTATTCACTTTACGACATTCCGGCTTACGAACCGTTTCATTGGAGCACTCTACCTTCTACAGGGAAAACCTGTAATTTTATTTTAAATGGCAACTTGCAGTACTGTTAATCAACTCATTTAGTTTTCTCGAATCTATCGTGTTGCTATAGAAAAGCTGAGTAAACTTACAACTCACCTCTGCCTTGAAATTTGCTAACTCATCCTTCAGAGCTGCAATTTCCCTGTAGAGTTGTTCAATCAACTTATCCCTGAAAATAAACAAATTCATGAGAGCAAATGTGCAAAAGAAAGTAAACTCCACTGTGAACTAATTCCCGGGTTAACAGTATGGGCAGTTGCCTGCCTATTTCAATACAGCTCACAAGAAATCATGCAGACAGTGGAAATGTTGAGCAATGCGCACTAAATGGTGAAGGAGATCAGTAGGTCAGGCAGCATCTGATGAAGGGTCTCGTCCTGAAATAATAATAATTTATTTTCCTCCATAGCTGCTGCCTGACCTGCTGAGTTCCTCGAACATTTTGTGTGTGCTATATAGAAAAAATCAGATATGCCACAGAATAAATCTAACTTACTATTGATTAGTTTTCACTCTTCTGATGGAAATAATTAAGCAACTGCAGACCACAATTTTGTCATTTCTTACTTTCCTGAAGGAATTACTTCAGTGAGATATAAACCCTTCTAAACTTTTCCCTCCAACAAGAGATAATGGCTGCCATCTGCTCACCAGGACAGCTAACTTGTTCCAGCATAGAGGAGGGAGATTGAAAATCTGGCTGAGTGGCAGCTCAACAACAACTGCTTAACTCAAAACCAGCCAGACCAAGGAGCTGATATGGACTTCAGGAGAGAGAAACCAGAGGTCTATGAGACAGTCCTCATCAGAGGATCAGAGGTAGAGAGGGTCAGCAACTTTAAATTCCTCAGAGGATCTGCCCTGGGTTCAGCACACAAGTGCAATTACAAAGAAAGCACAGCAGCATCTCTACTTCCTTAGGAGTTTGCATGGATTCGGTATGACATCAAAAACTTTGACAAACTTCTATGGATGTATGGTGGAGAGTGTATTGACTGGTTACATCACAGCCTGGTCTGGAAATACCAATGCCCTTGAATGGAAAATCCTAAAAAGTAGAGGATACAGCTGAGTCCATCACGGGTATAGCCCTACTGACCACTGAGCACATCTACATGGAGCACTGTCACAGGAAAGTGGTATCCGTCGCCAGGGACCCCCAGCACCCAGGACATGCTCTCTTCTCGCTGCTGCCATCAGGAAAGAAGGTACAGGAGACTCAGGACTCACCCCATCAGGTTCAGGAACAGCTGTTATCCCTCAACCATCAGGTTCTTAAACCAGAGAAGATAACTTCACTCAAATTCACTTGCTCCATCATTGAAATGTTTACACAACCCATGGACTCACTTTCGAGGACTCTTTATCTGAAATTCTTGATATTTATTGCTTATGTATTTACTTGTTATTATTTCTTTATTTTTGTATTTGCACAGTTTGTTGTCTTTTGCACATTGGTTAAATGCCCAAGTTGGCACAGTCTTTCATTGATTCTATAATGGTTATTATTCCATTATGGATTTATTGAGTATGCCCACAAGGAAATTAATCTCAGCTTGTATATGGTGACATACATGTACCTTGATAATAAATTTACTTTGAACTTTGTTGAAGAACTGGGCAATGCACACACAAGTGTCACCGTGTGGACCAGATTTCAAAGAACACAACTGAGCAGAACTAAGAAAGTTTAGACTGTCAACAAACTGATTTAGCATGGTTACTGGAAGTTTCATTGTTTCTGGAACAGTATCATTGATGCAGGAACAGGGAACAAGCAATAAAGTAATGTGCAACACATACAAAGTGCTAGAGAAACTCAGCAAGTCAGGCAGCATCAATGGGGGGGGGGGGGGGGTTCAATGTTTCATGCCGAGACCCTTCATCAGGGCTAAAAATAACATGTTCCAAAGGCAGATGGCAACTTCCATATCTGAATTTAATCCTGCTACAATTCAATGTTGGTCAATAAGGTGTGGTGATCGAAGTCATTAACCTAAATGCACCGTGACTTAAACTGGCTCAGTTCCAACATTCACAGCATTTTCTCATAAAGCCACATGTGGGTATTCAATACAGGTAAGCAATAAATTGTTTTATGATTTATGCTGGTTGGAGTGGGGGATTTGACGGGCCTAAGGAAACAGCAACTTCAAAGTGAGACAAAGAAAGCACGTGGCAAACATTAAACCTATTGTTATGTCACATCTTCTCCAGCAAGTGCAGGTCATAGAAGAATTACTTTAAGGGAAACAGAGTGCCTTTCTCAACTTCTTGTGCTTGATAGTAGTGAAGGAACAAATACCAGCAATGCTGGAAGTGTTAATACCAGTGCAGTCACACCCATTTCCTTGGGTGTTCCTTGAAATAAAGCAGTGATCACAGCACAGCAAACAAGGCGTGAGGCTCAGGCCTGAGCGTGTATCAAAACAGGGGGGCCTGGGTCCGACAGCAAGAAACCACCCGATACATCTTCCCAGGTGTGTACAATTTAAATACCAGACAAGATTAAAAAGATCAGGATGTCGAAGCTGGAGGTGAGGGACAGGCCAGTTCAGATCACTGCTCCACAAGCTTTATTCGCCTCTGCACTGAACTGAGCCTGTGGCCTGCAACTAACAGGCCTTCGAATCGGCTGTGGACTCACTTTCACGAACTTCAGTTCTGAATGCTATTTGCTTACTTTTATTTCTTGCATGATTTTTTTCCCTCTACACATTGGGTGCTGAAGTCTTCTTTTGTTTCAATTGGTTCTATTGGATTTCTTTGTTTTATGGCAACGTGTAAGGAGACAAATCTCAAGGCTGTACAAAGAACAGTTATTTTGATAATAAATACAATTTGAACTTTGAATAGTCTTAGCCACTCATGTGCATTGCTTGGTTGCTAACCCACAATTAGATGAAGTATTGACTGTATTCATATGACAGCTCTATGGCCCTAGGCTATTCATTCTGAGCAATTTTACAGAATCCAATTCATTGACCACAAAACTGGTCATTTTGAACCAATGGAAATAATTTATAACAAAATAGGATTAGTGATAATTACTGCAATTACAAAGGTAAAGATGACAGGATTTTATGTGAATATTTAGTTTCCATTTTTTAAAGAACATTTTCAGACCACATAATGTATGCACAATTGAATAGCTTCAATAAATCTCTCTCTCTCTCTCTCTCTCTCACTCACTCACTAAAACTCATCACCCTGACTGGAGCTCGGCCAACAACAGCAGCTTGCCAGAGTCCTCTGTCCTCGGCCAGTCTTTCAAATTGGCCCCAAACATCTTTCCACTCCTGGGGATGAGGTCTTTGGAGCTTCTGCTGGTGTTTCTTTAGCTCTGGGTATTTAAGGGATGGGGTTGCAAGCTGAAAGTCCAAACCCCCTCCTTCTGCAGCCAGCCCTGGGACCATCTGTGGCTGAGTTTTCAATAAGTCTACTACTACTTTACTCATTTTTAAAGTGAAATTAAAAACGACACTAGCATTACCCAGAAACCAAGTGTAGGGCCATTAATAAACTCAATGTCTGTTGAATGATGCGACTCTTTCCCTTCCTACGCCAAATCAATGGACAATCTGGTCTGGATTAACAAACAACTCAGCGTCAAAATTCAAAGTAAATTTATTATCGAAGTACATATATGTTACCATATGTCACCCTGAGATGCATTTTCTTGCGGGCATACAGTAAATACTAAGAAACAAACTAGACTTCATCAAAGTCTGCAAAGACAAACAACCAATGTGCAAAAACTAACAAATTGTGCAAACACCAAAAAGAAAAATCAAAACAACAGCATACAAATAATCAGCATATATTGAGAACGTGTTGTAGAACCTTGAAAGAAAGTCCATGTGCTGTGGAAACAGTTCAGTGAGCTATCCTCTCTGGTTCAGGAGTATGATGGTTGTAGGGTAATAACTGCTCCTGAACCTGGTGGGGTGGGACCTAAAGCTTCTGTACATTCTTCCTGGTGGCAGCAGCGAGCAGAGAGCACAACCCGGATGGCAGGGGTCTTTGATGGATGGCAGGGGTCTTTGATGGATGCTGCTTTCCTGTAGATGTGCTCAGTGGTGAGGAGAGCTTTACCTGTGATGCAACCAGTCAGTTTACTCTCCACTGTGCATCTTCAAAGGTCTATCAAAGTTATAGATGACATGCCGAATCTTTGCAAACTCATATGAAAGCAGAGGTGCTGCTGCATCTTCTTTGTAATGGCACGTACATGCTGGACCCAAGACAGTTCCTCTGAAATAACACTAAGGAATATTTCCAAGATGGCGGCGCGACGCAGCTTGCAGCGGCCTCTCTGGAGCTGATTATCTGTTATTTGTGAAGTGGGGTGCCGTGCGCAATCATAATCGATTGAAAACGGACGTGGGAGCACAGAGGAACATCGGGAAATCTCCAGGAAGACCTTCTTCGTTGCTGCTGCTGCGAGGTCCGGGACTCAGCTGGGAAGAACAGGCCCCCAGTCCTCAGGGTCGCGTTGCCGATGGCCGCTGGTGGGGTTGTCTTAATACGTTCGGCAGAGGATGGTGCTCGGAGAAGCTGTGCCGGAGGGGATGGTCGACGGACTCGGAGTCCGCTGCGGTCAGGTCGCTTTCAGTGTGTGCTGCGTCTGCGAGGCTGGGTTCGACAGAGCTTTCACTGTGTGCTGCATCTGCGAGGCTGAGTCGGGCGGCGCCCTGGAAGTCCATAGCGGGGGTATACCCTTCTGCCCCCGGCGTGGGATGGCGAGTCTGTCGGGACCCTGGGGACTTGCGGAAACTGTCAGGTGATTTCTTTTGAACTTATAGTCCTTTAACATCTTTGGACTATTTTTATTGTACCCATAGTCTGTTTTTTTATCAATTATGCTATTGTTTGCACTGTTGTAACTATGTGGTTTTGTGCAGGTCTTGTAGCTTTAGTTTTTGGTCTTGTTTTGTCTGGTGGATTTGGAGCTCCTTTCTGGGGAACGCGCTAAGACGGTAGTGCGATATTAATACGCAGCAGCCTCTCCGGACTCTGGATTGGGGATTGCCACACGTTATGTGGATTTTCTGGTGTAGTCTGTTTTGTCATGTGCTTTTGTGATATCATTCTGGAGGAACGTTGTCTCATCTTTTAACTGCATTGCATTTGTGGTTTCTAAATGACAATAAACCGAATCTGAATCAAGCTACCGACCTTCTCCACCGCTGACCTTCTGAAGAGGACTGGCTCATGGACCCCGTTTCCTCCTCCTGACGTCAATAATCAGTTCTTTCGTTTTGCTGACATGTCGAGCCCTGATCAACACGCCACAGCAAAGTCCTAATACATAATCCTTCATTATTGGTCCTTGAAGTGATGCAAGATTATCATCATCCAACTGCTCTGTAAATTCATACTGGGCAATATTTTTGTGCACCAAGTGAGTAACCATGTTGACCTCCAGAATTAACTTACTGTCAAGTTGTAATTCTTTCATCACAAGTATTGGTGCCAAGATAACACAATTCTTTGGAGAAAAATCAGGATTCAGATAACGAAGTCCATTCAAATACTTCAAGCAGCTCAGTTTTAGAAAAACAGAATACCAGACGGTGCAATGGTACAGTCATTGGTTTCATCTAGCCTGTGTTCAAAAGGCATTGAACAAGTGCTATATTGAGTTTTTCAGATAACCTTCTCAATTGACACATCTTTTTACTGTGTCTTTTTTAAAGCTCCCCATTCAAAACTCTCAAGTAGAATTTTAGAGAACTATTGTTCAATGAGCTACAAAGACTTTGAGGTTAAACTTCAAGAATGTATTCCCACCTGGTCAGATTTGGGCCAGACCATTCTTTCTCTTTGCTTTATTAATGTGAAGCAGGAAAATAAAATATTTGCACACCAACACTAAAAAGGGAAGGAGCGAAAGATGGTGCTAGAGAGGGACATCTCCTTGTCCATCTCTGAAATAGTTTAAGTTCTTCCCCTAATGCCTTTTCTTTCCTTTTCAAGATGGCTGGGGTCTTGTCGGAATCCATGATCTATAGACGCACTCAAACTGCCGTCCTTCATGGCAGTGTGTTCCTGCTCTTGGAGTTTACCGAGCAGTCTAGCATTTCCGATATTTCCAGGCGTGGCCTGGAAGTCGTGCACCTATGGGGTACAGCGTGGTGCGGCCCTCTGTACGACCTGATTCCTCACCTGTGTCGCCAACTGAAGCATCGCAGCAGATTGGAACATTGAGATGGCAGGCGCGGCTGTCGGACACCTCTGCATTCCAGCAGTAAATCTTGCCCTCTCTCGATGGTGGGAAAGAACTTGCTGCCAATTCTCGAGTCAGAGAAACTTGAAATAATGCGACGCTAAAGACTGTAACATTGAAAAGAGCGAGTTGTTGGCTTCCCCTCTCACTGTGGTGGGGGGAGAGAGGGGGGGGAGAGAGAGAGAGAGGGGGGCACATCAAATTGTTGGGATGAACAGTCGTTTTTGTTGGACTCAAGATCATGGTCTCTTTGGGGGTTTTGCGATTGCTTGCATGGTGGGGGGGGGGTTGATGCTTTGTTGCTGCTTGTGCATGGAGGGGGACTTTTGGGTTCTAAAGTTTTCCTGTTATTCATTCTTTGACATTTTCTTCTGTTTAGTAAATAAATTTCAGGTTGTATACAGTACACATTATACATTCTCTTATACTAAATGGAACCATTGAAACATTTACCTACTGTATGTATTAAGAACACGAAGACTCACTCCATGACACCCAACAATCACCAAATGGATAGCAGCTGGAAGGTACCAATTAACAAAACAATTTTCCCCCCAAAATGCAAGTGAGATAAATAGCCTTACCTTTCATCCTTAGACATTCCATTCTGACTATTAAAATTGAAAGGGTCAGTGGGCCCAGTACTTCCAAAGAGGTCATCAAATTTATTATCAAATAAACTCTGCAAAAGGAAGAGAGTTAAGATTTATGAATGGTAACCATAGTGACTGATCCACTCACACAAAAATACAATGAAAACAAACCTTAATGTAGAAGGCAGGAGTTAAATGTCTGTTCAGAAATAACATGCTGATAATTCACAGAAAGAAGAACACAGGAAAATAGGAGCAAATGTAGGCCTGCCTCATCATTGAATATGATCATGGCTGATCTAAGGAAAAGAGGAAACACAGTAAAGAGATTGGAACCAAAAAGGCCAAGGAAATACCCAACAACACCTGGCCAAAGAATTTTGATTCTGGTTTTTTGTGGCTCATTTTCCCAAAAGACATCTCTTAACTTTTGATAAAGTCACCTACCTATAAATGGGTCACTTCAGCTAGTTACTCAATCCAGCAACCGTTCTCTTGCATGATTATGAACAAACATGCTACAAATGTTGTGACTGTTGTAGCTGTACATGGTGATAAATAATTAGAGGCTACATTCTGACAAGAGTCATTAATCAACCAGGAACTCAAATTACTCTCATTTCACTTTCTTGCCTCGGATCCCATTAGCAAACTAACATAACTTATCACAGAACAACAACACACACAAAATGCTGGTGGAACACAGCAGGCCAGGCAGCATCTATAAGGAGAAGCACTGTCGATGGTTCGGGCTGAGACCGTTCGTCAGGACTAACGGAAAGGAAAGATAGTAAGAGATTTGAAAGGTTTGGGGCGGGGGGAAATGCGAAATGATAGGAGAAGACTGGAGGGGGTGGGATGAAGCTAAGAGCTGGAAAGGTGATTGGTGAAAGTGATACCGAGCTGGAGAAGGGAAAGGATCATGGGACGAGAGGCCTCGGGAGAAGGGGGGGGGGGGGGGGGAGCACCAGAGGGAGATGGAGAACAGGCAAACAACTAAATATGTCAGGGATGGGGTAAGAAGGGGAGAAGGGGCATTAACGGAAGTTAGAGAAGTCAATGTTCATGCCGTCAGGTTGGAGGCTACCCAGCCGGTATATAAGGTGTTGTTCCTCCAACCTGAGTTTGGATTCATTTTGACAGTAGAGGAGGCCATGGATAGACATATCAGAATGGGAATGGGACGCGGAATTAAAATGTGTGGCCACTGGGAGATCCTGCTTTCTCTGGCAGACCGAGCATAGGTGTTCAGCGAAATGGTCTCCCAGTCTGCGTCGGGTCTCACCAATATATAAAAGGCCACACGGGGATCACCGGACGCAGTATACCACACCAACCGACTCACAGGTGAAGTGTCGCCTCACCTGGAAGGACTGTCTGGGGCCCTGAAAGGTGGTGAGGGAGGAAGTGTAAGGGCAGGTGTAGCACTTGTTCCGCTTGCAAGGATAAGTGCCAGGAGGGAGATTGGTGGGAAGGGATGGGGGGGGGGGGGGGGTGATGAATGGACAAGGGTGTCACGTAGGGAGTGATCCCTGTGGAAAGCAGAAAGAGGGGTGAGGGAAAGATGTGCTTGGTAGTGGGATCCTGTTGGAGGTGGCGTAAGTTACAGAGAATTATACGTTGGACCTGGAGGCTGGGGGGGGGGGTGGTAAGTGAGGACAAGGGGAACCCTATCCCAAGTGGGGTGGCGGGCAGATGGGGTGAGGGCAGATGTGCGGGAAATGGGAGAGACACGTTTGAGAGCAGAGTTGATGGTGGAAGAAGGGAAGTCCCTTTGTTTAAAAAAGGAAGACATCTCCTTCGTCCTGGAAAGAAAAGCCTCATCCTGAGAGCAGATGCAGCGGAGACGGAGGAATTGTGAGAAGGGGATAGCATTTTTGCAAGAGACAGGGTGGGAAGAGGAATAGTCCAGGTAATAGTCCCTTCCCACCGATCTCCCTCCCGGCACTTATCCTTGTAAGCGGAACAAGTGCTACACCTGCCCTTACACTTCCTCCCTCACCACCATTCAGGGCCCCAGACAGTCCTTCCAGGTGAGGCGACACTTCACCTGTGAGTCCGCTGGTGTGGTATACTGCGTCCGGTGCTCCCGGTGTGGCCTTTTATATATTGGTGAGACCTGACGCAGACTGGGAGACCGTTTCGCTGAACACCTACGCTCGGTCCGCCAGAGAAAGCAGGATCTCCCAGTGGTCACACATTTTAATTCCACGTCCCATTCCAATTCTGATATGTCTATCCATGGCCTCCTCTACTGTCAAAATGAATCCAAACTCAGGTTGGAGGAACAACACCTTATATACCGTCTGGGTAGCCTCCAACCTGATGACATGAACATTGACTTCTCTAACTTCCATTAATGCCCCTCCTCCCCTTCTTACCCCATCCCTGACATAATTAGTTGTTTGCCTGTTCTCCATCACCCTCTGGTGCTCCCCCACCCCCTTTCTTTCTCCCGAGGCCACCCATCCCATGATCCTTTCCCTTCTCCAGCTTGGTATCACTTTCACCAATCACCTTTCCAGCTCTTAGCTTCATTCCACCCCCTCCGGTCTTCTCCTATCATTTCGCATTTCCCCCTCCCCCCACTACTTTCAAATCTCTTACTATCTTTCCTTTTCAGTTAGTCCTGACGAAGGGTCTCGGCTCGAAACGTCGACAGTGCTTCTCCCTATAGATGTTGCCTGGCCTGCTGTGTTCCACCAGCATTTTGTGTATGTTGTTGTTTGAATTTCCAGCACCTGCAGATTTCCTCGTGTAACTTATCACAGACTAAAGAGCAAGATTATGAATTTATTGTCTGACCTACAGTTGCAAGAAAAGTGTGTGAACACTTTGGAATTACCTGGTTTTCTCTATTAGTTATTCATAAAATGTGGTCTGATCTTCATCTAAGTCACAATAATAGACAAACACAATCTGCCTAAACTAATAACACACAAACAATCGTACTTCTTGTCAATATTGAACACACCATTTAAACAATCACAATCTAGGTTTAAAAAAGTATGTGAACATCTGAGGTAATGGCTTCTAGAAAAGTTATATGGTGTCAGGTGTTCCAATTAATGAGATGAAATTGGAGGTATGGGTTGTAGAGGTGCCCTGTCCTATAAATAAATACAAGTCAGGTGCCTGCTCTTCTCAAGAAAGATCTCAAGAAGATGTGTAGAGATTCATGAATCCAGAAAAGGCTACAAAAGAATTTTTAAAGACCTGAGTGTTCATCAGTCCATAGTAATAGAAGTTGTCCAGAAATAGAGGAAACACAGTACTGTTGCTACCCTCAGTAGGAGTGGGCTTCCTACAAAGAAAACAAAAAGAGCACAACATGCAGTGCTGAAGGAGGTGCAAAAGAACCCATGGATAACAGGAAAAGACCTGCCGAAATATCTAGAATGTGAAAGTCTCTGCTCATGCATCCACTGTAAGAAAAACTCTGAACAAGAAGGTGCCCATGGAAAGACAACACGGCGGAAACCACTGCTCTCCAAACAAAAATATTGCTGAAGGTCTCAAGTTTGCAAAAGACCAGCTGAATGTTCCTCAATGCTTCTGGGACAATGTTCTGTGGACAGATGAGACAAAAGTTGAACTTTCTGGCTGAAATGCACATCGCAATGTTTGGAGGGAAAAGGGGACTGTACACCAACACCTCATCTCAACTGTAAAGCATGGTGCAAGGAGCTTCATGGTTTGGGGCTGCTTTGCTGCCTCAGGGCCTGGACAGCTTGCAACCATGGAGGGAACAATGAATTCAAAATTGTATCAAGACATTTTACAGGAAAGTATCAGGGTAGCAGTGCATCATCTGAAGCTTAATAGAAGTAGGGTGAACCAACAAGACAATGACCTGAAACAGAAAAGTAAATCAGTAACAGAATAAAGTTTAAAAAGAAGAAAATTCATTGTTTTGGAATGGCCAAATCAGAGTCCAGACCTTAATCCAATTGAGATGCTGTGGCATGATCTGAAGAGGGCTGTTCATGCATGGTGTCCAAAAAAAAATTGATAAGAGTCATAGAAAAGTACAGAACAGAAACAGGCCCTTTGGCTCATTGACTCTGAGCCAAACTATTTAAACCACCTACTCCCATCAAGCTGCACTAGCACCATAACCCTCCATACCGCTCCCATCCATGTACCTATCCAAACTTCTCTTTAATGTTCAAGTTGAGCTCGCATGCACCACTTGTGCTGGCAGCTCTTTCCATGCTCTCCCGACCCTCTGAGTGAAGAATTTCCCCTCATGTTCCCCTTAAACTTTACACCTTTCACCCATGACCCCTGGGTGTATTCCCACCCAACCTCAATGGAAAAACCCTCCTTGGATTTACCCTATCTATACCCCTCATAATTTTGTATACTTCCATCAAATCTCCTCTCAATCTTCTATGTTCCAAAAAATAAAGTTCTAACCTATTCAATCTTTCTTTATAACTCAGGTCCTCCAGACCCGGCAACATCCTTGTAAATTTTCTCAGGTTTTACTTCAGCGAAGATACTAAATGGATAAAAGTGACAGATCAATGGAGCAGAGATACACGTCAGCTAAAATCTAACTGATTGTTGTATTAAGCTCAAGGGGCTGAATGGTCTCTGTTATGTCATATTTACATATTTGTTTTATGAATTATTTTAATTTGCCACCGGCTGTTTAGAACTTTTACAAATTACTGGCTATCGTTAAACTATAGTAATAGATTGGCCAGTGTTGATGGACTATGATAATGCATATAATATGGAACAGCAGAAGGTGGCACAAACGCTGGAACATGTCTGTAAAGAGTGAAAATAATGACAAATAATATTTTAGGTTGATGGTATTTTAATAGAAATGGGATAAGTTAGAAATAAAGCATTTTTTAAGGTGCAAAGATGAATCCTTCCTGATGAAGGGTGATTGACATGAAGCTTTCTCCCTCAGAACTGCTGCCTAACCATTTGAGTATTTACAAGTTTTCTGTTTCTATTTCAGACTTCTGGCATTTGCAGTATTTTGTATTACAACAGTTTGGCACATATCACCATTGTAAGCCTTTTGCATGAAATGATTTGTTCTTCAGGTTTGTGTACAAATTTCTTGTTACTGAAGTAAGAGTATTCCTGGTAAAAGTATGACACTGTTTCCCCATAGTTTCATATTCAAACTGCATCGGTTCATAAAATCCTTGGCATCTAGTTCAATTCACACTGGCACAATAACTAAACATTACAATTAATCTTTCTGCTCTGATGCTGGAGAAAGAGGGACATTCAGCAGTGGTTCGCACACCTGATTGGATCATTAGGCAGATACATTCAGTGGCCAATGGACTGAATGAGTTTTGTATGGAGGAATGATCTAAAATTCCTCCTCATTGCTGTGCAAGTCTGATCAGCGGCTTCAGGAAATGTTTGGTGGAGGTGATTGCTGCTAAAGTTCTACCAGGCATTAAATACAAGGATTCACATATTTTTTCCAACCTGGACTGTAAATGATTAAACAATGTGTTCAATAAAGACATGAAAAGTACAATTGCTTGTGCGTGGTTGGTTTAGACAGATTGTGTTTGTCTATTATTGTGACTTAGATGAAGATCAGGCTACATTTTATGAGTAATTAATGCAAACCAGGTAATTGCAAAGGGTTCACAAACTTTTTCTTGTAACTGTAAATGGATCAGTTTCAATGTCCACATTACACAAACCCAATGAGCCTCTTAGTCAAAGCAAACCAATTAAAAAGGAGAGATGAAAGAAAATACTAAATATTTTACCCACAACAAATGTAAAGGAGATACAGCCCACTTAAGTAACGATGGTCATGCAACAGGATATTTATAGTACTGTGGCAACCCACTTTCTGCGCAGGCGAAACGGCTCACAAATAGCCCGCGTGCGGGGAGAGACTTTGGTAATGCACTTCTGATGTCATTTCTGCCCGGAGAGGGCGGGAACTAGGGATTAAAAGCCAACGCCATGAAGTTTGAATAAATTAGTCTCGAAACGACTTACCGACTGCGTGTCATTGTCTTTAGCTCTGCATGTAGTACATCGCTACATTGGTGACCTCGACGGTCCAAATGGGATTTGGACCAAAGATGACTGACTCTTCATCTGTTCACGCAGTTTCGCTAAAACTGCTGACTTTCTGGATGCTGCAACCACGCGTGTGGTTTAGCCAAGCAGAAGCCCAGTTCCAGATTCGGCAGATCTCTTCTGATTCCACGCGTTACTACCATGTGGTGAGCGCCCTTGACCAGGAGTCAGCCGTCCAGGTTGCGGATTTCATACAGTCGCCCCCAGAAGGCGGCAAATATGAAGCATTCAAAGCGCTGCTCATTGGGACCTTTGGCCTCTCACGACGTGAGCGGGGTGCCCGCCTGCTTCACCTGGACGGTTTGGGAGACAGACTGCCGTCAGCATTGATGAACGAGATTCTGGCCCTGGCTGACAGACACAAGCCCTGCCTCATGTTTGAGCAAGCATTCCTGGAGCAACTGCCCAAGGACATACATCCGCTGCTGGCCGACGCAGATTTCAGCGACCCTCGGAAGGTGGCGGCCCGGGCAGACATGCTGTGGAAAGCCAAGAGGGAGAGCGTGGCGTCCGTTGGTCAGATTACCAAGCCACGCGCCCATCAGCAGACCAGGCCCGGCAGGGGGGCGCAGAGGCAGGAGCGAGGAGGACAGTGAACAGTGGTGTTTCTACCACCAGCGGTGGGGCACAGAAGCCCGCCGTTGTTGCCCGCCCTGCAAGGGCTAGGGCCAGCTGCCGCTAATGACTATGGCGGCTGGCCACCAGGACAGCCTCTTGTACGCCTGGGACAAACAGTCGGGACGCTGCTTCTTGGTTGACACCGGAGCGAGATCAGCGTCTTACCCCCGATGGGGTACGACACCCGCAACAGGAAGCCAGGACCCACCCTGAGGGCCGCCAACGGCAGCACGATACGGACTTACAGCACCCGCACAGTGCAGCTGCAGTTCGGCGCCAGCCGGTTCACGTGGGACTTCACACTGGCCGCCATGGCCCAACCACTCCTGGGGGCGGACTTCTTGCGAGCTCACAGCCTGCTGCTCGACTTGCAAGGGAAAAGACTGGTACATGCTGAGACTTTCCAGACGTTCTCCCTGGGTGAAGCCAAGTTGCTGGCCCCACACCTGGACTCCATTACGCTGTCGGACAACGAATTCACCAGAATCCTGGCGGACTTTCCAACGATTCTGGCACCACAGTTCATGGCAGCCATGCCCAGACACGGAGTACAGCACCACATCCCGACCAAGGGACCACCCCTCCACGCCCACGCACGAAGGCTCCCCCCGGAAATGTTCCGCCTGGCGAAGGAGGAGTTCAAGAGGATGGAGGAATTGGGGATCGTACGGAGGTCCGACAGCCCGTGAGCCTCCCCCCTGCACATGGTGCCCAAAGCAGCCGGGAGCTGGAGACCATGCGGCGACTACCGCAGACTGAACAGGGCTACCACTCCAGACCGTTACCCCGTGCCGCACATACAGGACTTTGCAGCAAACCTGCACAAGGCAAGAATATTTTCTCAGGTAGACCTCGTCTGCGGATACCATCAAATCCCGGTACACCCTGAAGACGTCCCCAAAACAGCACTTATCACCCCGTTCGGCCTGTTCGAGTTCCTCCGAATGCCATTCGGCCTGAAGAATGCCGCACAGACATTCCAGCAGCTAATGGATGCGGTGGGACGACATCCTCATAGCCAGCAGTAGTTGTCGGGAGCATTTGTCCCACCTCCGCCAGCTCTATTCCCGCCTGAGTGATTTCGGCCTCATGATCAACCCGGCCAAATACCAGTTCAGTCTCAACACCACCGATTTCCTGGGCCACAGGATTACCAAAGACGGGGCAACACCTCTGCCCGCTAAGGTAGACGCGATCCGCCACTTTGCCTGGCCCAACACAAAGGCCTGCAGGAGTTCGTTGGTATAGTGAACTTCTACCACCGTTTCCTCCCCTCAGCAGCCCGTATCATGCGCCCTTTGTACACCCTGATGTCGGGTAAAGGCAAGGACATTACTTGGGACGAGGAGGCCGCGGCCGCTTTTGTTAAAGCCAAGGAAGCCTTGGCAGATGCCGCGATGCTGGTGCACCCCAGAACGGACGTTCCAACCGCCCTCACGGTGGACACATCCAACACAGCAGTCGGTGGGGTGCTGGAGCAACTCATCGAGGGGCGCTGGCAACCCCTGGCATTCTTCAGCAAACACCTACGACCACCCAAACTCAAGTACAGTGCCTTCGACCGGGAGCTGTTGGCACTGTATCTGACAATCCGGCATTTCAGGTACTTCTTAGAAGGCAGGCGGCTCACCGCGTTCACGGACCACAAACCGCTGACCTTCGCGTTCACGAAGGTGTCTGATCCCTGGTGAACCACCACCAGTCCGCCAGCAGCGACATCTGTCCTACATCTCCAAGTACACGACGGACATCCAGCATGTCTCGGGAAAGGACAACGTCGGGGCGGACGCACTCTCCAGACCAGCTGTCCAGGCCCTGTCCCTGGGGGTGGACTATGCAGCACTGGCGGAGGCACAGCAGGCAGACAACAAGATGCCCAGCTACAGGACCGCAGTCTCGGGTTTGCACCTACTTCCTCGTAGGTCCAGGTGAGACGACCCTCCTGTGCAACGTGGCTACCGGCCAACCTCGCCCCATTGTCTCGGCAGCCTGGAGGCGGCGAGTTTTCGACTCCATACACGGTTTGGTGCACCCATCTATCAGGACAACCGTCCGGCTGTTCTCCAGCAAGTTCGCGTGGCACGGACTTCGCAAACAGGTCAGCGAATGGGCCAGAACGTGCACGCAGTGCCAAACAGCCAAGGTGCAGCGGCACACTAAAGCCACGCTGCAGCAGTTCGAACCCACCCGCCGGAGGTTTGACCACATTCATGTGGATATCGTGGGGCCCCTACCAGTGTCACGAGGAGCGCGGTACCTCCTAACTATGGTAGACCGGTTCACAAGGTGGCCAGAGGCGGTCCCGCTCACCGACACATCTGACAATTCCTGCGCCCGAGCACTGATTGCAACCTGGGTAGCACGCTTCGGGGTACCGGCCCACATTACCTCCGACAGAGGCGCCCAGTTCACCTCCAGCCTGTGGTCGGCTGTGGCCAGCTTGTTGAGTACACAGCTACACCACACTATTGTCTACCACCCACAGTCAAACGGACTAGTGGAACGCTTCCACCATCACTTGAAGTCGGCTCTCATGGCCCGCCTGAGAGGACCTAACTGGGTGGACAAGCTTCCCTGGGTCCTGCTTGGAATTCGCACAGTGCCCAAAGAGGATCTGCACGCCTCGTCAGCCAAGTTGGTGTACGGCGCACCCCTGGCCGTCCCGGGAGAGTTCATACCAGCCCCAAGGGGGCAAGAGGAAGAACCCGCAGCAGTCCTGGACAGGTTGCGCGAAAGGCTCGGCAACCTGGTCCCCGTACCAACTTCACAGCACGGACGGACCCCGACCCATGTACCCAAAGACCTGCAGAACTGTAAGTTTGTGTTTGTACGAAGGGGCAGACACCGGGCACCGCTACAGCGGCCGTACGAGGGGCAGTTCAAGGTGATCAGGAACAACGGGTCCACATACGTTCCGGACATTGGGGGGAAAGAGGAGGTTTTCACGGTGGACCGACTCAAACCAGCAACTTGGTGCAGCCGGTCGAGGTTCAGGCACCGCGGCGCAGAGGCAGACCTCCCAAACAGAGGCTGATCCAGACTGTGGACATTGGGGGTGTATCGCCGGTATTGGGGGAGGGTTATGTGGCGACCCACTTTCTGCGCAGGCGAACCGGCTCACAAATAGCCCGCGCGCGGGGAGAGACTTTGGTAATGCACCTCTGACGTCATTTCCACCCGGGGAGGGCGGGAACTAGGGATTAAAAGCCAGTGCCATGAAGTTTGAATAAACTAATCTCGAAACGACTTACCGACTGCGTGTCGTTGTCTCTAGTTCTGTATGTAGTACATCACTACAGTACCATCCCTAAGCCATTTGTACAAATATAACCAGAACAAGGGCACTGTGCAACATAGTCGAGGGAAAAGTGACTGGAACCTTGATATAAGAGGTTGATTGTAAATAAGTATTAAAAGGAGGGAAGAACAAAGAGAATTTTCTAGCTTAGAACCTAGACAGCAGAAGGCAACACAGAAATAATGAAAAGGAATTTTGTTAGTGGAAGAGTGACAGTGGAATTGAAAGAGAAAGAGAAAGAGACTGTGGAAGAGAAAGCCTGTCATAAAGCTAAAAAGCTCAAATCAACAGAAAGTGATTAACAAAAAAACCCACTGAGAAGCAAAGACCAAAGTGAATGGCCACAGAGAAGAAGCTGGGACTGTTTGGTAGAAGTGGGCAGGACAGCTGTGATGGCAGATACAGTGTATGGACAAGTAAACCCAAAGAGCTGAGTCTGGATTCTCACATTATTATAACGCTGGTATTAAATTAAAACTGATTCCAGGATTGAGCCTTTTAAAGAAAATTTATCAAACAGATACGTGTGAAGAACAGCAGATCGTTCTGATGAAAGGGCTGAATTTGCTCACCACTTTATGCTTTCTAAATAAAGCAGATGGAAATAATCTGATGAAACAATGATGTAAATTTTTACAGTCACGACTCAGCTCGAGACACCCTGAAACAGTTTCACATGGAATACTAAACATTCGAGGTTGGTTTTGATGAAAAAATACAGCTCTTCTAATGAATGCAGCTAATAATCCTTCAAATCTCTTCCACGAAGCAGGGGTGTAAAGCCATTCAGAGAGAAATCAATTATCACCATGGTAACAATTCCACTTCATCTCAGTGCTTAGCCTGTGCATTAATCCTTTTGACTGCACGGCCATAAAAAAAAATTACATAGGAAAGAAACTGATAATTTCACTTGCAAATTCCAGTCTTAATCCCTGTTTAAGTACAGAAAATAACTTGCTCTGTTATGAATGGGGCAGATGTGTCATGGGCACAAGACATTCTGCAGATGCAGGAAATCATGGGACTCTTCCTCCTAGGTTAGTCAAGATTTCATCCCCAGCTGCTATCCAACACTTTAAATAGCCCACACCCACTTTAACATATATTCAGTTAATCACCTTTACCATTATAAACTACAAACTGCTCCATTCATTTCTGAAATTAAACAAAATCTATATAAACTTAAACCTGTCCCAGACTAAAACTTGCCTTGCAACAGATTAGTTAGATAACCTTAGAATTATAAATAACTGCATCCCTACATTAATTTCTGGGTTTTACAATTCATGTACATTCATACACACACACACACACACGCATCCTTACAGATACATTCATTTTTATGCTTCATTGATATAATGAATAACGAAGACAAAATGATACTGATGCCAAAATAACTGAATTTCAAGTGAGTTTTCTCCAAGTTAACTGCTCTTTCACTATTACGCAACTCTCAGATTCAGTTTACCATTCTGATATCGCGGGGAAAGAAAATTAGTCCCTTTCACACTTGGGCAGAACAACAATTTGCCAGGAACTATTTAATTATCATGACAAAAACTGCTGAAGATTTGCTTGGCTAAATGAACAAACTGGGAACCCCTGATGTGGTGATGAGAATTGCTCGGTTGATATTATTGACAGAAGGGAGTATCTTTGCTGGGGTGAGGCCAGGATTAGTGAGGGGCTAAGTGAAAAGTGATGAGTCACAGTTGGAGAGGGAGAATCAAAACAAAATAAAGCATTCTATGAAATGAGGGCAGTTGGGGAGGGACAACACAAAGACAAAATTTATGAACTGCTGAGATGTAGGGTGTGCCCAGCAGGTCGAGCTGTGCAAATGGAAAGAGAAAATAATTCCTACCCCCCTTAACATAAAATTAACTTCTTTAGTACTGTATCCCAAATCTGACGAAACTCTTCAACCTGCTTTCTTTTCTACTGACGTTGTCAAATCTGCTGAGTGGTTTCAGTACCTTCTCTTTTAAATTTATAGCAGATGAATCATAAACTTAGAATGTGTCCTATTTTAAAGTGAATTATGGAGAGGAGATAAAGAAAAAGCATTCTTTTTTTTAATAATCACACTAAATATCACCACATTACTGAGAACTTTATCAGACAGTGGGTAAAATATGAGAATAATTTGACAGGTTTATCTAAAAATAGACTCCGTCCAGTCTGATGTTTTAGTCACTCATGTTCAGAGAACTGTGTGTAAGGAGATTCTGGGCTCTAAACTGGAGAAAAGTCAACAGGTCTATTTATATTGCCTTTTTAATATAGCAAAACTTATGAGATACCAGGGCCAATGGCCAAAATTTCTGATCAGAGATACCTTAAGGAAGAAAGTGAAAGCAAAGTAATTGCAGAGCTGACACAGTGGTGCACAAACTCATTTTGCAGGCAGGACCTATCACTGGAGTCACTTGTGAAAGATCCTCACGTGAAGATTGCTTTATTTCAACCACACAGACCAGACAGTGTTGGTCATATGAAATAAGACACAAATCCTAACAATAATTAACAGAGTAATTTCTGTTAAGATTCCTAGCCTGAATGTTTTCCAGACCTAAAAATGTCAAAAAATTATGATTGATATTTTTCTGAGTGGCAAAATAATTCACTTTACATCAGTTCTGAAGCCCTTTTCTATCTAGAAGCTCAACAACAGTCCAGATCATGTCATTAATTTTAAAATATTTATTGCTTTATTAGTTAACAATGTATAAATCTTATTAGCATTTGTCCAACAGGGAAATGACACCAAGTGTATTGGTTCTGACCCTGTGAAAAAGTGTCAAGCTCTACAAATTTCTCCCTGCTCTCCTTGCCAGATAACAAGTGCTTACGGAACAGCTTCTCCCATACCTGCTGGCACGAGGGATCCATCTCCACCAAATCCTCCGTTTCCACAACTGGCTCACTGTCAGGGGAGGTTGACTCGACAGGGATGACCACAACAGGGCTGACGTGTTCAGACAGAGCGGAGGCTCGCAGGAAGTTTGGCGGATTCTGCAAGAGAAAAGACAAATAACTATACTCAGTAAAAACACGATCACTTGCTCAGTACCCAGTCAACTGCACACCATACATGCTTTGCCATGTGGATTATTCAGCCTACAGGTGAAATATTAACATTTCTAAATTGATTTATTATTGCCATATGCAACAAGGTACAGCGGAAAAACTCTCACTTATTTATTTCTGGAGATCCAGCATGGAACAGGCCCTTTAAGGCATGCTGCACAGCAATTCCCCTACTTAACCCTAGCCTAATCACGGGACAATTTACAATGACTAATTGACCAATTAACCTACCAACTCCTACACCTTTGGACTGTGGGAGGAAACCAGAGCGCCCGGAGGAAACACACACACAGTCACGAGGAGAACATACAAACTCCTTACAGGCAATGGCGGGATTTGAACCTGGGTCACTGGTACTGTAAAGGGCTGTGCTAACCATTATGCTACCCTCCTGCATACCCTTCACACAAATCAATTCATTACAACAGTGCACTGATGCAGTACAAGGTAAAACAATGACAGAGTGCAGAATGAAGTGCTACAATTACAGAGAAAGTGCAGTGCAGGCAGACAATAAGGAGCAAGGACAGATTGTGAGGTCAACAGTCCATCTTAATGGACTAGGGAACCGTTCAGTAGTCTTATAACAGTGGAATAAAAGTTGTCCTTGAGCCTGGTGGTTTCAGGCTATTATATCTTCATTCCGATGAGAAGGGGGAGAAGAGAGAATGTCCGGGATAGGTGAAGTCTTTGATTATGCTGGCTACTTTACTGAGGTAGCGAGAAGTGAATAGAGTCCATGAATGGGAAGTTAGTTTCCGCAATGTGCTGTGTCCTGTGTCCTCAACTCTCTGCAGTTTCTTACGGCTACAGGTAGGACAGCTGCCTTAACAAGTCATGATGCATCCAGATTAGATGCTTTGTACAGTACATTAGATAGCGATAGATAGATACTTTTTTGATCCCAAAGGAAATTACAGTGTCACAGCAGCATTACAAGTGCACAGATATACAAATATAAGAAAAGTAAGCAGGAATGAAAAAAGTTACCCCAAACAGTGTAACAGGAGGGGGTCATCACTTCCCTGACTATAGCTTGACTCATTATATAGAGCATAATGGCCCCATATAGCGCTCTGTGAAGCAACACAGTTGGCTTAGTCTATTACTAAAAGTATTCCTCTGGTCTGCCAAGGTGGCATGCAGGGAGTGAGAAACATTATCCAAAATTGCCAGGATTTCCCGTAGGCTCCTTTGTTCTACCACAGCCTCCAGTGTGTCCGGTTTGACTCCTATAACAGAGCCAGCCTTTCTGATCAGTTTATTGAGCCTGTTGGCATCACCCGTATTGATGCCATTGCCCCAGCACACCACCACATAGAAGATTGCACTGGTGACAACAGACTGGTAGAACATGAAGGAGAGGCCTGCATACTCCGAAGGACCTCAGTCTCCTCAGGAAGTAGAGGCGACTCTGGCCTTTCTTGTACACAGCCTCTGTGTTGGTGCTCCACTCAAGTCTGCAATCCAGGTGCACCTTAGGTGCTTGTAGGTCCTCACCACATCCACGTCCTCACCATCAATAGTAACAGGGAGCAGGGTACGCTCATCTTCCTAAAGTTCATCACCATCTCCTTTGTCTTACTAATGCTGAGCTACAGATGATTCAGCTTGCTGTATTTGACAAGCCCTCCACCAAGGCCCTGTATTCATCCTCCACTTATACACCCAACTATTTCTGCAGGTGACATGATTCATTGTTGTATCTAAAGTCCGCGGTATACAGGGTAAACAGGAAGGGAGCCAATACAGTCCCCTGTGGGGCCCCGAGTGCTGCTTATAACCATGTCTGACACACAGTTCTGAGGCTGCTCAAACTATGGTCTGCCAGTCAGGTAGTCCACTGTCCAGGACACAATGGAAGTGCCAACTTGCATTGAACAGAGCTTTTCTCCCAGCAATGAGGGCTGTATAGTATTGAAAGCACTTGAGAAATCAAAAAATATAATCCTCACAGTGCTCCCCCTGCTTATCCAAATGGGAGTAGGCTCTGATTAGCAGGTAGGTGACAGCAATGTCATTAATAAAAACTGATGAGGGTTAATGGGAACATGCCAAATTTATTGAGCCTCCTGAGGAAGTAGAGGTGCTTTTGAAGTTTCTTGGCTTTGGCACAGAAGTGGTTGGACCATGACAGGCTGTTGGTGATGTTTATTCACAGGAACCTGTACCTCTCAAACCAAACCTTTAACCTTCTCAACAAACCTTTCCCTTCATTAGTTTATTTTCCTCATTTGCTCCTAATTTTTTTTTAATGGTTTTGGTCACTTCATTGAAAATCTGTCCTTTGCTGCAAGATACATTTTGCCCTGGTTACCGCTCTAACTTGCTGTGAACATTTTATATTTGTGTGAAATGGATACAAAGTTTATGCCTTGTTACTGTGGATTTCAAAATGCAGCATCAATATCATGCCCATGTTTCAACCAATGTTGTTGGGTCAGTATTCTGGCATCTCCAACTCCAAATCAGCATGAGATCAACAGTACATTCAAGGCTTAGTCATAGAGTCATGGAACACAACAGCACAGAAATAGGACCTTCTGCCCATCTAGTCTGTTCTGAACTATTTATCTGCCTAGTCCCATCGACCAGCACCCGGGCCACTGACCTTCTTCCCCACCCGTTCACTCATCTACACAAACTTCTCTTAAATCTTGCAATTGAACCTGCATCCACCACTTCCACTGGCAGCTCATTTCATACTCTCATCACCCACGAGTGAAGAAATGCCCCTCGTGTTCCCTTTAAACATTTCACCTTTCACCCTTATCCCAAGATCTCTGGTTCGAGTCTCACTCAACCTCAGTGGAAAAAGCCTGTTTCCATTTCCCCTGTTTATACCCCCCATAATTTTGAATATGTCAATAAAATCTCCCCTTATTCTTCTATACTCGAGGGAATAAAGTTCTAACCTACTCAACATTTCCGTAAAACCCGGGCCCTCAATTCCTGACCATATCTTTGTAAATTTTGTCTGCACTCTTTCGATCTTATTGACATACTTCCTGTAGGTAGATGACCAAAACTGCAGACAATAGTCCAAATCCCAACTCCTGTACTCAGCGCATTGATTTATGAAGCACAACATCTTGCTGTGTGCTTGAAGCCCAAAGGTTTCTCTATGACCCAACCACTTTAAAGGAATGGAAGCAACACACACAAAATGCTGGTGGAACGCAGCAGGTCAGGCAGCATCTATAGGGAGAAGCGCCGTCGACGTTTCGGGCCGAGACCCTTCGTCATTTCCTGCCAAAACGTCGACGACACTTCTCCCTATAGATGCTGCCTGACCTGCTGCATTCCACCAGCATTTTGTGTGTGTTGCTTGAATTTCCAGCATCTGCAGATTTCCTCGTGTTTGCACTTTAAAGGAATTATGGCTTTGTGTTCCCAGATCCCTCTGTTCCACCACATTCCTCAGTGCCCTATCACTCACCCTGGCAACATAGCTATAGTCTGTCCTCCCAAAATTCAACATCTCACATTTCTGGAAGAGATGCAGCTCGGCTCCAAAGGACAAATTTAACATAATTTTTTGTGTCAATCCAAAGTCAAAGATCTTTCCAGTGAGCTCATAAGCAGCCCTCAGCAACATCTTGACCAGAACAAAAGGTGTTGTACACCCTGCATCTTGCTCGTCTCCGCCATTACAACCCTGGCCCATTTCACCACCTCAATTGAACTGGCTAACTTATTAAGGAGGCAAACTGGTGCCTTCCAGATTGTCCATTTCTCCTCTGCTCCTGCAGGCAATTATTCTATTGCCCTAATGGCCATGCCAATCTCACTGTTGAGGTCTGCAAGTCATTCTACCTACAACTACTTGATGGCAGGCGCAACAGGAGAAACAGGCTCTCTGTGTGGTTGTTGAGCAGGCTTCTTCATGACTTCAGATATTTCCTGTGGATGCACAACTCTCTGGAATTCTCTGTTTGCTGTTTCCTTTCTTCATGACTGATAACTGGTGGACCTACTGCAGTGAGGTCATGCATTGACTTCAGCAGCTACCTCAGCAGACCACCTGATGATTTTGAGCTTAAAATTAGCATCAAGTTGACTATCCTGCATGGCCAAAGCTTTCCCATCCCAAGTAACAATACTCAGCATTGGAGAGACTTTGCGTAGGCCATACAAGTTCAGAGATATGAAAGCCCCTATCTTAAAATTCGAAGCTCCTGAAGGTCACTGTTCCCAGCGCTGCCTTTGTAGATTAGACAAATATCAGATTAATTACTCAATGGACTTCTACCATTGTTGGACAATGAAGCTAGCAAGACCAACAGGTCATTGTCTATTTGCCAATTGTTTGTTATCTTCTAAACTCCACCTTGGAAAACAGTCATCCTTTTCTTCCCTATAATCTTAGGAAGAAAATCTGCTAGGTTCTGATCTCCTAACCAGTCCACATTGTACCAAAAATCAAAAGCCACTTCAGAACGTTACGCTGAAACCTGTGTTGGGTGGGGCGGCAACACTTTATACCATTTCCTATGTTAGATGAAGTTTCAAAACAGCACATCAGCCACGACCAGCTTACAAATGTCTTCCCGCTCCATGCAAGTTAAAATCTGATTCTCAAGTCATGTTTTTTTGGAAAAGAATGAGTGACTCTTAAAATCCAGAAAGATATTTTCTGGGCTTGGAGGATGCTGCTTCCTTTCAAAGAGATATCAATTTGATAATTAATTGCATTTACCATGAAAAATTCATCTAAAACTCAGAAATTTAAAGTGAACTCTGAAATCCTAAACTATGGTATAAAACATCAGCATTGCTGATCTGGGCCCCTATCAAGGGCATCGCTTGCAAACAATTCCTGATGCTTAACTAATGCTAAATATAATAGCCATAGGGACTGTTGCATTTCCTCGACTGAGAGCTATTTGTTTACATTTCAGTATGACCTTGGTAAACTGGTGCATTGCCAATAGCATTTTCAAGCTACCTTAAGAACACAGTCTTCTCTCACCATTACACCAATTTACCCCTCCTTATTTGACGAAAACAAGAGCTTTCCGATCCAACGGCAGCTTTCAAGATTCAGCCAATGCAAAAAAATCCTGGGAATCTGCAGCAAACTGTGTAAACAAGAGCTGTTCCACATTTATGGGAACTCCAGTGATGCCCGCCACCAGAGACTTGGCATCGGAATCTCACAGACGCTAACAGAAATGGATTCATTAGGAACTAAACCAGCTCAAAAATCCTCTACCTAGTACAATCACATCACTCTTCGCATCAAAATCATGAGACAATCTGCAATGTTTAAAAAAGATCATACCACACAACTCACATTGCTAGTAGAAGCTTGTGCATGCCTCTTCATCTACTTTTCCAACAGTTTTCTACTCACAAAGAAATGGCAAAATCAGATCATGTAGGAGACACGTCAGAGGGAATATTGTGGACTGAAGGAACTTTAATCAGCTGGAAAGGGGTTATGGCCATCTTCAACAGAAAGTAGCATTTATACTATGTACAATGTGAGGATCAATAATCAAATTGCAATACAGTCGCTGGAAATAAGTACTGTTAATTTCAGCGGAGGCATCTAGGGCTTCTATTTACAGTGGGGGGGGTGGAAGCTTGGGAGAGACGAAGAATTGCAGATGTAACATTAATGAGCATTAATTGTCAGAAAGTGTAAGAGAGGGAATGCAGACCAGTCTTCATAAAGGGATCAGAAGTGGAAAGAGTGAGCAGTTTCAAGCTTCTGGGTGTCAACATCTCTCAGGACCTATCCTGGACCCGTTGTATCAATGCAGCGACAAAGGTGGCACAACAGCGGCTATATTTCATTAGGAGCTTGAGGAGATTTGGTATGCCACCAAAGACACTCACAAATTTTTATAGATGTACCATACAAAGCATTCTAATTGGCAGGCTGCAAGAGAGTTGTAAACTTAGCCAGCTCCATCATGGGCATCAGCCTCTGGAGTATCTAGGACATCTTCAAGGAGTGATGCCTCAAAAAGGTAGCATCCATTTTTAAGTACTCCCATCACTGAGGACATACCTTGTTCTCATTGCTACCATCAGGAGCCTGAAGGCACACACTCAGCAATTCAGGAATAGGTTCTTCCCCTCTGCCATCAGATCTCTAAATGAACAATGAACCCTTGAACACTCCCTGACTATTACTTTAATTTCTACTTTTGCACTGCTGATTAAACTAATATATATAGGTTGGCATCTGTCTGTCTCAAAGGGCAATGGGTGATGATCATCATTATCACAAGCCTGAGCGGAAGGTATTGTGATCCTAAGATGCCCAGTCATGAAGATCCCTCTCTCGGCCTCCTGTAGGCTTTGTCTCTCCTGAGGCTGCCCACAAGGCAGTGGGGCTATTTACCCATAGCTGGGGATCTGGTTCACGAGCACCAGGGCGTGTCCACACACTGGTGGGCCTGTGTGCTATATGTGCAGGGGCTAGACCTCCTCCCCATTCTCTGTAGTTCAACCCGAGTCCGAATTCTGTAATTCATTTTTTTTCCTAGTATTATGTATTACAATGTACTGCTGCCACAAACACAACTTTCACAAGGTTTGCTGGTGATATTAAACCTGATTCTGATTACATTTGTACCTGATAAAAAGTGTCCACTGACCATAATTACTGAGAGCATTTCCCCATGGAAACTGGCAACCATTCCCATCTTACGCTGTACATGTCAGGATAGTCACCTTAGACGGCCCAGGATTCATAATTTAGCGCACAGAAAAACATAATCAATATAATTAACAATGTCAAAAGGAAAACATTGTATGCAATATTCAAAATATGTCACTAAATGAAGTAAAGCCAGAAATTACTTTGTCATTTGGAAAATACTCCTGTTATTATCTTATACTCAACTCCTATCTTCTTCAGGAAAAAACATTTATTCTCTTTTCATTTTCAATGGGAATAAATGACTACTGGAGGAATGAATACAAAGACAACTGAGGACTGCCTTGAAATCAAAGGGGGGCTCTTATATTGGTGAACTGTTCATGAGGGAATTCATGAACAGATGTGTTTATTCTTTCAACCTTGCATTGTGATCAGTGCAAACCATATGCTGCAGTGTTAGAAAATGGCAAAGATTGCGCAGTGATGACAAAATGAGTGAGAATCAGCCAATGGTTATCCATATCCCAGCAAAGTGAAGTAGAGCTGCTTTTTAAGTTAACACTGGAATAGACTGAAAAGCCTGTAGGGCACTGCAAAAATAGCATGTGTAAATAAGACTCAAAGCAGAACTCGCAGTGGGTGCCTTTTCACTGAACGACAGAATTTTGTAACAGATGTAATCCAAGCTCAAGCAAGAGCCAAAGGAACTGGGCTTTAAGGTTTCTGCACAGAGAGCAAGGGAGAAAAAAGGGGGGAAAGAGAGTGTGAGAGAGAGAGAAAGCAAATGCAGAAGTTTTGCTTACATATCTCTTACAGTACTGAAGGACTGAAAGTTCTCTTCCACGTCCCTCACATTTCTACTCTCATTTCCTACAGGCACCAAATATTGGTGGGTTAAAATGCCAACATCCCAAAAGGTCATTTCTCATGTAGGAGTCCACACAATATCAAAACAATATTCAATACCAATTGAATATTCACATATATTTTAAGCCATCTTTTACCAAGTTCGCATCAGCCAAAAAAAGCTGAGAGTATAGATCAGGTATCGAAGATGAAACATCTCAGAAGTTATTGTCAACATGGTTAAACGGTGGCTATCATTTTTCAAGGTCAATTGTGGGGATCTGCTCATGTTTTTTTCCATTTGTAACTCCTCAGCACAAACCGATCGTGCTGCAAGGCCCAAACATCATTCAGTCATGGGCTGACACGTAGCCAGTGCCTAAGTCAATACAGCTCCAATAATATTGATGAGTTGGCATCATGCAGGACAAAGCAGTTCCAAAAATAACTAGAGCAAACAGGAATCACAAGATAGTGCTCATGGGTCAAAGGACCGTTCAGAAATCTGATGGCAGATGGAAGAAGCTGCTCGTAAGACGTTGAGTGTGATTATTCGGGCTTCTGTACCTTCTTCTTGATGGTAGAATGGCAACGATGGTAAAGAGAAGAGACCATGACCCGAAAGGTGTGGGTTGTTAATGATGGATGCTGCCTCCTGAAGATATTTTAAATGTGGGGAGGGTTGTGCCTATGATTGAGCAAACTGAGTCTAAAACCCTTAGCAGCCTCTTGTGATCGTGTACATTGCAATATCATCGTAGATAATACCTGGATGCAGAACGCACACACTCTTATGACTCAATCACACTTTATTTTACTTGTGCACAAGGACAACAGCATGAGCCCCCACACCATCAACACAGTGTTCTGAAATGGTATGTTATACAGAAGTGCCTTGTCAGGTATGGATACTGACCAGTTGGTTAATTGGGATGCTTGAATTCCTTACTTGCAAGATCAATCGCCATTTACAATAGAGATGTTGAAAGTCAATAGAAACGACAAGCTGACAACTGATGACACTTTGAAGTTAGTAAAACAATTGTCCCCAAATTGTGCACGCCTTGGATCACTAATCTCGTCTGTAGTGAGCAGTGGTCTCACTTCAAAGGCTCTGCACTCCTAATGGTTCAACAGCTTTGTACAAAGGGAGGTGATGGGGAGCAACAGACAACCTTTTCATTATTGTCCTTTTGGAGGCTTATGTTGTGAGTGGATATCTGGTGTGAGACAAGGTGTGATGTGGAGGGTCATGGAACCCTGAAAGAGCAAAACTTATTTTGGTCTAAAGTTAAGCTTGACAAATCTGGTAAGATTGCAAAATTCTTGTCATAATTTGGTGATTCTCACATGTGACTAAAGGTATCTCAGTCACCTTTTATCAGCCTCTTCTAATGATATTCTTGACGAATTTACTGGTTTTAAAGTGCAGAAGGACATGTGAACATGTGTTTCTTAAATGCACTCTCTGAATGCAGTTAGGACCTCTCGCCCACTCCCCTGTAGCCTCTCTTTCCTCCATGGAAACTATTATACGTCTTTTGCCAAACTATTGCCAGCAACATGAGTTTACAGTCCCAATGGAACCATCCACATCAGTGCACATGCCAGTTTTTTAAAATCACACTGAGGCAGTTTCAAATGCCTTTGGTCAACTTCATTATTTACATTCAGGAAACCCATATGGATGTGAGCACAAAACACAATATAGTTTTGTATTCTAAGGGGGTCAATTCAAATTTTTAGGTTGCTTTACTATTTGCAGAAAAATACAAGTTAATTTTGAAGACAATCAAGATTCTGAAACTGCTTAGAGAAGTACAGGCAGTCAAGAGGAGATGACAGCTTTATTAAAGCTCAATCTTTCCTTGTTAACTTGATCAGCTTTTTAGATTCAATACTGAAATAAATTAATTAAAATGTTTCTGAAAGGGAGCGGGGTAATAGGTGAAATACTTATTGAAACAAAGCTTGCTTTGTAACATTTTCAAAAGATAGAATGGCCAAGGGATCCAGAGGCTAATGAATTATGAAAGCAAGGTATTCCTGGATTGGAAGTCCCACCATTCCTCGGAAGAAGAGAAACAGCTCCATAGGACCTAAAGTCCAAGGGAAAGTCAATGACTGAAAGAACAGGTGATGGGTGGACACACCACAGAAGATTCAACAGTTCATTAATAACCATATCAGAAGCAGATTCTTCAGAGCTGTCAACTTCTACAGTCCAAGCATCCACTTTACTAACAGGTGAGATTGTAATTGCACACATAAAGGGCTGGAGGAACTCAGCAAGTCAGGCTGCATCTATGGAGTGGAATAAACAGTCGACTTGTCAGGGTGAGACCCTTCACTGGCAGACTACTTTGATGGGTACTTTCGCTCTGTTTGCTGCAAAAGACAGGATCTCCCAGTAGTGACCCATTTCAATTTGACTTCCTATTCTGACATGTCTGTCCAGGGTCCCCTCTACTGCAATGATGAGGCCAAACTCAGGTTGGAGGAGAAACACCTCATACTCCTTCTGGATAGACTCCAAACTGATAACATGAACATCCATTTAGCCAACTTCTGGTAATTTCACCCCCTTCCTCCTTTTCCCTATTCCCCATTCTGGTTATGTTTTCATCCTTTTATTCCCAGAATAATTCTTGTGAACCTCCTCTGGAGACTCTCCAATGCTAGCATATCTTTACTTAGATAAGGGGCCGAACACTGCTCACAATACTTCAAGTGTGGCCTGACCAAAGCCATATAAAGCCTCAGCATTACATCCTTCCTCTTGTATTCTGCTCCTCAAATAAATGAATGCCAACATTACATTTGTCTTCCTTATCACTGACTCAACTTGCAAGTTGACCTTTAGGGAATCATGCACAAGGACTCCCAAGTCCCTTGGCACCTCTGATTTTTGAATTTTCTCCCCATTTAAAAAAACTCTACACTTTTATTCCTTCTACCAAAGTGCATGTTCATATACCTCCCTACACTGTACTCCATCTGCCACTTCTTTGTCCATTCTCCTCACCTGTCTAAGTCTTTCTGCAGACACTCTGCTTCCTCAACACTACCTACCCTCCACCCATCTTCGTACTATCTGTAAACTTGGCCACAAAGTCATCAGTTCTGTCATCCAAATTACTGACTGGGATAGTGTGAAAAGAAGTGGTCCAACACCAACCTGAAGCTTTGGTATTGGCAATAAGATTCTGGTCTACTGAATTACTGCCCACATCATCTCTACATAATTTTCCAAGACAGCTTGAAGGTAATCAGTGACTTCTTCCAAGCTAACATCATTAATATAGTGGCTTGATTTACACACAGCCAGTTCTGATAAGTGTGCCACATCATTAATAGGACTCAAAACTCCAGAAACTGATATCTTACACCGAGTTCCATTCTAGCAAGTGATAACCAGATCATCGGCCACTTCAGAACCAACAAGCGGAGACTAATCATTCTCAACCCCAAAGTACTGCCTGAAAAAGAATGTAAGTTAGAGACATCAGTACCTTGTACAATCCTGATAATGCCTCTTCCTGACCATAGTGTATATCTTTGGAAAGGAAACAGTACCAAGGTTGTTAAAGACTCTGAACAGCAAAGTCCACCCTTCTGCAGATGTCACAAATCCCCTTACCTGTTTCACCTGAAGCTACTGTCCACGTTAGCAGTTTGTGCAAACATATGCAGAATGAAACAATAAAAGCCAACTATTTCTGTTGTGTAATACACATCCATTCTATGGCAGAGGTTACTCGGGAGTGAATTATGACCAGTTGTCTTTCTAATAAGCAGTCATGAAACCTCAGCTGACATGAATCCAGACTGGGATCAAGCCCAAGATCCCCTCTGGCCTAATTTACCAGTTCTTGACTGAAACAGCAATTTATCTTGTTTCAGCCATGAAGAGCCCACAACCAAGATAAGTGCAACAAGACCTCTACTTCTCCAGTAGATTAAGGAACTTGGCATGTCCCCTCCTACCACTTTTTACAGCTGCATCATAAAAAGCTCCCTAATCATCAGACCACGGTACAGTGACTGCTCTGCCCAAGAAATTACAGAGCTGTGAATGCAGCCCACCCTATCTCACACATCAACTTTCCTCCAAAGACTCCGTCTACACTTCCTACTGTCTCGGGAAAGGGGAGCAACATAATCAAGGTCATTCCCTCTTCTCCCCTTCCCTGTTGGTCAGAAGGCGGATGTCCAGGAAATGGAGGAGGTGCAGGTGAGGGCAGTGTCAATGGTAAAGGAAGGGAGATCCCGTTCTACGAAGGAAGAAATCTCAGACGTTTTCAAAAGGAAAAGATCATCCTGACAACAGAAGCTGCGGAAATGAAGGAACTTAAAAAAAGGAATGGCATTCTTTAAATAATTGATCAGGTAGGAAGTAGTATATATAAGATAGCTGGAGTAGTCGGTGTGTTTTTTTATGTTTAAGTACCCCACTCCAGCTTTTCGACAACATGCCTGCAATTTTTTTTTTCTTTCCACACACAAATCCAATTACATTCAGAAATTCACTGCTGAATCTCATTCCTCAGCTCTTTTATGACAGAACATTGTGAATCAAAGCAACTTGCCTTGGAATGCACATCTCACAATATTCATTCAGCACCAGTCTGTCTCCTGTAACACAATAATTGGCGGAAACAAGAGCTTGTTCTGCCACATGACACAACACGGTCCTCATGTTGAACATTAAGAGACAGCAGCAGTTTCCACAGATTTGATAAATATTAAACAAACTATTTACTGTCTTCGACATTCTAAATAGTGGAACTCAGTTGAGTTATTAAGTGCTGTGGTTAATGTCAAGTAGCTACGGGAAGAATCTAAACCTCACAAAAAATTAAAAATGCTGGAGGAACTCAGCGGGCCAAGCAACATCGAAGAAAAAAAGTAGAGTCGACGTTTTTTCCAGCATCCGCGGATTTTCTCGTTTGTGATTAGCTTACAACAAATTACTGCTTTGTAATATGGCCATTGTTTTTATAAAACCATAAAACATAGGAGCAGAATTAGGCTGATTTATTTCCCTCCCATCCCATTTTTTGCCTCCTCCCCATAACATTTTTATGCTCTTACTAAACAAGAGCCTATCAACCTCCACTTTAAGTATACCCAATGACTTGGCTTCCACAGCCATCTGCGGTAATAAATTCCAAACATTCACCAGTGTCAAATATCAGATTCATGCTGTGAATCTGACGTCTGGTGATTGGTGGCTGAGGCAGAACAGATGTGGAGAGGTTGTTTCCTGTAGTGAGTGAGGCTAGGACCAGAGGGGCACAGCCTCAGAACAGAAGGACGCCCATTTATAACAGAAATGAGGTGGAATTTTGTGAGCCAGAGGATGCTGAATCTGTGGAATTCATTGCTACAGATGGCCGTGGAGGCCAAGTCATTGGGTATATTTAAAGCGGAAGTTGAAAGATTCTTAATTAGTCAGGGCGTAAAAATGTTACAGGGAGAAGACATGAGAATAGGGTTGAGAGAAATAATAAATCAACTATAAAGCAATGGTGGTGCAATTACAGACTGAATGGCCTAATTCTGCTCCTCTGGCTTAAGAAATTCATCTTCATCACTGTTTTAAAGGGATATACTTCTATTATGAGGCTGTGCTGTTTGGTCCCATACTCTCTCATTATTGAAAACATCCTATGTCCACTCTATCCAGGCTTTTCACTGCTACAGGCAGCTTCTGAGAAAATGGAAACTGTAAGATGGCTCCTGCCACCTCTAAATTTCAAGATTAAATACAATTGTATCCTCTGTAATGAACATAATCCCAATAGACCATTGCAACACACATCCCCAAGAGGTTTGCATTTCAATGTGCATTATCTTTATTTCGCTTTTACATTCATGATGTTCAGTGTTTATTCTGTTGTCACTGTTTGCTTGATGGAATAGTACAAAATAGCTTTGAAAATCATCTGACAGATGCCAAATGAATACACCCATCCCAGCCGTGCTTGGCATTGTCAATTTCCTCTCAGCAGTATAAATTTAAATGCTTCCCCTCTCCCATCCCTACAAATGGTGTATCTGTGTGATTTTAATCTTCAAATAGAGCTTACCTCCGGAAGCTGTGGAATCTGAATCAGTCGCTTGAAATATTGTAAGTTGCTGGATCTATAAAATAACTCTTTCAGTCTGTGAAATAAAAATAGTACAATTGTCAAATACATTCTTAAAGGGCAAAGTAAAAGTCAACTTGTTATGTGTTACGCTCCACTGTGACCATCCAGCAATCCAGTGATTTGACAGGAAAACAAGGCAGAATATCATGGTTAAGTTTAGGAATAATTTTTGCTTTGTTTATGGATCACATCACCAACAAATCCATCAAGGTAGTCAATGAATGCTATTTACAATTAGAAAATCTTTAAGCATCAGCAATAGACCAGTGCATAATGAAAGGCTTGTGAGAAAGGAGGGGCTCAGAGACAGAAACTCATTAAACTATGCAACAAAATTGAATACTTGTCACATTTAGAAAAAATAGGGACCATTTACTGGAAAACATTTGTAGACTGCTATGTTATGAATCAATAATCTTCTGGCAACTGATGATCAGAGACATTCCAGGGACATAAAAATACATAATTCAAAGAATGGGTCAATATAAATTCCCACCAGTCTCTCCCCAGACAGTCCATCCCACCTCTACTTCAAGACTCATGGCTCTGCTAATCTATCATCCTGGGCCTTCAATTACTGGCTATAGCAACTTTATTGACTACATATCACTTTAAACATCCTCAGCCTCACTGTATCCCAACCCAATCTCCACTGTCAAAAGCCTTGTTAAAATCTCATCTTCTTCAGAACAGTTTTAGCACTTTCTTTTAATTTCCATTCTATGTTACAATAGTGACTACCTTTCAAAACTCTTTGCTTCTGAAAGACACTACTAAATTTCACATCTTTATTTCACACTCTCAAGTTTAACAGTGCATGTAAACATCTTAACATACTGTCATTAATGAAAGCACCATGCAAATAAAGGTCACATTTTTCAAAAGATCAAAGTATATTACATTTATGTTACTATATTTTACCCTGGGATTTGTTTTTAAAGTAATTTACAGGGAAAAGGAAATACAATAGTTTTATGGGGAAACTATACATAAGCAGACAACTGGCAATCACCAAAGTGCAAAAAAAAGACAGACATTTGGTGACATTACAAACATTAAAGTTAGCAAAGCAAAAACTTGACAGTTTCAAAGGGGTGACTCACTGAAAAACAGCATGGGTTTCACAGTGTTGATGACTGAGATGGAGAGACAATAGGAAGAGACTGCCACACCACCAGCTTCAGGAACAGTTATTACCCCTCAACCATCAGGCTCCTGAACCAGAGGGGTTAACTTCACTCAACTTCACCCACCCCAACACTGAATTGTTCCCACAAACTATGGGCTCACTTTCAAGGACTCTTCCATCTCTCCACACATTTGGGTGGAGCTTAGGAGGATGATGGCACCTAATGGCGACTCCTTTGCTTGCATCTTCAGAAACAGCTCTATTTCTATCTTCAAAATCTCTTTTTTTCCCTTTCCAGGGTTCTTTAAAGACCCTGACCTGGAGTTACACGCTGACTTCAGTTCTTTGTGGGAATGGGACCCGCTCTCGGGGTCTCACCACCAGTCGTTATTCAATATGCCAAGGCTGAGGCCTAGAAGACTAGCGCACCTTCAAAGTGCCAGTTTTTTGTGGCTGTGGAGACAGGCAGACTCAAGGCAGTGCTGCTGCCCGGTGCGTCGTGGGAGACGGAAGATCAAAAGAAACGAGCTGGCTGCTGGCTGTGCGCCCAGAGACCTGAATTCTTTGGACACAGAGCTCGGAAGAAGCGACGCAACAAACTTTTAATACAATAAAATGGCGAGTTGTTTTGGTATGTCTCCCCTCACGCTGTTAAACAGGGACACCTCTTTTTCCCTTATTAGGGAGAGAGAGAGAGAGCCTGTGGTATGTCGAATTATCGGGTGAACGAGTAGTTTTTGGGGTACTGAAAGTCTGTGTCTTTACTGATGCTTTGCTGCACACTTCGAGTGCTCGGTGGAGGACACCGATGCTTTTTTGCTGGTGGGAGGAAGGGGATTGTTGCTCGCTGTCGCTTATGCATGGGAGGGGGGAGCTGAGAGGTGCTTTGGGGTTCTAACAGTTATCTGTCATTCATTCTTTAGGACACTCCTCTGTTTTTGTGGATGTTTGCGGAAAAATAAAAGAATTTCAGGATGTATATTGTATGCATTTCTCTGACATTAAATGTACCTATCGAAACCTATTGATGCACTTGGTATTTATTGCTTATTTATTATAATGTTTCTTTTTTGTATTTGGGCGGTTTATTGTCTTTTGCACATTGTTTGTGTGCATTTTTTTCATTGATTCTATTCTGTTTTATAGTACTTACTGTAAATGCCCACAAGAAAATGAATCTCACGTTAGCATATGGCAACATATACATATTTTGATAATAAATGTATTCTGAATTTTCAGCTACTACTTACTTTTTAAACTGTTCATGAAACCGATCTCTATGACCTTGCAATGTGTCAGCGGGAAGACCTGCAGGTAAATGAAGTTTTAGAACCGATAAAGCATTCCACCCAGAAGGCAAATACATGGCCAATTTAGTTAGTTACATAAAATTTTAAAACATTAAGGAATAGTTTTCACTGCTTTGGTAGAGTTTCAAAATCCCAGGGGACACTCCTAAAGCATTGCTGGGAATCAGATGATGCCCCATACCCGAGCCTTTTCTATTATGATTTTATTTGCAGTTTTAAGAACCAGAATAAGTTTACTGGAGTCTCACTTCAAATCATCAGTACAAGAAATACAGCGGCATGCAAAAGTTTGGGCACCCCTGGTCAAAATTTCTGCTACAGTGAATAGTTAAGTGAGTAGAAGATGAACTGATCTCCAAAAGTCATAAAGTTAAAGATGAAACATTCTTTTCAAACTTTTAAGCGAGATTAGTGTATTATTTTTTATTTATACAATTTTAGAGTGAAAAAAAGGAAAAGAGCACCATGCAAAGGTTTGGGCATCCCAAGAGATTTGAGCTCTCAGATAACTTTTACCAAGATCTCAGACCTTAACTAGCTTGTTCACAGTCATCATTAGGAAAGGCCAGGTGATGCAAATTTCAAAGCTTTATAAATACCCTGACTCCTCAAACCTTGTCCCAACAATCAGCAGCCATGGGCTCCTCCAAGCAGCTGCCTAGCACTCTGAAAATTAGAATAAATGATGCCTACAAAGCAGGAGAAGGCTATAAGAAGATAACAAAGCGTTTTCAGGTAGCCGTTTCTACAGTTCGTAATGTCATTAAGAAATGGCAGTTAACAGGAACGGTGGAGGTCAAATTGAGGTCTGGAAGACTAAGAAAACTTTCCGAGAGAACTGCTCGTAGGATTGCTAGAAAGGCAAATCAAAACCCCCATTTGACTGCAAAAGACCTTCAGGAAGATTTAACAGACTTTGGACTCTGAACAGTGCACAGTTCTACTGCGCAGCGACACCTGCACAAATATGACCTTCATGGAAGAGTCATCAGAAGAAAACCTTTCCTGCGTCCTCACCACAAAACTCAGCGTCAGAAGTTTGCAAAGGATCATCTAACCAAGCCTAATGCATTTTGGAAACAAGTCCCCTGGATTGACGAAGTTAAAATAGAACTTTTTGGCTGCAATGAGCAAAGGCATGTTTAGAGAAAAAAGGGTGCAGAATTTCATGAAAAGAACACCTCTCCAACTGTTACGCACTGGAGTGAATCGATCATGCTTTGGGCTTGTGTTGCAGCCAGTGGCACAGGGAACATTTCTCTGGTAGAGGGAAGAATGAATTCAATTAAATACCAGCAAATTCTCATCTGTAAAAAAGCTGAAGATGAAAAGAGGATGGCTTCTACAACAGGATAATGACCCTAAATACACCTCAAAATCCACAATGGACTACCTCAAGAGGCACAAGCTGAAGGTTTTGCCATGGGCCTCACAGTCCCCTGACCTACACCTCATAGAAAATCTGTGAATAGACCTCAAAAGAGCAGTGCATGCACGACGGCCCAAGAATCTCACAGAACTAGAAGCCTTCTGCAAGGAAGAATGGGCGAAAATCCCCCAAACAAGAATTGAAAAACTGTTGGCTGGCTACAGAAAGCGTTTACAAGGTGTGATACTTGCCAAACGGGGTGTTACTAAGAACTGACCATGCAGGGTGCCCAAACTTTTGCTTTAGGCCCTTTTCCTTTTTTGTTATTTTGAAACTGTAAAAGATGGAAATTAAAAAGTAATCTTGCTAAAATATTAAAGAAATGTGTCATCTTTAACTTTATGCCTTTTGGAAATCAGGTCATCTTTTACTCACTTAGTTATTCACAATAACAGAAATTTTGACCAGGGGTGCCCAAACTTTTGCATGCCACTGTATATGCTCACTAAAAATACAGCTGTTAAAGCAGAGCCCTGGATTTTATTCAGGATTTGTACTGGGGATACAACAATAAACACAAGAGATTTGACAGCTGCTGGAAATCCAAAGTACACAGCCAAAATGCTGCGGAATCATCTCAGGTCAGGCAGAATCAATGGAGAGGAATAAACCGCCGATGTTTTGGGCTGAGAGCCCTCATCAGGGCTGATGAAGGGTCTCATATGGAAAAATCAGCTGTTTATTCCATGCCATGACCTGCTGACTTCCTCTAGCATTCTGTGCATGTTACACGGATACAAGAACACACGAGGTTAATTCATATTCTGATTCATTTATTTTTGAGATTTACATCAAACCATAGAGTGAAATGCGTCCTTTGCGTTATCGACCAACACAACCTAAGAGTGTGCAGTGGGCAGCAAATGTCACCAGACATTCTGGCGCCAACAATGCATGACAGAACAACAGCAACACAACAGCAGCACACACTTAGTCCTCCAACCCAAGGATAGGCCGTCGCCAACCTCCAGAGGACTCCGGGATTTGCAGACATTGTGCCTATGACTTCCCCAGTGGACTCACAGATTTGCAGGCCCACAACTCCAGTCATTTAGCTTTGAATATTGGACATCTGCTCCAACTTCAAGATTTGATCTTCAGGACTTGCCAATGATGACAAATGAGGAGCTCAAATTCTAGGACTCGAACTCCAGACTCTCTAATGACCAGGACCCCAAACACTAATCCCCAAACTCCTGTATCACTGTCTTGCACACCGAGGGGGCCACCAGCCCTCATGCCTTCTGCCCGCATGGAACTCCGATTCTGGAACCCACCAAGGACTCACTAACCTGAGGAGGCAACTATCACTCATCCTCACTGTTCTGGCAGCCCAACATCTGATCATGGATGCGATTCATCCCACGTCAACATTGCTGGCCATCAAACATTATCTCGCAGCTTTTGAACTCAATCTCAACTATGAAGGCCAATGTACTATTTACCTTCTTAACCACCCTAACAACTTGCACTGCAAATTTACAGGATCCATGGACGTGAAGAAGATCCCTCTGTTCCTCCACATTGTTAAGAACCTTATTATTTACCTTGTATTCTGCCTTCAAGTCTGACCTCCCAATGTGAATTGCTTCAGATATCTCTGGATTAAACTCCATCTACCACTTCTCTGCCCAGCTCTGCATCCTGTCAATGTCCCGATGTAACCTACAACAATGTTCTACACTATCCACAACACCGCTAACCTTTATGACATCTGCAGACTGACTTACCCAGCCTCCTCCTTGTGTACTCAGAAACATTATTCAAAAACTTCAAATATAGCATTTGCTCTAATCATTAAAACCACTGATAAAACCACAAGGCACAGGAGCGGAATTAGGCCATTCACCCATCAAGTCAGCTCTACCATTTGATCATAGTTAATTTATTTTCCCTCTCAACCTCATTCTCCTGCCCTCCCCCCATAACCTTTGATGCCCTTACTAATCAAGAACCTATCAACCTCTGCTTTAAATAAACCCAATGACTTGATCACCTCAGCCGTCCAAGGCAATGAGTTCCACAGATTCACCACCCAATGGCAAAAGAAATTCAACCTCATCTCTGTTCTAAAGGAATGTCATTCTATTCTGAGTCTGCGCTCTCTGGTCCTTGATTATCCCACCACTGGAATTATCCTCTGCACATCCACTTTATCTAAGCCTTCCAATCAAAATAATTTCTCAAGTTTTTTCTCTGACATCCAATCCTTCCTACAGTACCAGATCAGACTCTCCATTTCAACCCCAGCTTGAGTACCTCGCAGACCCTGGCGTCCTTGGTTAATTTCATTATTCAGATTTTTTTTTCATCCAAACTAGCCACTTTGGTGGCCTTTTATATATTGGTGAGACCTGACGCAGACTGGGAGACCGTTTCGCTGAACACCTACGCTCGGTCCGCCAGAGAAAGCAGGATCTCCCAGTGGCCACACATTTTAATTTTAAAATTTAAAAATTTAAAATTTAAAATTTAATTTTAATTTTAATTCCATGGCCTCGTCTACTGTCAAAATGAATCCAAACTCAGGTTGGAGGAACAACACCTTATATACCGGCTGGGTAGCCTCCAACCTGATGGCATGAACTTCTCTAACTTCTGTTAATGCCCCTCCTCCCCTTCTTACCCCATCCCTGACATATTTAGTTGTTTGCCTTCTCTCCATCTCCCTCTGGTGCTCCCCCTCCCCCTTTCTTTCTCCCGAGGCCTGCCGTCCCATGATCCTTTCCCTTCTCCAGCTCTGTATCACTTTCGCCAATCACCTTTCCAGCTCTCAGCTTCATCCCACCCCCTCCGGTCTTCTCCTATCATTTTGCTTCTCCTTATAGATGCTGCCTGGCCTGCTGTGTTCCACCAGCATTTTGTGTGTACACTTTGATGGTACCTTTATGACTATAAGTCAGTGTTTTTCAAATGCAATGCTTGCTGTGACCTGCAGTTAGTGGCATTGTTGTATCAGAGTAAATTAGGCAAAGGCATCATGGAACAGTTTTAATGGCAGTGGGCAGGCTGGCTATGACTAAACCATGGTTTAGAACCGCGGTTATTATCTTAGAACTTGGACAAAGGACCCCAAAGTCCAGTCAATCATTTAGATAGTCCTTTAAAAAGAAAAGCTGCATATCAATCATGACCTTACTTACCAATTCTCCTCAAAGAGAAATATTTGATATCCACAGAGACCCAATCGACAGAGGGGGAAAAAAAGCCCCAAAAATAGAAAGATGAGGCAAATGAAGTGCATTAAAGCTAATTGGTTATCCCATTAAGTCTAAAAATGGTGGATGGATTAACAATCAAGTGGAGTGTTTTGTCCTGATAGTGTTAAACATGAGGAAAACATTCATCCAAGAAACTGGGATAGTTCATCACTGGACAGAAATGCTTGATGTATTTACAATGCAAGTCACTTAATTACCAAAATACCAGGCTCTGAACGTCAGTTATTATGCTTCTCTAGATAACTTAGTTGAGTTTCTGGACAGTAGTGACCACTAAGTTCATGTTGCTAAATATCCAAGGAATGGGCCTGTTCTTTCCACTCAAGTACGATCCTGGTAAATGTGACAGGCTACTCATCACTCCCAAACTCCATGTCGCCACGGTCTTTGTTCCTCTATCTGAAGAATTGCTAATAGAATTGAACACTGTGTGATCAAAGGTCCCTAGTTATGACACTACTTACACCCAGGGCAGAGATGACTGACCTCCAATAGTCAAAACCACCTTCCACCAATCTCAGGCAGTGAAGAACTTTGGCAAATTCTTCATGCTTTCAATGTTACTGGGATTCCTCAAGGCCACAAAATTGAGTTAGCAACAGAAGTCTAATTTTACAGTTTTTTCAAACCCATTCTAAACCTGCTGTCAAACTACTGACTAATCATATGACACTGAGCCACAGTTTATGTGCAGTATTACTTTGCACAGAACACCCATGATGCTAGGCAAATGATGCATTTGTACTTACAAGAATGTAACTTGAAGAGAAGTTTAACTGTATAATCGTAGAGGTGGCTGCTGTCAAGAATAACCTGAATTAGAGGTGCCAATCGACACTGGCCAGCTGCTGTTACAGACACTGATCTTGACATGTCCAGAGAACTAAAGACTGCAAAGTGAAAGGGAAACAGTATCACCAAATAGAAGTAATAAAGCAACTCTGAATGAGACATAAAGCCTATTCAGTAAATCTATCACTACTGCTCAACTCCTGAAACATCCTGTAAAATAATTTACTCTTACAAAACTCACATACTGTAGTTATCCATAAAATACATTACATATGTCTCCAAAAGATAATTTAATCAGAAGAGATTTGCAATCTCCATTGAGAGAGAAGAAGCAAAGTATCACGGAGGGTCAAACCAGATCATGATGATCACTGGAGCACATTGCTTGATCACAAGAAATGGATAAGGCAGAGATTGTGCCATCTTGTGCAAGAAAGCAACACCCATCATTCATCCATCCAGGCCATGCTCTCTTCTCGCTGCTGCCCGAGATACAGGAACCTCAGGTCCCACACCACCAGGTTTGGGAACAGTTACTACCCTTCAACCAACAAGCTCCTAAACCAGTGTGGATAACTTCACTCACCTCAACTCTGAACTAATTCCACTACCTATGGACTCATATTCAAGGACTTTACAACTCACGTTCTTGGCATTATTTATTTACTTATTCAATCATTTTATTATTTGGTTTATCTTTTGCACATCGGTTGTTTGTCAGTCTTTATGTAGTTTTAAGAGTCAGAGTTATTAAAATAAACTGCACAGAAACAGGCCCTTTGGCCTGTCCAGTCCACACCAACACGAAACCAAACTGCATCAATCCGCGCCCTGACCCCTACTATCCATGTACCCATCCAAACTTCTCTTCACAGTTGAAATCGAGCTCAAATGTACCACTTGCACTGACAGTCCCTCTTGTTCTCTTTAAACATTTCACCCTTCACCGTTAACCCATGACCTCTAGTTGTAGTCCTACCCAACCTTAGAGGAAAAGCCCTGCTTGCATTTACCCTACCTGTACCCCTCATAATTTTATATACCTCAATCAAATTTCCCCTCAATCTTCTAAGTTCTTAGGAATAAAATCCAAACCTATTTCATCTTTCCTTATAACTCAGATCCTCTAGTCCCCAGCAACATCCTTGTAAATTTTTTTCTGTTGCTTCGACCTCATTTACATCTTTCCTGTACGTAGGTGACCAAAACTGAACACAATACTCCAAATTGGGCCTCACCAACTTCTCATACAAATTCAATGAGATCCCATGTCCTGTGCTCAATTCTTTGATTTATGACCACTGATGTGCCAGAAGCTTTCTTCACGACCCTATCTACCTGTGCTGCCGCTTTCAATGAATTATGGATCTGTATTCCCAGATCTCTTTGTTCTACTGCACTCCTCAGTGCCCTACCATCACTGTGTGCGACCTACCCTGGTTGGTCCTACCCAAGAGCAACACCTCACGCTTGTTTGCATTAAAGTCTATCTGTCATTTTCCAGCCAATTTTTCCAGCCGATCTAGATCCCAGTGCAAGCTCTGATAGTCTTCCTTGCTATCCACTAGACCCCACAATTTTGGTGCCATCTGCAAATTTGTTGATCCAGTTAACCATATTATTTATAACAAACAACAACAGACCCAGCAATGATTCCTGTGGCACTCTACTACTCAAAGGTAACCATCTAATAACGCTATCTGGCTTCTCCCACAAAGCCAATGTCTATTCCAATTTACTACCTCATCTCGAATGCCAAGCAAATGAACCTTCTTGACCAACCTCCCATACGAGACCTTGTCAAAGGCCTTGCTAAAGTCCATGTAAATAACATCCTCTGCTTTGTCTTCATCAACTTTCCCGGCAACTTCCTTGAAAAACTCTATGAGATTGGTTAGACATGACTTACCACTCAAAAAGACATGCTGACTATCCTTAATCAGTCCAACTCTATAGAAATACTCATATATCCAGTCCCTTAGAATACTTTCCAATAACTTTTCCACTACTGATGTCAGACTCACTGGCCTATAATTTCCTGATCTATTTTTAGTGCCTTTCTTAAACAGTGGAATTAGCTATCCTTCAATCCTTCAGTAACTCACTTGCTAAGGACGATTCAAATACCTCTGCTAGGGCTCCGACAATTTCTGCCACTAGCTTCCCACAGGGTCTGGGAGAACACCTTGTCAGGCCCTGGGGGATTTATATAACCTAATTAGCCTTGATAGCAAACACCTCCTCCTCTGTCATCTGTATAGGGCCCGTAAATTTGCTGCTGCTTTGCCTCACTTCTGCAGACACTGTACCCGTCTTCCAAGTAAATACAGATTCAGAAAATCCATTTTAGATCTTCCTCATCTCTTTTGGCTCCACACGTGGACTACCATTCTGATCTCCCAGAGGACCAACTTTGTCCCTTGCAATCCTTTTGCTCTTAACTCATCCATATAAGTCCTTGGGATTCACCTTCACCTTGCGTGCTAGGGCAACCTCATGCCTTCTTTTAGTCCTCCTGATTTCTTTCATCGATTTACTGTATTTCTCTGTTCTACTGTGAATGCCTGCAAGAAAATGAATCCCAAGGTAGCAATACGGTGATATTTACATACTTGAATAATAAATTAATTTTGAACTTTTTATCTATTAAAAAAACATTAGTTACAGCACCACGGTCCAGTAGCCGTTAACATGAAGCTATTTCAGCTTGAGGCGGAGTTTGGAGTTCAATTCCAGTAACGTCTACAAGGAGTTAGTACATTCTAGTACATGTGAGTTGGGAGGTGTGGAAGGGAGTGGGTGCAGAGCACTCACTGATCAACCCACAGTCACTTTCACTTACATGTCTCACTTACAACTTCCTTTGCTCTGCAAATGCATCAAGTTTTGCATCATAGCAAGCTTACTAATCAGACCTCCTGCATTCTCATTATTTCTAATACAGAAGACAAGCCTCAAAGCTCCCAGCAGCAAACCAACCAGCAAAACCACCTAACTATCTGCATCCTTTAATGCTTTCACAGTTTATCACTCTCTGTACATGATTATCAACTTACCAAAGGTGGAGAGTCACAATGAAACAGTTAAAATAACTTTGAAATTGAAAAGAAAACCAGTATTTCATTCTGCTTATAAGTAACGTCAAATCCCAACTTACCTGCTTGAAAAAGATTGAGCTCACACTCGAGATAATCGAACATTTCCACCGTCAACTGAAAACTGATTAGAAACAGAAAAGATACCCTTTAGTAATAGCTTTATATACATAGATCCTTAGGGGGCACACTACTCGCCACCCTTCTGTAAAGGAAGTATCAGAAATATGTTCAGGGAATGAAGCTAGGCCAACTCCCACTCTTGGGCAATGCATCAGGGGAGAACGGAGCATATCTTGCAATGTGAGGGTTATTTGGGTGATACCATATTCCAAAAACAATTAAGAAACTTGCAGATCTCATTTCCCTCGTAGGTCACATTTAACAAGAACTGGCTTAGTTGCTGTGTGCATGGAACCTTATAAATGATGACCTGAGATAAACTATCTCAATCAAACTTTAAATACAAAGGATGAAACAACTGTGGGAGATGTAGTGTTAAGACAATATTAATTCATAAGAAATAATTTAATTAACTATTTTAAATATATTAGTTATAGAAAATTGGTTTCTACAATCCAGCAGGTATCGAGTTGAGATGAGAAAGCAGCAGCTACAAAAAAGAACAGACGCATAATAGGTCCAATGATCATTGAAAAGTCAAGCAGGACCGAAAGGATTCTGTGTGGATCAATGAACTAATCAATTTTAGTGTCAGTAGTCTTAGCTGAGTTGTACAACAGCACTACTTACAAAGAAAACGCAAAAGATGCTACAATGGATAAATTACTTGGCCACTCAAACTTGTTTCTGCAATAGGTAAAAAGATCTTAGCCGATTGTATGTGAAGACCACTTGTGACAGAGTGCTCAGTAAATGCCACACACACACACACACACACACACATCCCCCCCCCCCCCACCCTTGTCATTCTGCTGTCGTTGTACTGAGTCTGCGCTGTTTATCCTCCTAAGGGCTGATGTGCTTAGTTAGCTTTCTGATGCCTTTCCCAACATACACGGTGGAATATTCGATTTCTTTAACAGTGGGGATGTGGTAATGTCTATATATTGCTTGTATATTGTACTTCAGGTAGATACTTCTGTATATTGTGTAACACGATTGTAACTATTGGGGAGGATCATATTCTAACTCATGTGTAGTCTTAAGCTAACTTTGTGGTAGTTAAAGATGGTACGTCCTGGTGCTCATCACTGAGTAGGAGAGAGAGATATCAGGACTGCCAGAGGTTCACACTGGACCAAACATGGAGCTATTATTCTGTTTTCCGATAAATTTCTTTTTCCAAACATTGGCCGTTTTCTTTTCACTATTTTTGCTCATTTTGTAAGTTTGAATGGTCGTATGAGCAGCTGGTGCACATCACAAGTCCTGACGCCAGGCAGACATTTTCTGAAGAGTATTTACCGTGGCCTGGATCACCCATCTTGTAAAGACACTGCCCAGAAGGCAGCAATGGCAAACCACTTCTGTGGAAAAATTGCCAAGAACAATCATGGTCATTGACAAGACCACGATCACCTACATCATACGACACTGCACATAATGAATGCATGAATACTACTGTCACTCTCCAACGCTCGTGCTTAATGTTCAATTAACACAAACTCCATTCAAAATATGCTTTATCCTAAAGCTGACCTCTAATACATCTGCAAATGCATCCTCCTCACAAGTGCTACACAAGTCCAATTCTGCCAAATCCTTTGCCAAAGAAGTACTCTTTGAAATGTTGGAACAGAATCTATTTTGACTCTAATCAGGTGCAGGTACAGACCTATTGCAAGTCTGTACCTTCACCTTAGAGTCAAAACTGCACTGGTGCCATGATAATGTACTGGCAAATAAAGATTAGGCCATCATTTTGTGTCAAATAACATCAGCTAAGCTTATTTTAATAGTATTTTTCCCCCACTGACTGCAAGGTGAAATGACAGTGAATTGTGTTTTCTTTTGAACCAGACAGCAGTGATGACTCTGAGCTCCAATGACCCACGTTTCATTCGAACCTCCAATGGTATCAGAGTGGAGTTTGCTTGTTCTCCCTGTGACTGTGTAGCTGAACCCTGTGTGCTCCCATTTCCTCCCATGGCTTAAAGGCAGTGCTGGTTGAGCCTGCTGTAAATTACTTTGCATGTAAGTGGCTGATGGGATAATCACGGTGGAGCAGGGAGATGGTTAATATGTATATTTAAGAAGTTATAGGTAACTAGGTGGAGGAATGGATGAAGTTGCCAATTGAATCAAAAACTGGCTTAGTGGGATAAGTCAGAGTGGAAGTAGATAGTTGCCTCTCTGATTGGAGGCCGGTGACTAGCAGTGTACCACAGGGATTGGTGCTGGGTCTGTAGTTAACCATCATCTATACTAATGACTTAGATGATAATGTAGTAGACTAGGTCAGTAAATTTGCAGATGATTCCAAGATTGGAGTCAAGTGGATAACGAGAACGGGTATCAAAGATTGAAATATGATCTTGATCACAAACATGAGAAAATCTGCAGATGCTGTAAGTCCAAACAACACACACAAAATCCTGAAGGAATTCAGAAGGCCAGGCAGCATCTAGGGAAAGAGCACAGTCAACGTTTTGGGCTGAAACCCTTCGGTAAGGCTGGAGAAAAAAAGCTGAGGAGTAGATTTAAAAAGTTGGGTGGGGTGGGGAGAGAGAAACACAAGGTGATAGGTGAAACCTGGAGGATGAAGTAAAGAGCTGGGAAGTTGGTTGGTGAAAGAGACAGAGGCCACGGAAGGAAGTAAAGGGGGGAGGAGCACCAGAGGAAGGGCGATGGGTAGGCAAGGAGATAAGGTGAGAGAGGGAAATGGTGAAGGAGGGGGCTTGGGGGGCATTACTGGAAGTTTAAAAATCGATGTTCATGCCATTGGGTTGGAGGATACACAGAAAGAATACAAGGTGCTGTTTCTCCAACCTAATTATAGCGTCATCACAACAGTGGAGGAGGCCATGGATGGACATATCGGAATGGGAATGGGAAATGATATTAAAATGGGTGGCCACTGATGGATCCCACTTTTTCTGGTGATCGGAGCATAGGTCCTCAGTGAAACAGTCTCCCAATCTTCATCAGACACCTTGATCAGCTTGGAAAATGGGCTTTAAAATGGCAGATGGAATTTAAAGCAGGCAAGTGTAAGGTATTGCATTTTGGGAGGACAAACAAGGGTAGTACTTACAAAGGGAAGGGTAGGGTTCTGGGGTATGTGAATGAATAAAGGGACCTGGGAATGCAGATCCATTATTCTTTGAAAGTGGATTCACAGGTATGCCGAGCGCATCATTGGAGCCTCCCTGCCCTCTATTGTGGACCTGTACTCTTCCAGGTTGAAGAAGAGGGCGGGGAACATCATAAAGGACTCCTCCCATCCTGCGTACGGACTGTTTGATCTGCTTCCGTCTGGTAGGCGCTTCAGATCCCTCCAGACTAAGACTAATAGGCACTGGAGAAGTTTTTTCCCTACTGCGGTCACTTGCTGAACAGTTAACTGCCGGTTAACTGTCGGCTAACTATTACTTGGATTGTACTACCTGTATGTATAATCTATATTTTCATTTATATTTATCATTATTGTTGTGAGCAGAGAGACAACATCTGCCGGAAGTAAATTCCTTGTATGTACATTAGGTACTTGGCGATTAAAGTCTGATTCTGATTCTGATCAGATTATAAAGAGCTTTTGGTACATTGACCTTCATAAATCAGGGTACTGAGTACAAGAGCTGTGATATTGAAGTTGTACAAGATGTTGCTGAGGCTGGAGTTAGAGTGTTGGCATTCAGGTTTGGTCACCTACCAACAGGAAAGATATCGACAAGCTCAGAAGAAGACTGAGAAAATGTACACGGATGTTGCCGGGGCTTGAGGACCCGAGTTATAGGGAAAGGTTGAACAAGTTAGGACTGGAGAGCATGAGAATGAGGGGAAATATTAAAGGAGGTATGCAAATCACGATGGGTATAGATAGGGTAAATACATGCAGGCATTTTCCCCCTCAGGTTGGGTGAAACTAGAACTCGAGGTCATAGGCTTAGAGTGGAAGATGAAACATTTAAAGGGAATCTGAGGGAGAATTTCTTCACTCAAAAGATGGAACAAGTGGACAGCAGAAGAGGTAGATGCAAGTTCAATAGTAACATTTACAAGAAGGTTGGATAGGTGCACGGACGTCAACGACGGAAGGTAGATGGGACTACAGATGATCAAGTCAGCATGGAACAGATGGGCCAAAGGGCCTGTTTCTATCAAACACGAGGAAATCTGCAGATGCTGGAAATTCAAACAACACACACAAAATGCTGGTGGAACACAGCAGGCCAGGCAGCATCTATAAGGAGAGGCACTGTCGACGTTTCAGGCCGAGACCCTTCGTCAGGACCTGCTTCTATGCTGTACTGCTCTATTGCTCTCTAATAGGACTGATGCAATTCAGACAGCCAGCAGATTCAATGGGCCAAATGTGTGGAAAAAATGCTTCAGCCTTGAAACAGGACTGCTTGAACATTCCAAGCTATGAAATAATAGTTAGAACCATACATAGCACTAAAAACTTGTGCATACTTGGGGGGTTAACATTACCAGAGACTGGATTGGCCACCTATTTGCACTCTTCTATGGCCATCAATAATACTTGCAACATTTCCTTTTACAAAGTTCATTCTCATGAGCAATCTCTCATTTCTTGAGTCTCACTTCCCCTCATATTTTATACCTACCAAAGAAACCACCCATCATTTAATCCATAACCAAGTAAGGATAAAGACAACAATTACTGCTTTGTTTGAAAGGTACTGCAACCCACCTCAAGACCATTGAATGTGTTAGGACACCAAGAATGACCCACAGAAAGCCCATGATATAAAGGAGTAGTTCACGGCAATATTTACAAAATGAAATCATTTCCAGCACAGCACAGCAAAGCCTGCGCAAAGTTCAAAGAAATACATTGGAAAAGCAGCCTAAGTTGAGTCACTCTTGCTGCTTAAATGACAGGTACCGCATCACAAGGCAATGCTGTAATATTCTGCACACACAAAGCAATAATCATCAATCAAAACCACAGTTAGTAACTGAGTTCTACTGTTATATAAATGATGACCATCATGAAGAATATCACTGCTATTCTTGGGATCCAAAACAGCTCAACGATCCTTTGAGACAACCTGGGTCAGAATTACACCCGAACTCTTTACCTGACACAATGCAAAGAATGTCAATTTATTTGAACAGCTGTTGGCTCCTTGACAGCAAAAGTCATCTAGATCCCTTTAACATTTACAATATAGACTTCGCTATTCCCATTTCCAATCCTGAGAAATCCAACAGGGAGACACATTGGTAGGCAAGAGGTTCACTCATCCATGCAAAGAGTTCCTCAGTGAGGCACCATTAAACGTCCGTGGTGTCATTCAATACGTGTTCCCAGAACCTTCAATACTTCTTCAGTAAAGAAAGTGGGTTACAGTCCAGGCAAAGCTCCCTTTAATTCTCTCCTTGGATTGACTTATACACAGGAGCAATTGTCATTCGGTTGTTGCCAGTGTAATTTTCATTACTCCACCAAAAGTGGAACCTTCTACAATACCTCTTAATGTACTCTATAATAGAGCTTCTCTCATCCTGAGGTTTAAACATTTTATATTTAATTGTTTTCAAGGCCTACATATCCTTTACTGTTTCCATTACTTCAAAGGTCCCTCAACTATCCTCTCTTCCCAAATTCTCAGTTAGATTAAAATAAACTCTATATTATATTTTCTTTGACAAGACATCATTATGAATACACATTGTTTCTTCTCTCACATCTCAAAATCCTTCCAATAATATTTTCTCCTGTACTTATTAATCTCAGTATCAAACACAGAACCCTTAATGCTCTCAGAGAGGTAAATTAGTTTCTTCTTGCTGCTGTATTAAAATAAATCAAGTGCCTTTAATGCACTGTCAACTATACCTTGAAGTCAGACCAATCCTAAATAGCTCTCAGACAATTTCCATTCAGACTATTACCGCTATATCATTTCACCTGTAATGGTCTGCCTCTGCTTCGTAAACACCAACTTAATCTGCCACTTATCAAATTTGTTTGTACTTGCTCATCTTGTACTTCTTTTTTGAGATTGAAAGTCACTGTTGGGTACAAACAACATCAAGTACTGCAGGACTTGATGCTCAACAGCAATGGAGCTGAACTTACTGCGTACCGCCATTGTGCTGTCACCTGGATCTGTGTACCATTGGGATGGGTGCACAGTGCGAGTGTTATATTGTGATCGCAACACACTGCTGGACATTGGTAATGTGGAATGCCGGAAGTTTGGTCTCGCCAGTGAACCAACGGCAGGGGAGCTGCGCTGCCTCGGTCGTGGCAAGGACAAGGCCCTTGCCACTGGGTTGCCTGTTGCAAGCGCCCAGGGGAGGAGACATTGAGGTGGTGTGGGAGAGAACAGGGCCTCTGTGGTCGTGCTGGCATCCATACTGGGTTGTAGGGTTGCTCTCTGGTGTTCACTCAGCAGCAGAACAAGCTGAACCAGGACAACTTGCCATCAAGCCTACTCAGGGACTGAGGCCATTTTTTTAACTTGTGAATGTATGTTTTTCCAAAATAGTAACTATATGTGCTGTGTGCTATTGGCAACGCATTTTGCACCTTGGCCCCAGAAGATCACTGCTTTGTTTGGCAATATTCATGTATGGTTGAATGATAATTAAATCTGAACTTGATCAACATTATTTTGCAGCTTCCTTTGGCTTTCCGAAGACTTAACTCTGGCATGAACATATTTAGGGAGCTCAGCCTCTACGACTGATCTCAGAACACCAATGCATAACAAATGCAAAATGGAAGTGAATTCTGGAGTAGACAACTGCCCTTAGATTTGCTGCTTCTAGTAATCTCAGACAAGGCTGATCTATTTTGATCCCCGATTTATTTTCTCATTCTTCTCCATTAAGCTTCTATATGACTGCCAAGGTCTCTCCTGAAGTCCATATTCTCTAGATTCAGGGAGAATCGTGAACCCATGAACACTACCTCGTTATATAATAATAATAAATACTTTATTGATCCCTAGTGGGAAATTCATTTGTTACTGCAGCAACATTTAAAAACACATTTAGCAGTGTGCAGATTTAACTAATAAAGTACAGAATAATAATATACACAATACTAATTTACCAATGATTAATAATAATGAAGGAAATAATTAAGCAGAGACTATTGGACTATGATATATGTTCTCCTGTCGCACAGAGAAGAACTGTTGTACATGCTTATTGCATTTAGAAGGAAAGATGCTTGTTGCACTATTTTTTATTGTAAGCTATAATAATTTTCACGCCTTTTCATACTGCTGAAACAAAACAACAAATTTCATGACATATGTTAGTGATCATAAACCTGCTCCTGAATGGGACAGAATGCCAAGAGCATCAACAAATGATTAACAACAACTTTTCAACCATCCACCAGGTCATCAACCTGCTTTAAGAGACTGAAGGTTAGTCGTTTCAAATTTATGCCAGTTTTGTCCCTTCCCTTTTTGATTTCAGATTGAAGCAATATAACTTAATTACTTTCTCTCTGGTAAACACATTCCTCATTCCCAAGAATTCATCAAGCTTCCCCTATACATCAACTGCTGCAGCAACTGAATCACAGGCCTATTTCACATCAGTATTAATTTAAAACCAAGAGGGTGCCTATCCCAGTTGTACATCTGTTTCAGTTCTTCTGGGCTGCAGAGTTGAATCCCTTATGGGGGGAAAAATTGAGACAAATCATTTGCAGCACAAAAGATAGTTCAGATCTACTAAGATCCTCTTAGTAGCTTGGCAAATAAAGAATGCCTTGATAACCAGTAACTAGAGCTGACTTAGTCTATAACCTTCTAACAGTATCTTGTGCATCTGTGCATTGAAGCCCTCATTCCAGCCTGTGACGCTAATTGTCAGAGCCATCTCCACTCTGACAACTGCGCTGCTCCAAAGAGCGCTACATGAAGTCATTCTTATTCTCAGCCATTAGGCGCTATAATGAGGCAATCTATAGCCAGGGCAGTGATGACCCCCTCCTGTTAGAATGTTTGTGGTAACTTATTTTTTATTCTATCTTCTCTTCTAATATTTATATCCGTGTAATTGCAATGCTACTGTGCACTGTAATTTCCTTTGGGATCAATAAAGTATCTAACTATCTGCAGATCTATAGAAATCTTCAAAAGTCTAGTTCAAGTTCAGTATTGTGGATTTGAAATAAACTAGGACTATGGCATACACTAAAATCTCTCTCAAAATCATGTGCACAAAAGCTTTGTAGCTTCACTAGAGATGTCAGAAGGCCAGAGTGTATATGGCTATACGGAATATTAAGATACTAATTCCATGGAAAGCTATCCTCCACAAATCTTTGAAGCATACTGAAGGTGTATTTGTAAAACATACATGATGCAGAAACTCCAAGGTTCAGTGGAACAGGTGCTGGCAGGTGTAGTTGGAAAGGAGGAATGAAAATATGCACTCAGAGAAAAGCAAAATCAGAATTAGGTTTATCGTTACTGCCTTAAGTGATGTGAAATTTGCTGCGTTGCGGCAGCAGTACAGTGCAGACACAAAATTAATATGAAAATGCAAAGTAAATAGAGCAAGATGTGACCTGCTCAGAAATCTGATGACTGAGGGGAAAAGGCTGATTCCAATTCATTGAGTCAGGTCTTCACACTCCCGTGCCACCACCTTGATGATAGTTAAGGAGAAGAGAACATGTCCTGGATGGTGAGGGTCCTTAACGACAGATGCAGCTTCTTGAGGCACTACTCCTTGAAGACGACCTCGATAGTGGGGAGGGCTGTACCTTTGATGGAGCTGGCTCAGTCTGCAACCCTCCACAGCATTTTGTGAATCTGTGCATTGAAACCCCCGTACCAGCTTCTGATACAAACTGTCAGAATGCTCTCCACTGTACATTGAGAGAAATCTGCAAGAGTCTAGTTCAAGCTCAACTGTCATTCAACCATAGATGAATGCTCATGAACACAGACAAATGAAACAGCATTACTCCAGGTCCAAGAGGCAATACATAGTACCAACAGTCACACGCACTACAAAGCACACATAAAATAGCAAGCAGCAGATACAAGATATCACTAAAATAGTCACACGCAAAAAAAACAGCCCAAGATTCTAAATCCACACATGTTGCAGGAGTCTGCAGTTGAACACGATACAGCTTGTCTTCTGCCAAGCCAATACTAAGGGGCATCACTGCCTCCTGCTTGGACACCACGCCACACCATCTCCAGGACAGCACACTGACTGTGGCGCCTCTCTCCTGGGCAGCTATAAACAGGCGACACTGCGGCTTGGGGCCTATCCCTCGCTACAAATGAAGCCCACTGTCCACTCCTGCTGCCCTCCAATAAATCAGTGAATCAGACTTGCAGTGTTCCTCATTCACAATGTCCAACAGGGTCTTGCAATCACAAGATGATCACTCACTGTTAGTCAACACCTCTCTGATGCAGGCAGCAGCACGATCCGCACCAGCTCCTTCACTTTCTCCACCAAAAGTAACTCACTGACAGGATAGACCTACAGTGCAGCAAGTTCTTAATGTACAGCAGGGTCCTGTGATCATTAAAAGTGCATTTAAAAAGGACAATAACATCTTTGGTTGATCCCAGTGAAGTGGCTGCAATCCAACACACTGCCATCTTACCAGAAGATATATTAAATCTCCTCAGATTCCTAACAATGTAGGACTGTGGGCAAGCCTTCTTCATGATTGCATCGATATGCTGGACCTGGGATAGATTCTCCAAGACATTGACTTGGAGGAACCTTAAACTGCTCACCTGTCCACTACTGACCCCCTCAGTGAACACTGGAGTGTGTTCTCCTGCCATCCCCTCTCTGAGGTCCACTATCAATCCCTTGGTCTTGCTGATGTTGAGTGCAAAGAGATTGTACAGGTATAGCAGAGGGCTATGCACACCAGAAGTGCACCGCTGTTGATAACCACCCATCCATACCAACTGTGGTCTCGTGATGAGGAAGTCATGGATCCGGTTAAAGAGGGAGGTAACAAAGGTCCAGGATTAGAAGCTTTGTGTTTAACCCTGAGGGGATGATGATATCAAACGTTAAGCTGCAATCGACAAACAGCAGCCTGTTTATTGGTTACTGCTGAAGTTTCATACATCTAATGAACTTCTCAAGAGAATTTTTGTTTTTGGTCCAAACTCTGCTCTTGAAAACAAACTAAAGCTGCTAAGATACTAAGAGAGGTGGCTGATACTGTATGTAATGCTATCCATCCAATAACAAAGTTCAAAAGTTGAGTAAAAACGTTCGATCTTTTATTAAGAAACTAACAGAACAATCTTGAAATGAGAAAAACTAAAAAAACTAAAATGAGCAAAACAAGAAAAATGAACAGTCTTAGTGTATTAAAGTTTGTCTTAAATGTATTCAAATATTCAAGCAATTTAAAGCAATTTTATGTGGGCAACATAAAGATATCACGCCAGCCCACTCTCCAGCTGTACTCAAGCTAGCCAGACTAAACACAAAGCATCACTTCTACCACACCCCCAACCCACATTAACTACCCATGATAAACCTGCAGCAAAAAATACAATAAAGATAGAAAATAGATACGAGGTTCCTACAAAAATAGTACAAGCAACAGTATAAATGACAGGCAAAGCACATTTTGTAAAATGTTCAAAATATCAGTCTCAAGCAGCAGTAAATCAAGGCAACTGGACTTGCTGTGCTGTCTAGAAGACGTTTCACCACTCATCCGAGAGGTGTTTTCATCTCTTAACCATGGTAGGTAGTTTTCTGGCTTATAAACTCTTGAGTTGTTTATAGCAATCACATGAGGGTCATTAAGAGTTGCAGGGAGTGAGTGAATGAGTGAGTGTGAGTGTGAGTGTGTGTGTGTGTGTGTGTGTGTGTGTGTGTGTGTGTGTGTGTGTGTGTGTGTGTGTGTGTGTGTGTGTGTGTGTGTGTGTGTGTGTGTGAGTGTGTGTGAGTGTGAGTGTGAGTGTGAGTGTGAGTGTGTGTGTGTGTGTGTGTGTGTGTGTGTGTGTCCGTGTGTGTGTCCGTGTGTCCGTGTGTGTGTGTCCGTGTGTGTGTGTGTGTCCGTGTCCTTAACTTCTGGTGGAGCCGTCAGGGCGCTGTCATAACAAGCTTCATTTTTTGGTGATTGCTCATTGTACAGCGCGTCTTGGGCATCTGAAACCTGGCGAAGCCCATCCCTCTCCCGGTTTTTTTTACGAGGTCGGGTTGTTAGCTCGACACTCAACCCAGGCACGGATGGTGAGCGTGCAAGGGAGCCGGCCGGATTCGAACTCAGGACCTCATGCCACCACCCGGTTTTTTTCAAACCATTGTTATATATCCCCCTCTCTATCTCTTATAGCTATGTACAGCCGAATCTTGACCCAAGGTCTTTGTCCTCCTAATTTGGGCCATCCAAGTAGTTATTTTGTCTCGCCGATTACAGATCTGTGCAGAAATGTGCACATTGTGGACAGGGTGGAGAGGAAGGACAGGCGGTTTGAAAGAGGGGTTAAAGAACCTATCTTTGTCAAACTGGAAACCCAACCCTGAACAGAGGGGGTAGGATAAAGCACCCCCTATCAGCTACTTACAATGCATTCCTAACATCTCTACCCAGGCATCTCCACAATAGTTCACACTTTAATTTATGCAAAGATAAGACTAATGACACTCCCATTATCTTTACAACACTTAACGATCCTCATGTGATTGCTGTACCTTTAAAAAACACTCAAGAGTTTACAAGCTGGAAAACGACCCACTATGGATCAGAACTGAAGAAGCCTCTCAGATGAGTGGCAAAACATCTTGTAGACAACACAGCAAGTCCAGTTGATTTTCTACTGCTTGATATACAGCGACCTGGATGACTGAGACGCTCTCTCTGGCTATCCATCCCATAGGATGATGATGGTTCCTTTCAGTCAGTTATGGGGTTTGATATGTGCGTCCTGCAGTGGCTGTACAGGCCAATCCTTGACAGGCACTGCTTGCCACATACTTGGCAGGTGAGGCCTGGAGGGGCAGCAGGGGCAGAAGCTCTATTGTGGGGCTTCCTGTGCCTTTCCTCTGTTGTCTCGTTGAGCTTGTTCTCAGCAGCGTCCCCACCTTTTCTGATGGCGTCACTCCACTGTGAGCGATCTTGAGCCAGATCCTCCCATGTTGATGGGGCAATGTCAGCTTTCTTGAGGCTCCTGTGCAGAACATCCTTGTACCGTAGTCACTGGCCTCCTCGTCTTTGGGTACCACTGGACAGTTGGCCGTACAAGATGTCCTTGGGCAGTCTTCCATCAGGCATTCTGACAACATGTCCTGCCCAGCACAGTTGGGCTGACATCATCAAGGTTGAAACTGCTGGCATTCCGGCTTGAGAGAGGTCCTCGGTATTAGAGACCTTGTCTCGCCAGGTGATCTTCATCAGAGAACGCAGGTGATGCTGCTGCAGTTGGTCAAGCTGGCGTAAGTGACTCTGATATGGGCACCACGTCTCACATCCGTATAGCAAGGCTGATATTACAATGGCCCCGTACACCTTGCACTTGGTGGCTAACCTGATGTTCTGTGACCAAACTCGATCTTTCAGCTCACCAAAGGCAAAGCAGGCTTTTTTGGTTCTTGACTCAATCTCTATATCCAGAGAAGTTGAGGATGTTATTATGCTGCTCAGGTAGCAAAACTTGTTGACAGCATTGAGACAAGTTCGTCAATGAGGACAGTTGGTTCTTTGTAGCTTGAGCCAGGAGCCAATTGGTACAAAACTTCCGTCTTTTTTAGGCTGATTGTCAGTCCGAAGCTTTTGGCTGCACTGGCAAAGCGACTGGTGATCTCCTATAAGCCTTCGAGAGAGCGGGCAACCAGTGCATAGTCATCAGCAAACCCTGTAGCTCATACACCACAACGTCCCGACTTTTGATTTTGCTCTCAGCCTTGCGAGGTTGAGGAGCCCACCCTCAACCCTCGTTTGTAGGAAGACTGAGAACATCCACAGACAAAATGTTCAAAAGCTTCATTTTCCTATTTCATTTAAATTTAAAAGAACAACTAGAAGCTTGCATTTTCCCTCTAAATATGGCTTGAAATCAGATGTGCTGTTCTGCTTAGTTATGAAATTGCCAAAATATTCTCTCAAGGCCGTGAAACCTTGGATACCTAACTGAGTTTCCAAATGTAGAGAACAGCATATTCATAAATTTGCACGTAAAACAAAAGTTTACTTGAGAAAACACAACAGTGCACATACAACGGTGCAGTAAGAAAGGAAGGGAGAATGATTAGACCTGATTGTGTGACAGTTTGGGAAGGTGACCTTTGAAGACAGTGAATTAAAGCTGATTCTATAGCATGAGGCTAAAGCTCATGAGATCTCAGCAGCTTATAGCGGAGGAGCAGAGGAAGCCAGACAGAGAGAATAAATTCCTACCGTGTAGAGTTTAAATTCTATAACTTTTTTCTATAAAATATTTTTATGACTGCTTTAGTTTAAAATATTTTTGCTTTGATTTCATTCCATTCCATTGCAAGAAATGTGCAAATCTTTAGGACTTCTCAAAGGGGGAAAGCACTTCTGAAGAGCTTGGTTGTATCTGAGCAGCTCTAAATTCTGAATTAATTGCACAATTGATAACAGGAGACATCATGGTTCACCTTTCTTTATCATATCATGTGACAGATATAACTGTGGAAGTAACCTGGGATACTCTGCTTCATTAAAGATAGAAGATGAACTATTTGGATTTTAGATTATACAAATTTCATCACATTACTTACAAGTTATTTACATCATTTTCTCCTGTTTCCTCCAGTTGTCTGTCTGTCATCTGAAGATTACCTGGAAATCTGGGATTCTAGATGGAATCAAAAACATTGGGAAACTACATTAAAAACAACTTAAGAATTCCAATTTGGAGAACGCTCAGCAAAAGTACAAGAAAATAAAATAATTTATGGAAAGATGCGCACTAAAATCTTCAATTCTGATGGAAGGCCATCAGTCCCCTCCTTGGATAGTATCAGACCTGCTGAATACTTCCAGCTATTTAGTTTTTAATTCTGATTTCCAGCATTTTGATCACTAGCTAACCTGCAATAGTTAATTATGCTTGGTTAATAGTTAATTATTCTTTCTAGAAAGAAAGCACTGACTGCAAACATTTGCTCAGTCCTCTCTAAATCACAAAACTATACAGAGTTGTGTTTTTATTGTTCTTTATAGAATAATGTTCAAAGGCACTGGAGTAGGAAAGGATATTGTACATCTGGGAGCAGCTGCTGCTAAAATTAACAACAGACACCATATTTGGAATTCATCGTGCTGCTCCACCACAAAGTTCTATGATAGATTGACAGCATTCCTTTAATACTTGGGCACATCATATAAATAATTCTGAGGAAGAATTTCATTTTGGAAGCACATGTTTCTACATTGGAATTTGAATCTGACCAGAGGTCAGTGCTGAAATTGTATAGTGAATGAGGGAAGTTTTGATTAAAAGCTGGTGTTCAGACACAGTACAATACCTTTCAGCCACGCAAGCTGGTCATCTTTTAATGTAACAAACCATACAGATCATCTTCTTGGCTTACCAACCTCCTTTTTGCATCACCCACAAAGACATTAGCTGCTCCATTAAGTTTTGGAAGGAGAGCTTCACCTAAGTACACATTCTTATTGCTGTCATTAGTTTCTTCTGCTGCCATTGTCTGCTTTGCTGGGTACACAGGTGCACAGTTGTTAAAATTCTGTATTTATGAACTAGAACGGCAAAGGATGTGGCTTACCATGCACAATTCTAGCAGAAGTTACTCAGGAACAAAACCACTGGTACTTTTAGCCCCAAGAACATTCTTACAACCATCCAAGTCAATGTAACATGTACTCAGATGTTTTAACTCTCTACCCCAATCAGCAATTTACCTGGACTCACTTTTTCAAATTTTTTAAATGCCAAACTTCTCACATTTTAAGCAGATTAATATGAAGCTTCTGCATTCTGATTTGAATAAAGTGAACCTTCACCGACTCTGCAAAAAAAATTACGACTCAGTTCAATAGGAGTAAAATGAATCAGAGCCTACGATCAGAGATAGCAGGCATCCCTTGATCACTGAATACAGGTCCTGAAATAACTCGCGACTGCAATCCTGGAACAGCAAACCTGCCACTGAAGTTACAGACAAGAGAAAACCTGCAGATGTTGGAAAACCAAGCATGTATTTCCCTGTAGGTCAGCTCCCTGCTGAAGGGATTTCTTTTCAATTTATTTCCCTATCTCTTCCCCTTTTCAGTTTTTACTGCTGAACAGAGTGTGTGGAGTCAACTGAGGCAAATTAGTGCCTACTCTTCCCAGCTTAAGACACTATAAAATATTCCACCCCCCACCCCCAGTTACATTCACATGGCATCCTTGTTGCATTTCTGCTGTCCAATATGGGATCTCACATTCGCACAGAAAGCTCAGTCTGCCAATATTGGTGCTCAAGGATCAATGCCTCAGCGCTGGTGACACTGGCTTTGGCAAAGATGATTACATCACCAGCACTGAGGGACTGACCCTTTCCTGTTGAAGAATGGGATCTTCAGGGATCATCAGTCGTCATGGTAACTCTTCACTCTCGTCATTAGGTCACCCAGACCATGCAGTACAGGAACGTGGTGATGTGGATTGCAGATTCGGACCTTCAAATCCTTATGAAGGTTACATTTAGTAAAAATGTGCTGGAGCAATTTCCCAACAGAAACATTTGCTCATTGGATCCAATGCTAAATGTCAACGGTAATGCTTGAACCCCGAGAGAAGTAGCTTCCAAAGTAGAAGAACTCAGGTATCTCCAAGGTCACATGGCAGCATTTTCATGTTGAATCACAAGCAATGACTGAGGCATTAAGCGAATATCCTTGGTGTCAATAACCTTGCAACGAAAGATTCAGGGTGGACTTCAGATTATGCTTGTGTTAGGGCATTATAGTTCAAAGTTAATTTTATTATCGAAGTGCATATATGGTTCAATATACAGCCCTGACATGCATTTTCTTCTGGGCATACTCAATAAATATACAGAATAACAACCACAACAGAATCAATGAAAGACCACCCAACTAGGGTGTTCAACCAGAGTGCAGAAGACAACAAAGTGCAAATATTAAAAGAAGAAATTATAATAAAAAAAGTAATAAATGGAGAACATGAGATGAAGATTCCTTGAAAGTGAGTCCATGAGCTGTGGGAACACTTGCTTCAATGGAGCAAGTGAATTTGAGTGAAGTTCAAGAGCCTGATGGTTCAGGGCTAGTAGCTCTTCCTGAACCTGGTGATGTGGGTCCTAAGGCTCCTATACCTTCTTCCTGATGGCAGCAGCGAGAACAGAGCATGACCTGGATGGTGGGGGTCCCCGATGATGGATGCTGCTTTCCTGCAACAGTGTTTCGTGTAGATGTTCTCAAGGGTTTTACCCATGATGCACTGGATTGAAACCACTACATTTTATAGTCATTAGCTTATTAGAGAATGATATCCACCTTTATGTTAAGATGTCACCGATTACAAGACCATCCATTGTGGTCGGTGTCAATTCCAATGGGAAGACAGTCTTCAATGAGAAGAAAAGCTGGTGTACAATCTGTCAGACTAAACAAGGCTAAGAAATTTCTAGAAAAGTATCCAGGAAGGAAATGAGGTTACTTTGGCTCACACACACGTGATACCATGGGAACTTGGGCCACAAATATCTCCTGCAACCTGAAAAAGGCTTATGTCATGTCACTTTATTCTGATTAACATCTCCAGACATTTTCTTATCATGACTTGTTTTTAGTGCATAGATCTCCCTTTGGGTTTCAGCTGCTGGTAAACCCCCTCCACTAGAAGAGGAATCATTTTTCCACATGCAAAGGGCTTTTCATTTACAGCCAAACAAGCCCTAAACACCAGTGTTATTCTCAACAAACCAATCTTGGCGACGATGAGTGCCAAAGAATGACCACCCTTAAAAGCAAAAATGTGCAAGAGATTAAACATACTCCATCATATGATTATGCAATATTCCTTTTTTTTTTAAATTGACATTTTGTGAAATGACAGTACTTCCAAAGAAAATATTTAGAAACCAGAGCTATCGTCAATATCTGACCATATGACCATGGCAAGGATCAAGATTGGCTTCTGTAACCTGTCACTTGGTTACCTCAGATCTCCAGCAACTCTGAAGTCTTGCTGTCCCTACCTAGTCTGACCAACATGTGACTGCAGAGCCACCAATGTGGATGACTTTCAACTGCCTCGAGAGAGGAGCAATTTAGGCAGCTGGCCATAATGGTGATTTGTATATTATTTTCCATTAAAAAATTGCCTGTAAACAGCTGCGATAAGGGTACACATCCCAGCAATTTACTGCAAATTCAGAAAAATCTATGAGGGAGGATGGAACAAAATCTCGATCTTCATTATTTTTCAAAGCTTAAGACAATGGTGTGACTTAATACATAGAAAGCTTAAAAATAAATGGCCGGAAAAGACACAAAACTGTTATCTGACAATCCAAGATCATTCAATGTTCAAAGTAAATTTATTAATGAAATACATATATGTCACCATATACAATGCTGAGGTTAATTTTCTTGTCGACATACTTGATAAATCTATGAACAGAATCAATGAAAGACCACCCAAATTGGGCATTTAAGCTGAGTGCAGAAGACAACCAACTGTGCAGGTACAAAAAGTAACGACAATAATAATAAATCAATAAGCAATGAGATGAAGATTCCTTGAAAGTGAGTCCATCAGCTGTGGGAAAATTTCAATGATGAGGCAAATGAGGTTCAACGAAGTTATCCCTTTTGATTCAAGAGCCAGATGGCTGAGGGGGTAGCAAATCTTGAGGCTCTTCTACCTCCTTCTTGAGGGCAGCAGCGAGAAGAGAGCATGTCCTGGGAGGTGTGGGTCCATGATGATGCTGCAACAGCATTTCATGTAGATGTGCTCAACCGTGGGGAGGGCTTTACCCATGCTTGACGCAGCCATATCCACTACTTCTTGTAGGATTTTCTGTTCAAGGGCATTGGTGCTTCCACACCAGGTTTTGATGCAGCCAGTCAGTATACTCTCCACTACAAATGTTTGTAATGGAACAGAAACATATAATCATCAAAAATTGAACACATAAAGAAGCAGCATTAAAAAGAATGATCCCAATCATGCTTTAGTCTATTAAATAACATATGAATGTGTTACAGCACCTTAGCATTAAAAAGATCTGAAAGCTTTACATGCTGTTTTAAGCTCATTTAAAATAAATAAATTACCCCTCCTCAATAGAACTTAAATACTCTTTGTAGAAGGGCACAAACCAGTTGAAAATTTCCCAAATAACACTTCACTTCAACACGGCAGATTAGCGACTTAAGCACCATGAGATAACCCAAGATCATGAAAGACAGGATAAAATACACATCTTTTTCAATAAAATTGTGCACAATCTATCAGGCTAAACAAGGATAAGAAATACGATTAAAAATATCCAGGAAGGAAATGAGGTTGCTTTGAAAAGAAACTTAAAATTCTGAAAGAGAAGTGGAATAAAGCCCAATCAGACATTTGACATTATGATAATAAATTCAATCAGTAAATTACTAAGTGATAAGAACCAGAGAAGAGACATTAGACAGTTTTAATTCCTGATAGTGTTTGGTATAACATAAAGCTCACTCTTAGCACCAGTAATATATTTCCCGACATCCCACCCTGCAAAAACTCATTTCAGGGAGGTAGCACCCCCGCCCCCCAACAACCCCATATCCACCCTGCCCCCCCCCCCAGTCGACCTCCAAGGGTGTATGTGATACTTTGTTTATTGATTTTTTCTAATCTGAAAACCAAGGTGGGTATATGCAGAAAAAGTGACATTAAAATATGTGCCTATATTATATTATCATGGAGTCTTTTTTTTATTCTATTACAACTTTAAGCAAGTCTACAGGGAGTTTGGCCTCATCACGTAGGACATCAATAGAGTAGCTCCTTAGCAGCTAGCCAGCTACTTTAAATAACGTTAGCTATGCCTTGTGCAGGAAGGCACAGAGTCGACTGTACTTCCTTAGAAGGTTGGCGTCATTCAATGTCTGTAGTGAGATGCTGAAGATGTTCTATAGGTCAGTTGTGGAGAGCGCCCTCTTCTTTGTGGTGGCGTGTTGGGGAGGAAGCATTAAGAAGAGGGACGCCTCACGTCTTAATAAGCTGGTAAGGAAGGCGGGCTCTGTCGTGGGCAAAGTACTGGAGAGTTTAACATCGGTAGCTGAGCGAAGGGCGCTGAGTAGGCTACGGTCAATTATGGAAAACTCTGAACATCCTCTACATAGCACCATCCAGAGACAGAGAAGCAGTTTCAGCGACAGGTTACTATCGATGCAATGCTCCTCAGACAGGATGAAGAGGTCAATACTCCCCAATGCCATTAGGCTTTACAATTCAACCGCCAGGACTTAAGAACTTTTTAAAAGCTATTATTAATGCTTTTTGAGATAGTGATTTAGATGCATATCATATTTTTTTACTGAGTTAAGTATTGTATGTAATTAGTTTTGCTACAACAAGTGTATGGGACATTGGAAAAAAAGTTGAATTTCCCCATGGGGATGAATAAAGTATCTATCTATCTATCTATCTATCTAATGAACGAACGACACCTGTTAAACTCACCTCAACATGTCTTTTACATTTTAACCCACCATGGGCAATAGAAAAGTCACTGTTGCAAACAGTGCAGCGAGCAACACTGTCATTATTTTTGAGGTCGACTGTAAAGCCCTCCCACAGAGAAAACTGATAGCTCTACCTAGCACGAAGAGAGACCAATCAGGATGCACCCTCTTGCTCTCGCTCTTCCTCTCCCTCTCAAAAAAAATCAATTTCTGGTATATTGTATATAATTTGCCGGCGTCAGGGAGCTGCTATCAACTTCCAGGAGAGGTAGGATGTCTGTACTTCTAACAGTTTTGCAGCTCAGCAGAGAGAGCTGCTGCCTCTCAACAGCACCCCTGTCTGTGGCACAGCCAGGACAGATACTCGACACAAATCTGCATCAGCAGGACCTTTCCAGCTGCTCGCTCTTCTGAACCCAATCACTCACCACCAGTGTCAGAGTGCAACCACCTGCTCCCACTGGAAACAAACTGGTGAAATGGAATTTCAGGAATGAAAACTGCACAAATAAAGGCCATTCTTAATGGAGTTGGCACATGAGATCCAGAGCCACAGTTTAATTCTTCAGAGAATGGCTCTGAGTACCAACAGGGTTACCTGCGTCATTAAGCTTGCAACTGGGTGAAAAAAGAATGAGCCCAGTCCACAAGATACAGCTGGGCCATACCCACATGTCCCACCTCATCACTTCGGAAAGCCTTAGTACTCAGTTATAACCTAGGATAACGTGTACTACCTGCTCCATTGAATAAGTAGATAACGCTGAACCATCAAATCATGTTATAACAAACTAAGTCCTCTGTCAGCAGCAAGTCACATCCATGGCCAAAGAAAAAGCAGACCCTTGAGATGCCACTTCCAAGCTTGCAAGCTAGTCTATCCTGACTGCTTACCACATGTCTATGTCTTCATTGTGAGACATGCACAGGAACAGATTTATCTGATGTTTCTCAGCATTTAAAATTGCATAGAAACATCACTAGACCAAAGTTCCAAGTGCGTTCTGATGCACACTGAACCATAACCCAGTAATAAGCAACCACTCTGAGTGGACTGGACAAATGGGCAGCACAACGCAGTGGAAAAATAGCTCTGAGTGCAGCCTGCAGTGAACTAGCGGAACAGCCTGAACTGAACTGAACTGAATACTACTGGACTTCTGGTTTGATGCTTGATATTCACTGTTGTTGGCTCGTTTTTGCTGTTTGCGCAATCTTTTCTTTTCTCAAGCGTTGGGTGTTTGATGTTTCCTTGAACAGGTTCCATGGAGTTTCTCAGTTTTGTGAGAGTCTGCGGGAGGATAAATCTCAGAAGTAAGCATACTTCCACAATAAATATACTTTATTTATACATGCACTTTGAATCTTCAAATTTTGTATACAATTTGCTATTTATCAAGTTCCTGGTAACTAACTTGTTTCATTTCACATAAATAGCAAACATTTCAAAAAGAGATATGTTCTCTGAATTAAAGTGTGGTTATCCACCCTGAACATAATTAGACTGAACTATATATGAGTACATATGCCAATAAAGCCTCAGCATCTCCTGCTCACTGCAGCATACAAGGTTTGCCAGGATGACTAATTCCCTGAAATGAGTCATGAACCCGTTTTCACCAACACCCTATGACTTGTCACGAAGTGCTGAAGGAACTTAGCAAGTCAAGCAGTGTCTATGGAGGGGAATTAACAATTAACAGTTAACAATTCTGGCCACGACCATCACAATGAAGGGAAATGGCCCAAAATGTCAACTGTGATGCTGTCTGACCTACTGAGAATCTTCAGCATTTTGTGTTGCTCAAGATTTCCAGCATCTGCAGAATCTCTTGTGCCAGCCCCATGACCTCTGTTGCTGGTACACTTCATAAATCCCATTCCAGAATCTCCTGATGCTATCAACAACTGAACTCCATTGGCTCAGGTCACCTTATGCCGACTGATACAGTGAGGTGCAGAAATGCAGTATGTAAGTTGGCAACTTCAAGACGTTATTCAGAACCAATGTCCCAGCCACCTTTTCACATAAACACTAAATATCATACGAGTCCATGTGCCCTGTCGAAGATATCCCCGACAAGCAAAACCTTGAATATAAACCAGGCATTTATTATTGCTGTGTATGGGAACTTGCTGTGTTCAAATCAGGTACAGTATTGGGTTGTATAATAGCCATCAATTAGTTTTCAAGAGTTCTGGAACGAAGTGCCGTATGAATTACCAGTTTGACATTGCAAAAGGGGTTTCTCATTTACAACAGCCTTGTTCATTGTGAAGAGCAAAAATCCAAAGTCACCTTTGTCTCAAATGATAAGACTCTGCTCAATCAGACTATCATCCACTATGTTGAAGTGTGTTCAGAGGTTGGTGATGTAACATATCAACTCCTGCCCGAGAAGCAACTTGGATCTGCTCCAATTTGCCGACCATCACAACAGATCAACGGCAGATGCCATTCCATTTGCTCTTCACTCAATCCTGGAACATCTGGGCAGTGAAGATACATACATCAGAATGCCCTTTATTGGCTACAATTTAGCATTCAATACTACCATCCCCTCAAAACCAAACAATCAGCTCCAAGACCTAGGCCTTAGTACATCTTTGTGCAACTGGATCCTCAATTTCCTCACTTGCAAACCCAAATCAGTTTGGATTGGCACCATCTCTTCCACAGTCCCCACAGCACAGATGCATCACAAGGCTGTGTACTTAGCCCCCTACTCTACTCGCTCTATACGTATGACTGTGAGGCTAAGCACAACTCCAATGCCATATTTAAGTTTGCTGATGACACCACTGTTATTGGCAGAATCAAAGGTAGCGATGAATCACAATATAGGAGGGAGTATGAAAATCTGGCTGAGCGGTGCCACAACAACAGCCTCTCACTCAATGTCAACCAAACCAAGGAGCTGATTATTGATTTCAAGAGGAAAACAAGAGGTCCATGAGCCAGTCCTCATCCGGGGATCAGTGGTAGAGTGGGTCAGCACCTTTAAATTGCTCAGAGGATCTGCCCTGGGTTCAGCATGCAAGTGCCATTACAAAGAAAGCACAGCAGTGACTCTACTTTCTATAGCTGTGCGATGGAGAGCATATTGGACTGGTTGCATCACACAGCCTAATAAGGAAATGCCAATGCCTTTGAACGGAAAAATCTACAAAAAGTAGTAGATACAGCCCAGTCCATCATGAGTAAAGCCTTTCCTACCATTGAGCACCTCCACATGGAGTGCTGTCACAGGAAATATCCATCAACAAGGACCCCACGATCCGGGCCAAATTCTTTTCTTGCTGCCGCTGCCATCAGGAAGGAGGCACAGGAGCCTCAGTTATCCACACCACCAGTTTCAGGAACAGTTATTATCCCTCAGTTATCAGGTTCTTGAATCTGAGGTGATAACTTTACTCACCCCAACACCGAACTGTTCCCACAAATTATGGACTCACTTTCAAGGACTCTTGATATCATGTTCTCAACATTTATTGGTTTTTTTTCTTGTATTTCCATACTTTGTCATCTTTTGCACATTAGTTATTTGTCCGTCTTGGTGTTTACGGTCTTTCGCCGATTCTATCATTTATTTGTATTCGCTGCGAATGTCCACAAGATAACGAACCTCTGGGTTATATATGACAACGTATATGTACATTGATAATAAATTTACTTTGAACTTTGAAAAGTCAAGGTTTCCCTTTATTTTGTTACTCCAAAAGGTTTCTCTTTCAATTAAGATTTTCTCCTTTAATAGATGGAAGGAAACACAGTGTAAATTAGGAAATGGCAGAGAAGTTACTTACCTTACTGTGGAATTCCATCTTTGTTATAAGTAGTTTGAGGTAGATGCAACTCAGTCTCCCATAACCTTCACTTAAATGGCCCTTTGGGGAAAAAAATTTAAAATACAAACAAATTAGACTTCAGCAAATGATCCAGCCCAGAAAGTAATTTTGGTACAATTTGAATGCTAGTGTATTTTAACAGCTGCTTTGCAAAACTTTTTCAGTACTTTCACTGATTCACTAGATGTCACTTGTTCCTTTGAGATCATGCTGAGTCAGCCAACCTCAGCCAAGTCAGTCAAGGGACCTCAACTGGCCTCCGAGTTGCTCTGTAGAGAAGGGAAGTGAGTGAAGATTAACTAGGAAGTATTCCTGCTTGCAATATGGTAATGGTAGCCAGAATTAGGAAGTACCCTGTTGTTACCGGACCAGAGAATTTGTCTGTGTGGAGTTTGTGTATTCTCCCCTGACTGCTAGTTACCCTGAGAGCACTGGCTTCTTGCCACATCCCAAAGGCATGTAGATTAACAGGCGAATAAAAATTATTCCTGGTGCAGGTGGGTGGCAGGAGAATCAGAAGCTGATGATCATGTGAGAGAGAACAGGTTATAGGAAAATATTTAATGCTGTGAGAACTAATACAGGCTCAATTGTATAAAGGGTCTTCTATGTTTTGAGAAAGTGTGATAAATACAAGACGAGAGGATGCTGAAGTGTCAGCTTTGGCTGTAATTCTGCAAGAATGGTGACATCCTTCTGCAAAGTTTCTAATGAGCTAACATTTGGTGTGTGTTTTTTCAACTGTAACACCTTGAACAGCTCATTCAATTACAATCAGAGACACAGGGTTCATCTCAGTCCACATTTTAAGAATGGCCACTGAGGAAAGTCAGAGGCAAGTCCGGCAAAATCCAAATCCAGTAAGAGATGTCACCCGGTCAAAAAAAGAAAAAACATTGGTAACATTGGAAACAATCACGTGTACATTGGCAGCTGCCCAGAATTAACAAGTAATAGAAGAATTACAGGAGGACACCATTAGTTACTGGAACATTGGGTGTCCAAAAGTTCCAGAAAGATTGTTATGTGGAGCAAAATGAAGCTTTCAATCAAAAGTAATAACAATACTGGCAGCTCAGTATGGAACAGGACAATATAAAGTGTCATCAACAGTGTTTGCAGGGATAGTCAGGATTCCTTCAAAGTTATTTCTTACACATTCCCAACTTTCTTTACTCTACCATTGTCAGCTATTTAGGCTCCATAACAGGAATACAACTCACTAAAACTCAGTTGGTAATGCTTGGATGAGGCAGCTTTCGTTAATGGCTCTATGCAAGTACAAACAGACGTAATGATGCAGATTTGTTCCATATTTCCTGAGATTTCTACATACATTTCAGAATTCCAAATATTACAACTTATCGCAAGATTTTTAAAGTCACAAAACAGCCATGCTTCCAAGGAAAAGAATAAGCTTTTAAAGAACATTCAGTAAAAGGGCGCTTATGATTATTTAGATCTGCGACTTCTGACCTCGAATCACTAATGACTCCATTATAACTGCTCATAATAAAATGCTAATCCAGTGTATCGTATGATCACAAGACGCATAGATCAGAACTCAAGACACTTGCAATAATGCCAAATACATTAACACACAGATTTCAAATCCCAAATTTTGCAAGGAAACATCAGCTGTTCTCTGCGTTACATGGAAGTCCTTAAGGTGTGGTCAACAGCTGGGGCCAGTTCCTCCCACTTCATTCCAGTGCTGAATCATCATGGAAACCTGTGCAGAAATATGATGTTCCCGAGCTTCCCTAAAACTTGTTTTGCAGAATCTATTCAAATGAGCTGTGTCAGGTCGAGTTTGAGGCAGAGAGCTTTCACACTCAACTAAATGCAAGAAACGGTTTTAGTGGATTGTTATAGTGACAGATAGTTTAATGGATTGTTTGAATTAAAGCAAGCTTTTAAAGTATTGTGGTTTAAATGTTTTTTTTAAATTTAATGTCAGAAAGCAAAAACCTTGGTTATATTTTCCCTCTGTTTCTGACCATCAAGTAGTTTCAACATCCCACATAACAGACACTGATAGAAGACTTGTCAGCACAGAGCATTGCTCGTGACTCAGTCAGCTGTCAAACCTGTCACGGACTTGAAGCTTTCTAAAGATCAGAAACAATGATCTAGATACGATTAATTACCTTAACATTTTAATAGCTAAAGTAAAACTCTTAAATGGACTAGTTATTCAAAATATTTATGTAGATCATTACATGCAAATTACAAAATAGCTTTGTCCTTTATAGCTGTACCTCTCCATTGCAACTAACAGACTCTCCAAATCTAACAGAGCACCACTGGAATTGCCAAATTTTCCAACTTAAGTGTTGAGGATCTGTATCAAGTTCAGATTTTACAGTCAACAAATCCCCAATGATACTGGCCAGCAAGTTTGGGAGCATTCAGACATTTTGTCAATATTCAGACATTATAATTTAGATGGGATTGGAGGATGAATTCATGGGAGTCAAGATAAGAATAAGCCAGGTTATGGTAGGTACCAGTTTTGGGTAGAATAGACAATAGGTGCAAAAGTAGACCATTCGGCCCTTCGAGCCTGCACCGCCATTTTGAGATCATGGCTGATCATCTACTATCAATACCTAGTTCCTGCCTTGTCCCCATATCCCTTGATTCCCCTATCCATAAGATACCTATCTAGCTCCTTCTTGAAAGCATCCAGAGAATTGGCCTCCACTACCTTCCGAGGCAGTGCATTTCAGACCCCCACAGCTCTCTGGGAGAAGAAGTTTTTCCTTAACTCTGTCCTAAATGACCTACCCCTTATTCTCAAACCATGCCCTCTGGTACTGGACTCTCCCAGCATCTGGAACATATTTCCTGCCTCTATCTTGTCCAATCCCTTAATAATCTTACATGTTGCAATCAGATCCCCTCTCAATCTCCTTAATTCCAGCATGTACAAGCCCAGTCTCTCTAACCTCTCTGCGTAAGACAGTCCAGACATCCCAGGAATTAACCTCGTGAATCTACGCTGCACTTCCTCTATAGCCAGGATGTCCAGGGAGGAGATACAGTACATCTCCACCAAAGGAGGTGTAAGGCACTCCTTCCCTCCATTAGCCTGCAGGTCACCTTTGGAAAAGGTGTAGCATCTTCTTAGAACCCCAATCAGGGTCACGTGAAGCCATGGCAACAGGTGGTGGATGGTCATATGAGTAGCTGGTGCTTATCACAAGTCCTGGCTATGCAACCACTGACACCAGGCAGACAATCTCTGAAGGGTATTGATAATGACTGGGGGTCACCCATCTTGTAAAGACACTGCCCAGAAGGTGGCAATAGCAAACCACTTCTGTAGAATTTGCCAAGAACAATCACCATCATCATCCATATTATACGACACGGCACATAAAGATGATGATGATGATATGGTAGGATTAGTGTCAATGGATGCTTGATGGTTGCACAGGCTCGATGGGCCAAAGGGCTAGTTCCTATACTGTTACCCTTCCTGATTCTGTAATTTCAACTATTTTACTTTCCAACCTACTGTTGGTGGATTTGTCATCGTGTATTCTACTGCACACTTTTCTGTCTTGCTAGCTTTATTTCCCATTTAAAATCCACATCTTAGTTCATATTAATATTGTCTTTCCTTATATCTCCTCATCAACCACTTTATTATTAAAAACTCCACTCATGTTAAACAGCTTGTCTTTAACAAATCCATGCTGATTTTCTCTATCAAATTATTTCCAGTTCTATCTGATTATTGTTTCTAAGACTTTCCTACTAAGGTTAAACAGATTGATCTATTTACTGGTTTTATTCCAACACCCTTTAAGCAAGCATGCAACATTTGCAATTTCCCAGTCCTCAAACTTTGAGCCCCATGCAGAATCTCATCCTTTTGCTGGGATTCCAGACACAACATTACCTTCACGAAACTTAATGTGAAGTACTTAAATGCTTCAGTAATGTCCTGTACTTTCATGAGTATATTTCCTTTTTTTTTTAATCTTTGATCCACCCCACCTCTCCTCTTGCAACACTTTTTCCTGTTTACATTCTAATACGCTATTTTTGAATCCCTCTTCGTGTTTGCTGCCAGTTTTTTCTCATGCTCTCCCTGTGCCTCTTATTTACATGAGGAGATGCAAAATCTGTTCCACATCTGATGAAGTGCTTTCATAATGGAAATGAAAAAGAGAATATAATATAAACAAGTGAACACAAAGATGAGGATAATCAAAATCATTTCCCTCTCCAAGATTTTAAGTTTTTAAAAGGAATCTATAGATAAGACTAGAATGCTGTGACCTCAGATTGGGCAATGAATATGTTGCTTGGTGCTATGGTTTAGCTCTACAGTAGCTTTCTCAGACTTCAGACAGCTTACTTTCATTCATGAGTTTGGACAACAAGTGCTAGTGGTCTTATGTTATACTCTCCATGGAAACAAACCATATCCAAATTCAACCCACCCGCATAACTCGAGTTCCCAGGAGGAATCAGACAATGCCAAAATTCTGATGGAATTATCAAAAACACCAAAGCCAAATTTTGCCTCATGTCTCCTTTGACCCAATCTAACATTTGTTCATTCAGTATAAATGAGAACAAAAACTGCAATTTTGCAACAGCAGTGAAAAGGCAAAGCAACATAATACTTCAAACTTACGACACACAGTTTTAGTCTATGTCACGTTCAGGCTTGTCAAAGTAAGGGGAAAAAAATCAAGAAAAAAATCTTGAATTCCACAACTTGGATTGCAGAGATTTTTGGCTGAACAAAACAAAAATGAGTTAAAAATGCATTACGAATTATTCAAGTTGTTTTGAGTTTTAGTATTCAAGTGTTGAAGTTGAGGTAAGGCAAAGGTTATAGACAAAGTCTTGGCAAGTATGGGCTTGAACAGGTGAGAAACCTCTGCTTACTACATGAGCTAGGCCATGTGACTGTGGCTGTGTGTACTCAAGCCAGACCAGTGAGGCCTCTTTAGTGAGAACTTTCTAGAAAGGTCTTCCTAAAACATAGTGTCCCTTTACACAGGAGTGCCAGAGAAGTACGAGACAGGAATAACAGAAGTATGTGAAACACTCAGGGATAATTGCTTTACTAACTTCAAAATATTATCGGTTGTCAGCTTGAAGATTCAATCAACTCTTAGCACCTTTATTGTGAATGGCGGCTGATCTTGCAAATAAAGAATTCAAAAAAAACACAATTCACCAAATGGTCAACATTAGTAACAGCAAATGTGTGTAAAAATAGCAGTTTGCTGTCCTGGCTTCAGAACAGTGTGGGTGACAGGGGACACGCTCTTCTCCTTGTGCACAAACAGAATAAAAAGAATGCTAAGAGTATTAAGAGTGTGTGTGTTGTGGGCTCAGTTATTTTAACTATCTTATTCTTTTAAATCACAAGCTCAGCATTTAACCCCAAACCAAGTTTCATCTGATTTCTGACAGATACCAGTCACTCAGTGGAATGACTGAGCAGTGAAAGATTTATGACTTAACAGACTGAAGAGAGTACTCGTGCAGGAAATAATTCCATTGTGAATCCCAATAGAAACATTTAAAAGATGACTTCATTATTTGGTGTCGTATATTTTTAATTCAACTCATATCAATTATTCTCAGGTTTAAAAAAAAACCCCGCTTTCTATTTTACTAAAGCTCAATCACTGGACATTGGATGAAATGCAGAAACCTTCCAATTCTATAATGACTCAATTATCCATCAGTAACCCGACATACACTGAAAACATTCTGTAGAGCTAAATCATACTGTACTTAGGTTAAAACAGTCTGAACTTAAGATACCACAGTGGTTAGCATACCATTTCATAACTACAATGAGAATGTGGTGAACTTCAAAATTTTTAAAATGCAACTACACTGAATATGAACTGAATCAGCAGATTGAGAGATGGTCTACTTCATATTTGCCACTATTTTTTTAAGTAGATGTACAGGTTGGGAAGGAACCATGAGTCCATCTGTGCAAACAGAATGGGTCCCACTTGTGCAATAAATAATGAACGATTGTCTTTCATCCATCCCCCGCCCTGTGATACTGCTTCATGGCTGCCAGCGGGCAGATCGTGGGCTTATCGCTCTAATCAGCTTGGGCAGACATTACAGCTGACACAAAGGGTGTGCACATTTCTTATGATCCCTGTTTTTTTATATGGTGCTATTCTTGCTGTCACCGTTTTCCCACATCGTCACAGCAATTCCTGCAAGCATCTGCTTTACATGCCCCGTGACTAACAAGTGCAGTGAGTGACATTCTGAGAATCGCATGGGTGCGTCCTACAGTTTCAGTCATTTTGGTACACAACGTCAACTCACAAATCAAAAGCAATAACCATGGAAATAGTTTGATGTTTATATTTTGAAATGCACATGAATAAAGATTACATTTTTCAACAATAGGACAAAGTATATCAGTCATAAATGTTCAGAAATATCCTTTTCATACTTCCCAAACACATTAACAATTCTGAATCACAAAGCTTAGAATAACCACTGCAAACAAATCCTCCCTTTCTCTGTCCTTTGTAGTTAATCAACTTCTTTCTGCTCAGGACTCAGATGCAATTTCTTCATTAACCGAGGTCTTTATGCAATTTCATACAAGTTAAAAGCTTGTCGAGGCTGCCTTAACAATACCAGGATTCATAAACAGCCACTGATTACAAAGTTAGATGATCAGGCTGAAGCCACACGGGTACATCTACAGAACCTTTAACAAGGCTTGCCTTTGTTCCTTAAACAAAACAGCTTCTAAACAGCAGTCAGTTGAACACGACCTCCTTCGAAAATATATACACTTTCCAGTCTGCCCTGCCTAAACTAATACTTGGTTAGCAGCAGCTCACAAAATTTTCATATCCGAATAATCTATCAGCAAGTGTGAAATGCAGCATATTTTACTTTTAAACTATGACTATGATGTATGTTAATATCCTGTCTTTAAAGACAGGAGGCAGAATAACGAGGTGACCTCTGTAGCATTGATCTTAAGTATATAAATACCAATGTCTATCTCCTTTTCATTGAGTCAAACATAATACCGTAATGGCCAAGTAGGCCATTATCTGAATTATCAGAATCATACGGATGAAATAAAATTCCGTCATCCAAGTACATTTCAAAAGATAAAAGGTGCTTCACAAATACAAAGTGCAATGTTGAAAACAGATAATCATATTACTTAATTAATCAAGCTATTCACATGTTTAAGTGCCAAGATTGGCATAAATGCCAAATGTCAATACTCTACATAGCTTCCCATTCAGGCTAGGACCATCTTTAATTTTCCGTTCATCTCACAGACAAATTTCAAACCAAACACAAGTCCCTCGAACTCATAATTCTATCCAATTCTCATAGTTGGCAACAATAATTAGCTCATACTAATTGGTGCATTATCATCTTCAGACTCAACTTCTCCACAGAATCATAGAATTATTAGAGCACAGAGGCAGCAATTCAGCCCATGAAATCTATGATAGCTCCAATACAGTAATCCCATCTGGCCCAATTCCCCACAGTTCTCTCAGTTACTTTTCTCAAGTGGCATCCAAGTTCCTTTGAAGAGCCCTCAGTGAATCTGCCTCCACTTCCCTTATGGCAATGAATCCCTGAGCATTATCACAAAGAAAATATATTTTCCCAAAGTCTAGTTGTTGCCCAAAGTTTGAAATCTGTTCTCATCCTTGAAACAGAATGGGAAAACCATTCCTCTATTTAACTTTAATTAGTCATGAACTTGCACACAACAAAGCTCCTCTCAGTCTTTTGGAGAACACCCCCAACTTCTCCAGTCTTAAATTATTGCTGATATCCCTCACTCCTGGAATCACCCAGAGAGTCTCAGCCTGGAACATCGTCTCCTCATTCCTCTGCACAGATGTTGCCTGACCTGATGAGTTTCTTCAGCATTGTGTGTGTGTTACTCTGGATTTCAACCATCAGCAGAATCTCTTGGGTTTACCATTCTGGTAAATCTTTCACAAGCCTTTGCTTGTCCTTTTATATTCCTCTCATAGAATGACCAAAATTTCATGCAGTTGTGGCCAATCAATAGCTTCATTCACTCTATGCCTCCATGAATCAGAGGATCCCATATTCAAATCACTCACAATACATTCTTCTACTTTCAAGGATTTATGTAATTATATACCCATGTCCCTAGATTCCTTCACACTCTGAGAATGATGTGACTTTAGTCAATATCATTAACTTTGCTGTATTGTATCAATTCACATAAATCGTAAACTTAGTCTGCCACTCATCTACTCGTTCACCAAACCTTATCTATAACTTTTTGTTCTTCCTTCATAGTATATCAAAATTCCAAAAGCTATCATCCCAAAACTTAAACCTAACACTAATGTCTATGTCATTATTATATCACGAAACACCTAATGATCCCTGATTAACAGCAGAAGAACAGCACCATCGATTTACCGTTTGTTATATGCCTTTAACCATCCTATTCATGCTACCGGTGTCTCTTTATTTCCTTGCTCTTCAGTTTTGCAGAGCAACTTCTGTTTGGGACTTGCTCAAATCCTCAAGACTACATCTATTGCAATCCCATCATTAACTTTGTGTTCCGTCATCAAAAAAACTCTTCAGATCAGTCAACCTATTACCTTCAACAAATCCATTCTAGCTGAGTCCAAGTACCAAATAATGTTTTCCCTGAATAGAATTTGGAAAAATGTCCTTATAACCAAGGTAAAATAGTTTGACCTCCAGTTGCCTCCCACTCCTTTTGACAAGAATGTTCCCTAACCATCTTCCTTGTACTATTTGATTTGGATTAGTTTTATTAAACCTGCTCTACCAACCCTGAACAACCAAGTGTGTATCACATTCAGACTAGATGACTGCTTTATTTTGAGCAGAGCCAGCTTAGCACTGTCTCATCATCAACTGTCACCCCATCTGTTATCTCTATCACTTCCCTTTCCATAGAAAGTTTAGCAGCAACTTGCGCCTTATAAAAAGAATGGTATTTATTATTCCAACGTACTAAAAATGTGCTGTTCACTTCGTTTACATTAACCAACTACACTCCTCTTTTAACTATCTGCGTAGTCCTTGCTTTTAGATTGACTATCCTTCCCCTCTCGTACACTCTGCTCACTTTATTTTCCTTTTCACTTTAGCCCTCAGCTTACTTTACTCAGCCTGGCTCTCCTTGGGATTCTTCATCTGGGACAAATTGAAATTGATGAGAAATAATTTGGTGTGTAGTGTGCAGTTTTGGTCACCTACCTACAGGAAAGATGTGAAAAGGTTAAAGAGTATAGAGAAAATTTTTCAAGGATGTTGCTGGTGGCCTCCAAAGCTGTCTGCGGCAATGAATTCCACAGGTTCACCACCATCTGGCTAAAGAAATTCCTCCTCATATCTGTTCTAAAGGAATGTCCTTGTATCCTGAGGTTGTGCTCTCTGGTCCTTGCCTCGCCCCCTTTTGGGAGCATCCTCTCCACTTACATTCCATCTTGGCCTTTCAACAGGTTTCAATGAGATCCCCCGTCATTCTTCTAAACTCCATCAGGTACAGGCCTGGAGACATCAAAGACGGCTCATACCTCTTACTCCCAGAATCATCCTCATACACCTCCTCTGGACCCTCTCCAATGTCAGCATAAGCTTATTCATATCAAAGGCCCAAAATTGCTCACATTTCTCCATGTGTGGTCTGACCAATGCTTAATAAAGCCTCGGTATTAAATCCCTGTTTTTATATTCTAGTCCTCTCAAAATGAATGCTAACATTGCAATTTGCCTTCCTTACTACCAACTCAACCTGCAAGTTAGTCTTTCGGGAATCCTGCACCAGGACTCCCAAGTCCCCTTGAACCTACAATTTCTGAATTTGCTGCGTTTAGAAAACAATCTACTTTTATTCCTTCTACCAAGCTGCACGACTACAACTTGTCCTCCAATGTATTCATTCTGCCTCACGAGTGAATTTGCAGATGCTGGAAATAAATAAAAACACAAAATGCTGGCAGAACTCAGCAGGCCAGACAGCATCTATGGGAGGAGGTAGTGACGACGTTTCGGGCTGAAACCCTTCATCAGGAGCGAAGTAACGTGGGATGGTCAAGGCGGGATAAGAAGTGGGGGGAGGGATGAAGTAGAGAGCTGGGAAGTGATAGGCTGAAGGGAAATGGGCTGGGGGGGGAAGGTGGAGAATTATGGGAAATAAAAGAGAAAGAAAGGTAGGGCTGGGGGGAGATTATAGTAAGGTGGCTAAAAGAGAGGAAGAGAACCAGACTAAAATTATAGATAGGGATGGGGTAAGGGGGTGCAGGGTTATCAACGGAGGTCTGTGAGTTGGATGTTCATACCGGCAGGTAGGAGGCTACCTAGGTGGGAGATAAGGTGTTGCTCCATCAACCTGCGTGTGGCCTCATCTTGACGGTAGAGGAGGCCATGGACAGACATGTCAGAGTGGGAGTGGTCTGTGGAATTGAAGTGTGTGGCCACAGGGAGATCCTGCCACTGCTGGAGGACTGAGCGCCACTGCTTGGCGAAACGGTCTCCCAGTCTGCGGCGGGTCTCCCCAATGTATAAATGGCCACATCGGGAGCACCGGATACAGTATCACCCAGTTGACTCGCAGGTGAAGTGGTGCCTCACCTGAAAGGACTGTCTGGGGCCTGGGATGGTGGTGAGGGAAGAAGTGTGGGGGCAGGTGTAGCACTTCTTCCGTTTGCAGGGATGAGTGCCTGGAGGGAGGTCAGTGGGGAGGGATGGGGGGGGGGGGGGGATGAATAGACAAGGGAGTCGCGTAGGGAGCGATCCCTGTGGAAAGCCGAGAGTGGGGGCGAGGGGAAGATGTGTCTGGTGGTGGGATCCCGTAGGAGGTGGCGAAAGTTACGGAGGATTATATGTTGGGTCTGTAGGCTGGAAGGGTGATATGTGAGGACCAGGGGGACTCTATCCCTGGTGGGCTGGCAGGGGGATGGGATGAGGGCAGAGGTGCATGAAATACCGGAGATGCAATGGAGGGCAGAGTTGATAGCGGACAAAGGGAAGCTCCTTTCTTTAAAAAAGGAAGACATCTCCTTAATCCTAGAATGAAAGGCCTCATCCTGAGAGCAGAATGATGATCAGAACGTCAAAATGAGGCCACATGCAGGTTGATGGAGCAACACCTTATCTCCCTCCTAGGTAGCCTCCTACCTGCCGGCATGAACATTCAACTCCCAGCCCTCAGTTGATACCCCTGCCCCCACCCCTTACCCCATCCCTATCTATAATTTTAGTCTGGTTCTCTTTCTCTCTCTTTTTCCCTCCTCACTATAATCTCCCCCTAGCCCTACCTTTCTTTCTCTTTTATTTCCCATAATTCTCCACCTTCTCCCTAGCCCATTTCCCTTCAGCCTATCACTTCCCAGCTCTCTACTTCATCTCTCCCCCCCCCACTTCGTATCCCCCCTCGACCATCCCATGTAACTTCACTCCTGATGAAGGGTTTCGGCCCAAAACGTCGTCACTACCTCCTCCCATAGATGCTGTCTGACCTGCTGAGTTCTGCCAGCATTTTGTGTTTTTATTCATTCTGCCTCTTTGCCCATTCTGCCTATCAAAGTTCAAAGTAAATTTACCCAAGTACATAATGTCACCATATGTCATCTAAGATTCATTTTCTTGTGGGCATTCACAGCAAATACAAAGAAACAGAATCAATGAAAAACTGCACACAATAAAGATGGACAACCAACCATTGTGCAAAAGACACCAAATAGTGCATTTACAAAAAAAGAAAAACAAAATAATAAATAAATATCAAGAACATGAGTTGTAGAGTCCTTGAAAGAGAGTCCATAGGTTGTGCAATCAGTTCATTGTTGGGCTGAGAGAAGTTATCCCCTCTGGTTCAAAAGCCTGATGGTTGAGGGGTAATAATTATTCCTGAACCTGGTGGCTCCTACACCTCCTTTTCGATGGCAGCAGCAAGAAGAGAACATGGCCTGGATGGTGGGATCCTTGATGATGGATGCTGCTTTCCCACAACGACTCTCCTTGTAGATGTGGGGAGGACTTTGCCTGTGTTGGACTGGGCTGTATCCAATATTTTTGGTAGGCTTCTCTGTTCAAAGTCATTGATGTTCCTGCACCATGCCGTGTTGCATCCAACCAGTCAGTGTACTCTATAGTTCATCAAAATGTTGCCAAATCTTTGCAAACTTCTAAGAAAGTATGTGCTCCTGTGCTGGACCCAGGACAGATCCTCTGAAATGATAACACCAAGAAACTTAAAGTTGCTGACCCTCTCCACCTCCGATCCCCAAGGACTGGCTCATGGACCTCATCTTCCTCCTCCTGTAGTCAATAGTCAGCTGAGTGAAAGTTTGTTATTGTGGCACCATTCAGTCTCTGCTCTACATGCTGATTTGTCACCACCTTGATTTGGCCAACAACAGTGGTGTCATCAACAAACTTAAATATGACATTAGAATCTGTCCAAGTCCTTCTGCAGATTCCCTGCTTTTTCAGTACTACTTGCTCTCCACCTTCTATTATTTGCAAACCTGGCCACAAAGCCATTAATTCCACCATCCATATCATTAAAATATTACATGAAAAGCAGCTGACTGAACACAAACTCCTATGGAACACCACTCATCACTGGCAGCAAACTGAAAAAGGCCCCTTTATTCCCACTCTTTGCCTTCTTCCAATCAACCAATCTTCTGTTCAAGCTGGTATCTTCACCGTTTCCGTCATCATCTCTGACAGCACATTCTGGGCACCCACCATTCTCAATATAAAGAGAAACTTGCCTCATATATCTCCTTTGAATTTATACTTCCTCACCTTAAACGCAAGCTCTCTAGTATTAGACACTTGCAATTATGTCTTTCGACATTTCATCTCCCAAAATGCCAAGCCATTAGTCAGAATAATCTCCATGTGCCATTACGACACCCATAATGGTTGTATCATGGCCTAGTGTGGAAACACCAACGCCAGGAACAGAAGGCAACGGAAAGTGATGGATACAGTCCAGTTCATTACTTGCAAAGCCCTCCCCATCACTGAGTATATTTATATGGAGTGCTGCCACAAGAAAGCAGTGTCCATCATGAAACATCCCCACCATCCAGGCCACATCCTCTTCTCACTACTACCATAGCGCTGGAAGTACAGAAGAAGAGTTGGTCCCACACCACCAGGTTCGGGAACAGTTATTACCCTACAATCATCAGGCTCCTGAAGCAGCATGGATAACTACATGCAACTCAACACAGAACCGATTCTACAAACCCACAGACTCACTTTCAAGGACTCTTTCCAAATGATGTTCTCGGTAATTACTTTTGTCTGCAGTTTGTTTTCTTTTGCACCCTGGTTGTTTGTCAGTCTTTATCTGTTTATCTATAGTTTTTCTTGTAAATTCTATTGCCCCCCCACAAATACTTTCAAGAAAATTAATCTCAAGGTAGTATATAGTAAAAAAATATGTATTTTGATAATAAATTTACTTTCAACTTTGAATTTTAAAACATGTCACTCAGCTCATTCTTGTATCATACGGAACCCTGAAGAACCTGTAGCACAATGAAAAAGGAGATCTATATGCCACTGCATCCACTGGCGATTTTCTAAACTATTCACAACATCATTAATTTTAGTATCACCGTATCATCTGATAACTTACTAAACCACCCACAGACTTCTTCATCCAGGTCATTTATTTAAGTACATCACAAATAGCAGAGGTTCAATTATGGATCCTTGCAGAACACCACTATACACGGACTCCAGCCTTAAGAAGCCCCATCGATTACTACCCTGTCTTCTACATACAAGCTAATTCTGAATTCAAGCAGGCAAGTCATGATGGACCCTATGCATCTTAATCTTCTGAATGAGCCCACCATGAGGGACAGTGTCAAATCCATGTAAACAACATCCATAGCTCCACCTTCAGTCATCTTCATCACCTAGTTGAAAACTCATCAAGATAGTAAGGCAAGACTTGCCCTGCACAAAGCCATGCTAACCTCAACCCCTCCTCCCATCCTCCCGTGACACTTGACCAATAATTTCTCCACAGTTCCCAAGCTCCGTACAAAACAAATTCCCATCTTAAACTGTAAAAGCCAGATGATTTTTGAAATTATAACTTTTAAACCATCTAAATTATCTGTTTTACTTTCAAGTGGTTGGACACACTGATTTCATTTTGTTGACCTTCAAAAACATTCTCAAATGTATTTGTAGTATGTACACCTTCCATTCTAACTAAGCTAACTTGTTTCACCTGAACCCTTTTGAGAAACTTACTCCATCAATTCTCTGGACTTAATTTAATAAATTTCCATAACATATCCTCTCTTCCTCATTTCAAACACACCATAAAACATCACTAATTCGACATCCAATGGCACCGAGAGTTCCAATTGTCTCTCACTTTATTCTCTAATTGCCAATGACTTTAAAGGTTTGAAACAATTGCCTGGATAGACAGGGTCTGATTAGGAACAGTCAACATGGATTTGTGCATGGAAGGTCATGTTTGACAAATCTTATTGAACTTTTTTTGAAGAGGTTACTAGGAAAGTTGATGAGGGTAAAGTAGTGGATGTTATCTGTATGGACTTCAGTAAGGCCTTTGACAAGTTTCCACATGGAAGGTTAGTTAGGAAGGTTCAATCGTTAGGTATTAATATTGAAGTAGTAGAATGGATTCAACAGTGGCTGGATGGGAGATGTCAGAGAGTAGTGGTGGATAACTGTTTGTCAGGTTGGAGGCCAGTGACTAGTGGTGTACCTCAGGGATCTGTACTGGGTCCAATGTTGTTTGTCATATACATTAATGATCTGGATGATGGAGTGGTAAACTGGATCAGTAAGTATGCAGATGATACGAAGATAGGTGGTGTTGTGGATAATGAAGTAGGTTTTCAAAGCTTTCAGAGAGATTTAGGCCAGTTAGAAGAGTGGGCCGAAAGATGGCAGATGGAGTTTAATGCTGATAAGTGTGAGGTGCTACATTTTGGTAGGAATAATCCAAATAGGACATACATGGTAAATGGTAGGGCATTGAGGAATGCAGTAGAACAGAGTGATTTAGGAATAATGGTGCATAGTTCCCTGAAGGTGGAACCTCATGTGGATAGGGTAGTGAAGAAAGCTTTTGGTATGCTGGCCTTTATAAATCAGAGCATTGAGTATAGGAGTTGGGATGTAATGTTAAAATTGTACAAGGCATTGGTGAGGCCAAATTTGGAGTGTTGTGTACAGTTCTGGTCACCAAATTATAGGAAAGATGTCAAAAAAATAGAGAGTACAGAGGAGATTTACTAGAATGTTACCTGGGTTTCAGCACCTAAGTTACAGAGAAAAGTTGAACAAGTTAGGTCTTTATTCTTTGGAGCGTGGAAGGTTGAGGGGGGACTTGATAGGGGTATTTAAAAATATGAGTGGGATAGATAGAGTTGACGTGGATAGGCTTTTTCCATTGAGAGTAGGGAAGATTCAAACAAGAGGATATGAGTTGAGAGTTAAGGGGCAAAAGTTTAGGGGTAACACGAGGGGGAACTTCTTTACTCAGAGTGGTAGCTGTGTGGAACAAGCTTCCAGTAGAAGTGGTAGAGGCAGGTTCGATATTGTCATTTAAAAAAAAAATTGGATAGGTATATGGACAAGAAAGGAATGGAGAGTTATGGGCTGAGTGCAGGTCAGTGGGACTAGGTGAGAGTAAGCGTTCGGCATGGACTAGAAGGGCCGAGATGGCCTGTTTCCATGCTGTAATTGTTATATGGTAACTGCTACATTGACAGACTTCGTAACACCGGCTCTACAAAGCACAGAGACCAAATGAATGGACAGCCAAGAGCTCCAAAGTACTTACCCACATTCTGCTCATGTCACTCAGCTCATTCTTGTATCGTATGGAGTCCTGAAGAACCTATAGCACAATGAAAAGGAGAAAATCCTCAATAACCACTTCATTTCATTTAACTTTATAACCAAAAACATATTATATTCAGTACAGATACAGTCAGAAATAATATATTATTACTGCATCACAACACTTCAGATCACGAGATTATCCCAATACACAAGTTGTTCGCAGAGAAAGCAATTCCCACTCTGTCCACCTACAATTAGCAACAAGCTGCTTCCAAATTTTACTGTTCTTCATTGCTATGTCGGAAGTCAGCAGGAGTGGTCCTGGAAGTAAATTTACTTACATTAAGAGCAGACTTAATGAGGAAGCAAGTTTCCCCATTTAGAAAAAAAAATCAATTCCAGAGAGGTCAACTTCGCTGGTCTTCTATTTAAATTACAAAAAAATTTTAGAAACACAAAAGCTTCAGACATCTCACCTACAATAACCTCCTCAAAACATTGTCTACCACTTACCTTTTTGTTCCGGTCACACCACCACCTACACTGGCAGAGGTTGGGTTGGAGACAACATCACAGAGACCATTACCAAATCTGCTCATTCCCATTCACACGAGACGATGAGCTGAGAACAGCAGTTATAACACAGGATGATGCAAGGAGGAATGATTAATCAACAATTGTTACAAGATTCTGCTTTTCCAGGCTTAACAGCTGTACATATATGGTCCTTCCTAATCATCAGTCTTTCTCTACCAATCTGTCACCATAAAACAATGAAATATGGCTATGTTGAAGGGTTCTCATTAGATTCAGAATGAGGATTCAATCCACAGCCAAGAAAAAGTTGCAAAAGAAAACAAGGTCCTTCAAAATGTGAATTTGAAAACCAAGGTACTGTTTACCTGCAGAACCAGGACACTGTACGTCATCTGATTCCATAAGCCAAACAATTATTTAGTGACTAGCTCTAAGCTCTCCTATCTAATGACGATAAGTTGCAAACGTAGTCACCTTCCTCATGGGCACTAGCCTCCATAGTATGCAGGACATCTTTAAGGAGCAATGCCTCAAAAAGGTGGTATCCATCACTTAAGGACCCCTATCAGTTTTAAAAAATATACTGTAATTCAGTTTGCTTCTCTATTACTACCGTAGATTCCGGACTACAGAGCGCACCTGATTAAAAGCCGCTGGCTCTAATTTTAGAAATAAAATCAATTTTTTACTTGTAAAGGCCGCACCGGATTTTCGGCCGCAGGTGTCCCACGTTGTAATATGAGATATTTACACAGAAAGATATTACACGTGAGGATTTTTTAACTTTTAATTAAATCCATATGGTAACAAAAACAAATACATATTGCAAATGCTTTTTTTCGAACCGTGCCCGTAACGCGGCTACTTTTAAATATACGTTGCGTATACTTCTTTACTGAACAACATTCCAATATCTCCTAACGACTGGTAAAAAATATATATACTGCAGCCTACCAGGAAAAGTTATTGATCGCCTTTAACTTAAAAGCAGCGTTCGCTCAGATCCAATACCGCTCGCGTAATGCACTCCCCCCCTCCTTTCCGTTTATCGCAAACGGCATTTTTCCCACAAGACGCGGCGAAACCGGGTGTGATGTCATAGCATCCCGCGATGTAGTACAGAAAACAAATATAGTTAAAACTCTTCTAACTTTAACTAGAAAATGAATTACTAAGCGAAAATATTATAAACTAAATAACTGCCATAAAGGCAGCACAATGCTTTTCTTCGAGTGTTTTCCATGTTGATGAGGGTGAGTACAAATGACTGATTTACAATAATTTAATTGTGAAAATGCGCTTGATTTATCGTACAATTTCATTGGACCTCTGTGAACTACTCATCAATTTTATTGGTCTACTGTTATGAGGCAAAATGTTTACGAGGCGGCATGAAAAAAATCATGTATTAGCCGCTCCGTCTTAAAGGCCGCAAAGTTCAAAGCTGTTCAAAATGTGGGAAAAAAGTAGCGGCTTAAAATCCGGAATCTACGGTATCTATTGTTTTGTACTGCTGCCACAAAGTCAACAAATTTCATGACATATACCAGTGACATTAAGGATGTCTTTGGAACAATGCCCATCCCATTCACCGTTAACTCCAGTTAGATTCACTGCTTAAGTATACAAAGTTTTCTTATGAATTGTTTACTAACCTCTAATTACATAAATGAGGATATCTGTCACCTTACAATGCAGCAGTGTCATGGATTATCAACATATTCAATTTCAGTATTATGTACTTAGGAGCCTGCTAAGCCAGCAATTTCTTGCTTAAAAAAAGACTGACAAGTGAGAAATGAGAAATATTAATGAGGCCATTACATCCAGACCTGTCAAAATCAGGCAAGTTGTAAGTGTGAGGTTTCGGTAACAAGCAGTATGTCGAAGGCACCCACCAATTTTAGCTGTTACAGCATTCAGCCTTCCTGTCTCACTCTCATCTATATACTTTCTTCACTCACTTTCTTCCTACATTCTTTCCTCCCCTTGCACCTATTCAATATAAACAATACTTCTATCAGCTGAAGGGTATCGGCAATTTTCGGAGGACATTTTTCTCTTTGTGGCCTTGGGTTTTGACCAAAGAAGAGGAAGTAAAATGGGATGCACATGAACACAAAATAATATTTTGTAGAAGATCTCTTTAAAAAGGAAAGTAAGGATTAATCCTTTAGGGAGTTAACACAGGAATTAAAAATGGCAAATTAAGAAATAGCAGAGAAGTTAAACAGATATTTTCCATCTTATATTTACATACACAGAAGGTGGGTCTAAAACAGTACCAAAAACAATTGATAACTAAGAAGAAAAAATGTAATTCACTTTTTAAAAAAGTATATTATTTGAAAAGGAAGTGCAAAACAAACTAATGGGTCTAAACTTAATCCTTGGACCCAACAACCTGCAGTTTGGAGGAACAAAAGAAGTGGTTTCAAGGACCTGTATGACTCTATATCTCCATGACAGCAATCTTCAACCATTGCCTAGATTCTACAAACACCTAACAGATATGGAAACCAGAAATGTAACTCTGCCATTCAAGGAAATTACAAATATTGTACATAAGTTTACCATCATCACATGAACTGAGTGAGGTACAGTGTAAAACCTGCCTTGCATATCATTCATGCAGATCGATTCATTCTAACAGTCCCCTGAGACTACTAGGTGAAATAACAGTGCAATATAACGTGTTACAGTAACAGAGAACATGCAGTGTGGTCAGTGATATAGATTGTGTAGTCCATCTGACCACACTCGGGAACCACTCTACAGTTCTATAGCAACAGGATAGAAGCTGCCCTTGGGTCTGCTGGTATGCGATTTCAGGCCTTTTTATCTTCTGCCCCCATGATGGGGGGGGGGGGGGGAGAGAGGAGTAGTAAGAAAGTTGAGGGTGTGTGAGGTCTTTGATGATGCTGGCTATTTCAGAGACAGAAGTGTCAGTAAGAGTCCACAGAGGGGAGGGTGATTTCAGTGATGTGCTGAGTGGTGTCCACAACCCTTTGCAGTTCCTTATAGTTACAGGCTGAACGGTTGCCATATACAAGAACATAAGAAATAGGAGCAGGAGTAGGCCATCTGGCCCGTTGAGCCTACTCCACCATTCAATAAGATCATGGCTGATCTGACTATGGACTCATCTCCACCTACCTGCCTTTTCTCCATAACCTTTAATACCAAGTCATAATGCATCCCGATTGTATGGTACAATGTTTAGAAACTGGTCAAGGGCGGCGGGGAGGAACAGAAAGGGCATATCAAATTCTTTTAGCCTTCTAAGGAAGTAGAGGCACTGGTGAACTTTCTTGACCATGGCGTCAATGTGGCTGGACCAGGACAGGCCATTGGTGATGTTCACTCCTCGGAACTTCAGAATCAGAATCAGGTTTACTATCACCGACGTACATTGCGAAATTTGCTGTTTTGCGTTGCAGAAGAGCACAAGACAAAAAAAATGACAGCAAGTTTCGATAAAAATGAAATACTTGAATAAAGATGATGACCCCAGCAGAAACTAGTGCAAAAGAGGAATAGTGAGGTAGTGTTCATGGGTTTGTTGACAGTTCAGAAATCTGATGGCTGACAGGAAGCAGCTGTTCTGAAAATGTTGACTGTGGGTCTTCATCCAGCCTGGCAGTAGTAATGAGAAGAGGCTATGTCTTGCAAGGTGAAGGTCCTTAATAATAGATGCCACTTTCTCGAGGCACCATCCTTTGAAAATGTTGTTGATGGTGAGGAGGCTCATGCTGAGTCCACAGTCCTATATCTATTGGAGCCTGCATACCATTAACAGCACTGATGCAACCAGTCAGAATCCTCTCCACCGTGTATCTTGAAACAGTTTGCTAGAATCCTTGACGACATATGTACTCTGATTCATCGTTACTTGAGATACAACCCACTACAGTCGAACCATCCATAAAATTGCAGTTGTAGTTGGGAACAGAGGAAGCAGCCTTGTGGGTGTAATCATGGTGCGAGTGCTGCCGCCTATCCTTACGAGTGCAGTCCGTTGGTCAGGTAGTCAAGGATCCAGTTGCAAAGGGAGGTGCTCTAGGTGATGTAGACGAGTTTGCTTATAATTACAGTGTTGAAGGCAGAGCTGTAGACAATAAGGCACAGTCTAACATAGGTGTCTTTACTATCCACATGCTCCAGAGAAATGAGGAAACATCTAATGAATTTAACATAAATTAACCATGGAATCATTATTTAAGAAGGAAGGAAGCATCTTGCAGAGCACATTGGCCAGACATTCAATACTGACAACAGCAGTTAACCACATTTCTCACAAAGTCTCTGCATTGGTAGACTCAGAGTAATAAGACGTGTGAAATGTACTGCTAGGGTGTCTGCCAGCAAGACTGCCCTTGCAGTGCATCATGTACAAAGCTAGGCAGGGAGTTCAAAGGCTCAAGGTTCAAAGATATATTTAATGTCAGAGAAATGTATACAATACACATCCTGAAATGCTTTTTCTTCGCAACCATCCACGAAAACAGAGGAGTGCCCCAAAGAATGAACGACAGTTAAATGTTAGAATCCCAAGGTCACCCCCCAGTTCCCCCTCCCGCGTGTAAGCGGCAGCGAACAATAATCCCCCCTCCCCCAATGATAAAAAAATGCATCGGCACCACCACCAAGCACTCAAGCATGAGCAAAACAAATAGCAAATTCACAGGCTTGCAGTTACTCCAAAGACTTCGCGTTTCACCCAGTACTCGACATACCGCAGGCTCTCTCTCTCCCTAATAAGGGAGAAAGCGGTGTCTCCATTTTCCCAGCGACCAGGGAGACACAGCAAACAACTCGCAGGTTTATGTTAAAAGTCTGTTGCGTCGCTTTTTTCGAGTTCTGTGCCCAAAGATCGCAAAGATCTCAGGTCTCCAGGCACACAGCAGATATCCCGACTCCCCCAAAGACATATGGGTCTCCTGTCCTGACATTGACCCTCAATCCACCCATCCCCAAACCCTAGGCTTCTGAATTCGAGCCAGACTCTTAGGCCGAGTCTTTGGTGTGTCGAACAATGGCCAGTTACGGAACCCCAGGAGCGGGTCCCATTCCTGCAAAGAACCGTAGTCAGCGTGTAACCCTGAAAGGGAAAAATAGAAATATTAAAAATGGCAATAGAGCTGTTTCTGAAGATGCAAGCAAAGGGGTCGCCATTAGGCGCCATTAACCCTCCTTATCTCTGCCCAAGTTAAACACCTTCTCAAAAATCACCCAAGCCGGAAGCTTTCTTCAGGGTTTTTAAATGAGAAAACTTTGTGAAACTGTAGAAAGTTAAGTAGAGTTCATATTTGATTCAATACAGAATCATTACACACCTGAATATACTAATATTATTGATTATTCTCACAATCACCGTTAATTAAGGTAATGAACACATGCAGCATTCTCCAGCTATGCCATGACTACAGGAAACTCGGAGCACAATGATAGCTTAGTCGCAATGAATGATAACCATAATACTTCCTTACCAATATTTAAAAAGGTCAAGACTCACAGCTAACGCTGTTTCTAGGGTAAATAAAGATTGAATGGAGTTGGATGTCTTTCTACCATGTTTGCTCCAAGTTGAAATCCAAATTAACCTGCACAAGAAATGATGTTAAAATAAAACAGATAACAAACAGAAAGAGAATTGTGCACAAAATGAATAGCACCTCTGGAGGCAGAACAACAGGAGAAATCAGTTGCCAGGACAAAGGTAGATGAAGCTCTGCTTAAGCAAAGAACAAGTGCTTTAAATTTTGCTTTTATTGTTTAGCAGGTCCTGAGTGATTTATTTGGAGTGTTTACTGATGTCAAAGACATGTACTTTCAATAATATTGACAGCCTGGGGAGGCAATACCAAATCTCTATTCTCAGTTTTACTTCCTTTCAAAACATGTCACTCAGGAAGGGCTTCAGCACTGCACCACCTGGGGCCCCAGTGCCACCGAGACTCACCTTGCTGATTCGAAGTGAAATCTGCAGAGAAATCACTGGTGGGTGGAGGCTCAGAGTCAACAATCCTGGTTGGGCCAAGTCCAGAATGATCACCCTCAATTAAATGCCAGAATTCCGTAACATCTGGATTTCCTCATTTAAGAAACAAAGTCAAATTATACTGGTAAATTATTAGGAAAGCAAACAAATTGTTGTTCTTGTTCTTTTCTTCAAGGGGATTGAAGATGATTTTTAAAAAACCCTTTCCACAGCTGCATAGAGTCTTATTAACAAGACCACACCTGAAATACCGTCAACCCTATTGCCACATTTAAACATATACATCGCTTGTGCAGCAAGGACTTACTTGATAATTCCAGGAAGGATATTGTCCAATCAAGAGGACTGAGTAGAATGGGCCAATGCTCTGGAACATAGAGGGGAAAAAAAGAGGATCTCACTGAAATATTTGATGTTCTAAGCAGATTTGACAGGATAGATTATCTGAGGATGTTTCAAATGGCAGGAGAGTTAAGAACTACATAGCAGAGTCTCAGACTAAGGGTTTAAAGTACTTAAGACTGAGATGGAAAGATGTTTCTTCTCCAGCTTTACAAACCTTTGGAATTCTCTACGCATAAAGTTGCAGATGCCAAATCTTTTGAAACAAGTTCCTGGGTGTCAACGTTTCTGAGGATCTATCCTGGACCCAAGATATCGATGCAGATACAAAGATACAGTGACTGCGGCTATATTTCATTAGGAGTCTGAGGAGATTTGGTACGTCACCAAAGATGCTCACAAATATCTGTGATGTACCGTGGAGAGTATCAAGCGCTGGTGACACTGAGCAGGAAAACTGAGTTGAAGCCTAAGCTCAGATCAGTCATGATCTCAGTGCATAACAGAGCAAGCTCGATTGCCCATATGATCTACTCGTGCTCTTGTTTCAATGCTCATCTTACAACATTAAGTAGTTTACTCAAATTTCAATTCCAACGTAGCCTGCTGAATGCTTCACTGTGCACAGGATTACACCTTCCAGTAGAGCATCATTATTTTTATGCTTCCGGATCCTTCTCCAAAACTAAAAAGAGTCTCTGAAACTGGTGACTTATCTTCATCAGCAGTCAGACTTCAAAACAAAATACAAGTTAAGGTATCATTTGCTAATTTCACCCATCAAAGGAAAGTGATGTGGAACATCCACAGACTGGGCCAGGATGAACCGGCAGTGTGAACAAAGGTTGGAAGCAAGTTGTCAGCAGATTTAAGAGTCGGAGTTTCATGCAGGCAGGAGGAATGAGGTTCTACTACTCCAAGTTTGCAAATGAGTGTAAACGGAATTCGAGGCCTAGAGTTAGGCGATTGACGGGTCCTACGGCAAATGCTGAGAACCAAGGCCTGAGGTTCAAAGTCGAGTCCCATCGCCCAGAGCTCCAGATCTGTGAAACTCTACAAGTCCACTGGGGAAGCTGAAGGCCCAATGTCTGCATGTCAGTGTCCGAATCCAAGTCGGCTGGAGACCAAAGACTATGGCTGCCCTGGGGTTGGAGGACTGGGGGGGGGGGGGGGGGGGGCTTTGCTGCTCTTGTGTTCTGTGTTGTTCTGGCAAGCATTGCAAGTCTGTCTGTTGCAACTGGAATGCGTGGCAACACTTGTCAGCTGCCCCCAGTACACCCTCAGGTGTGTTGGCTGTTAATGCAAATAGGCATTGCAATGTGTGTTTCAATGTACATGTGATAAATAAACTTAAATCTTAAACTTTGACTCTTGAATCCTACAGTCCATTAAGGACTCCCAGGTCAGGGTTACATACTCATGGTCTGTTGTACATGGGGTTTTACCTCCTGCACCAGTTTACAAATACTATCCAATGGTCCTTCCTGGTGCTAAATGTGAATGGAGCCTCAAGAAGCCATGCTGTGCCATTATCTTTAAGACAAAAATCATTTAATCAAGTTTTTTCCACCAGGGACGTGGCAATTTCATCCGATATGATTGGCCATTTACAAAGGATTGAAGAACCATAATTCTGAGATTCCTCTGAAAATCAGATGCAACTTTGTTCAAGCAGCCTCAAAACAACCCTGGCAATAATTTTGCTTCTGAAGAATGAAACTTCCAAGCAATTAAAAATCATACAATTACCGACCATCTCAATGATGCCATTATAGATGAAACAGAGAGAAGTACACTCCGCTCTGTTAACATAACTATATCACAAAGCCAGCTATTCTAAGTACTATTAGCACACCTTAGCTGTAATATTAAACTTACAATTAACAAGTACAAATTAAAGAGTTAACTATTGAAACAAAAAAAATCTGCCATTTGAAACTTTATTGAAAACAGAAAATGCTGAAAATACTCAATACATCAGGCAGTATGGGTAGAAAGAGAAATAGAATTGACATTACATTTTAGAGACGTGCCAAGGTTCTTCAACTCAAGACATTATCTCCCTTTTTCTTTCCAAAGACGATGCCTGACATGCAAAGTCTTTCAGCGTTTTCTATTTCTACTAAAGATCTAAATGAGCTTGCTTCCGCTTCCATTTCATTTTGTTCCTGTTACATCAAGCCTAATCTATGCAAGCACCTAAGGAAGAAGTGACACTGCCGTGCTTTCTTTGTAATTGCATTTACATGCTGGCCCAGAGCAGATCCGCTGAAATGGTATTTAGAGATGCTTACGGTCTCCACCTCTGACTTCCCAATTACACCTGGCTCCCTCCTCTTGAAGTCAATAATCAGCTCCTTGGTCTTGCTGACATTGAGTCAGACGTTGCTGTTCTGACACCACTCAGCAAGATTTTCAGTCTCCCTTCTACACAGTGATTCGACACCACCTTTGATTCAGACAGTGACAGTGATGTCATCAGCAAACTTAAATATGACATTGGAGTTGCGCTTGGCCTCACAGTCATAAGGATAAAGCAAGTAGAGCAGGGGGCTAACCACACCTTGTGGTGTACCTTTGCTGAGGGAATACGTGAGGGAGATGCTGTTGCCGATCCAAAATGACTGAGGTCTGCAAGTGAGGAAACAGAGGATCCAGTTGCAGAAGGAGGTACTGAGGCCTAAGTCTTGAAACTTATTCATTAGTTTTGACGAAATGATATTGAATGGTGTGTTGTCAATGAAGAGCATCCTGATGCATACATCTTCACTCTCCAGATGTTCCAGGGCTGAGTGAAGAACCAATAAATGGCATCTACTTGCTTCTTAGGCTTCAGTGTAATTGAAGTCTGCTTGAATCAAGTGGGTACTCAGATTGCCGATGCGAGAGGTTAAGGATAGCGCAGAATTAGACTTAATTAAAATTAGACATTAAATAGACTTAGTAAAATTCATCTGGATACTGTTTACATGTATGAACAGCCAATGTGCTGACATGTCATTTGAGTTAGTCTTGGCAGCAAACACCTTCATCATGAACTTCATTCTAAACTCCACTGTCCAAATTCACACACACCTGCTTTGGCCACTCCAGCAATATACTGAAAGGACATCCTCATGGAATGCTCTCTGAAACTCAGAGAAAGAAAGTCCCGATAAGTCAGAGGACGAGAGGTGACCTGATAGAGGTGTACAAGATGACGAGAGCCATCGATCGTGTGGATAGCCAGAGGCTTTTTCCCAGGGCTGAAATGGCTAACACAAGGGGGCAAAGTTTTAAGAAGCCTGGAAGTAGGTACAAGGCAGATGTCAGAGGTAAGTTTTTCACATAGAGGGTGGTGGGTGTGTGGGGTGACGGTGGCAGAGGCGATACGATAGGGTCTTTAAGAGACTCTTAGATAGGTACATGAAGCTTAGAAAAATAGATGGCTATGTGGTCGGGAAATTCTAGGCAGTTTCTAGGGTAGGTTATAAGGTCGGCACAACATCGTGGGCTGAAGGCCCTGATGATGTTCTGTAGATTTCTATGCTCCAAGTCAATTTTCCTCACATGAACAAACTTTCTGGAAATCACCACACTTTATTACAAGCTTTCATGTCAAGTTCAAAATACGAGTAGGAGAATGGTCTGAAGGGAAGAAAAAATAGAAAAGCACACTACAAGCAACATTCCCCATTTGTCATTGGCACTGGATATCATCAGATCAATATCCAACAACGAGTAATTATTCCCTATGAATAGATGGACACCGGTGCAAGAAGATAAATTCTTGATCTCACAATCTTGTTATGGCCTTGCACATCATTGCCTGTTGGCACTGCACTTTCTTTGTAACACTTTATGCCGCATCCCGTTGTTCTGTTCCCTTGTACACGCTCAATGTAATAACGTGATGAAATCATCCATATGTATAGATGTATGCAAAACAGTTTTTTCCACTGCATCTTGGTACATGTAACAGTAATAAACCAACTTCATTTATTGCTTACAAGACCACTAGAAGTAATAATGCTAGGTCGGAGACTTGAGTGGCTGAGCAACTATTCATTGTCACATCATAAAACTGAATATGAATCTCTCGCAATGCTTCCACTATCACAACAGTAAAGGGTGATCTCTCTCTTCAGCAAACTGGCAATCTGTGCTTTGAGTTTATCTGCTTGCTTTCCTGCATTCAACAAGCAGGCTCATCTCAACAAGCTCAAAGTGCTGAACAAAACATCTGATGGACAACATAATGGCATAAAGTCAGCTGCCTATTAAATTCCCACTTTGATATACATAGCATTTCACTGCAGCTTACTTCTTTGCTCATTAATGAAACCTTCTTAATTAAGGATCACAACAAAATGCCTACAAACTACAGTGAAATTATTAGATCTTCTGTACATAATGCACTCTTGACAGCCAAGACTGGGAACAGACCAAGAATAGTTAATTAAATAGTTCCAGAATAAAAGATTAACAACACTAACACACATGATTGAAACTAATAACATTTAAGGTGAAACCCAGCAACAGATTTGCACACAGCACAGCCACACCCAACTCTGTTAACCATGGAAAGCCTCCTTCCCAAACACCTTAGGACATGGCTAAATAAGGAAAACTGTCCCACAGACTGGTCAGGCATTAAACTAACAAGTACATGCCAAGAACAGGAACTTGCCAACCAACAACCCACTTTGATTCTCAGTAAAGACTTATCACACAAACTGAAGCACTTAAGTCGAGGCAAAACTACATAAAGGTAGCAGGGAACAGCAATGATCTCAAATTTGGTTTCAGACTCGAGGTCGCATGGCACCAGGTTTACCTTTTAACACTACTTACCTTTTTCAGACACAGAAACAGGCCATTTGCCCTATCAGATCAATGTCAGTTCACAGCAAACCAGACTTCGCCATGCATTTAATCCCTTATGCCCATCAAACCATTTTGACTAGTTTGTCAAGTTACCTGTACCAAAACGTACAGTGGGTAATTATTCAACAAGCATATCACCGAGTTGCAGTCAGTCATACCATCCTCGATGACCAAGCTCATCCCATTTGCCAGCATTTGGCCCATAACCTTTCAAACCTTTCCTATCCATGTACCTGTCCAGCTGTTATTGGGCCTGCCTCAGTCACTCCCTCTGGCAATGCATTCCATATACATACCCGCCTTAGTGTTAAGAGATGCCCTTCCAGGTCCTAGTAAATCTCTCCCCTCTCCTCTTAAACCTTTGGCCTCTTGTTCTTAATTCCCCAAGACTACGTGTATTCACAATATCTGTGCCCCTGATGATGTTATACACTAGTATAAGATCACCTCTCAGTCTTCTATGCTCAGAGGAATAAATTCATAAGTTCGAAGTTAAGTTTATTATTACATGCAAAAGTTGATGTCTGCACAAGTGCAATGAAAAACTTACTTGCAGCAGCATCACAGGAACGTGGCATTATTTAAGTAACATTCATGAGAAAAAAACACAATTTATACAAATTATACAGGAACAAACACAATTTGAACAAAAATAGTTGAAGTCCATTTTTTACTGCAAAATGAAAACCGAGTTACTGAACTGTAGAGTTTTGCTGGTTGGTTCAGGAACCAAATAGTTGAAGGGGAGTAGCAATTCTTGAAACTGGTGATATAGGACTCTCAGCTTTTGTTTCTCCTACCTAATGGTAGCTGTGAGAAGCTGGCATGGCCCAGATGATAAGAATCTTTGATGATAAATATTGCCTTCTTGAGGCAGCACTTCCTGTAAATAACCAGTGGTGGGGAGGGATGTACCCGTGATACAGATACCCTGCCGTATCTCAGCCCAAAACATCGACTTACTCTTTTCCAAAGATGCTGCCTAGCCTGCTGAGTTCCTCAAGCATTTTGGGTGTGTTGCTTAAACAGATACCCCTCTGCAGCTTCTCATGACCCCGTGCATTCAACTTACTGTATCAGACCATGATGCAACCAGTCGGGATGCTTTCAACAATACATGTGTGGAAGCCTGTTAGAGCATTCAATGACAAGCCGAACTTCCTTAACCTCCTAAAAAAGTAACCTGTGCAACCTCGGTCCTTCAGGATCTGACAACATTCTCAAAAATCATTTCTGCACTCCGATTCAAATTCAGATTTACCACATGTACATCGAAAGACGCAGTGAAATTTGCTTTAACCAGTTACAACCAATTGGGTTGGGGGCAGCCCAAAAATGATCCCTCTACAGTGTGTCACAGAGTCATAGAAAAGTACACCTCAGAAACAGGCCCTTTGACCCATCTAGTCCATGTTGAACCATTTTCCCATGCAATGTACAATTTTATTCCCCAGCATATTCCTCATTCTGCCCATTGACATCAATTAGGGGGCTGATCCAATTTTAACAAAGCATTAAGAAAATCACACCAAGAACAGCACTCAACCCACTCAAATACAAAGAACCAATTCGGTCAAACACCAATAGATAAGAATACGTACGCGAACAACAGAAGCAGCATGGTATTTAAATAACCAAGAGGTCACAAAACCAACACACCAGCTCAAAGATTTGAAATTCTCGTACATTCAGAAAATAAGTAACTGACAAAAGAATGAATGCAGCAGAAGTTGTGAGACCTGACTGTACCCGAGTTACAGCACTGAATAACACTCCCAAACTAGCTGCACCTCTCACCAAACTGTTTCTGACGCCACAGCACTGGCAGCAGAATGAGGTGCATTATCACAATCGGGTATGAAATGAAATTTATACAGTGCAAAGTCAAATTACTATAAACTACAAATAAGCAAAGCAGTGCAAAATATAATGAGGAATGGTAAAAGATTATTAACAGCTTCACTGACCATTCAGAAAAATACAAGGAGAAGAAGCTGTTCTTGAATTGTTGGATGTGGCTCCTGTATATCCTGCAGCAACAAGAGGGCATATATGGATGGTGAGGGTCCTTAATGATGGATGTCACCTTCCTGAGGCATCAGCTCTTGCAGATGTCCTCGAAGACAAGCAGAGTTCTTTCTGCCTGTAATGGAGCTGGCCAGGTTTACAACCCTCTGCAGCACTGCCATTCGGCGCACTGCATCCTCCAATACCAGGCGGTGATGCAGCCAGTCACAATGATAAATGAAAGCTGCCCAGATTTTCACTGGGCATAAAAAAAGCCACATCTAAACCAGCCAATGCCCACCCACCCTATCTCCTCAACCTTAATCATTATGGAGTGATAGAAAGGTGCTATCAACAACTCTTTGGGTCATTGTTGAGCCCAGGAATGGAGAGAAGAGCTCGGTTTCAGAGGTGAGATCACTGAGAATGCCTTTGTCATCACCAGAGTAATTGATCAAACTTAGTTTCAAGGAAACCTTAATGTGTATCAAGGGAAAATCTTCCATCATTTCAGGTCCTGCCCAGCAACACACACAAAATGCTGGTGGAACACAGCAAGCCAGGCAGCATCCATAGGAAGAAGCAATGTCATCGTTTCGGGCCGAGACCCTTTGTTGGGACTAACTGAAAGAAAAGATAGTAAGAGATTTGAAAGTAGGAGGGGGAAGGGGAAACGCGAAATGATAGGAGAAGACCAGAGGGGGTGGGGTGAAGCCAAGAGCTGGAAAGATGATTGGCAAAAGGGATACAGAGCTGGAGACGGGAAAGGATCATGGGACGGGAGGCCTAGGGAGAAAGAACTGGGGAGGGGAGCACCAGAGGGAGATGGAGAACAGGCAAAGCGTGATGGGGAGCGGGAGAGAGAAAAAAAGGGGGGGTAATAAATAAATCAGGGATAGGGCAAGAATGGGAGGAGGGGCATTAACAGAAGTTAGAGAAGTCAATGTTCATGCCATCAGGTTGGAGGCTACTCAGATGGAATATAAGGTGTTGTTCCTCCAACCTGAGTGTGGCTTCATCTTGACAGCAGAGGAGGACATGGATAGACATATTAGAATAGGAATGGGATGTGGAATTAAAATGCGTGACCACTGGGAGAATCTGCTTTCTCTGGCAGACAGAACGTAGGTAGACAGAGCGTAGACAGAAACGGTCTCCCAGTCTGCGTCGGGTCTCACCAATATATAAAAGGCCACACCGGGAGTATCGGACACAGTACACCACACCAGCCGACTCACAGGTGAAGTGTCGCCTCACCTGGAAGGACTGTCTGGGGCCCTGAATGGTGGTGAGGGAGGAAGTGTAAGGGCAGGTGTAGCACTTGTTCCATTTACAAGGATAAGTGCCAGGAGGGAGATCGATGGGAAGGGATGGGGGGTACGAATGGACAAGGGAGTCGCATAGGGAGCGATCCCTGCAGAAAGCAGAAAGTGGGAGGGCGGGAAAGATGTGTTTGGCAGTGGGATCCCGTTGGATAACAAGCATTCAGTTTCAGAAACGTTCGCAGATATTGTGTTTCTGAGTACATCAGAACAGAAACATAATGGTCAATAATTCTTGCTGAAGAAAAGCTAATCACCAATTTCTTGGGGGTAAAATAATGACAATATTAAATCTTCTCAGTAAAGGTAATGCATCCTTCAACATCAGCATGCAGAGGGCCTGCAAACTCAGTGTGGATCACACACTGGGAATCTGCAATCAGAAAACGTAACCCTGATGCAATTATCCCATTAAAGCACAGGCTGAGGCCTTCAGTGAGAAAGTGTAGACTGCAGATTTCAATAATGCATTCAGCCAAACAGTACAACCCTTTTGGTATGCGACAGGAATAGCAGCGAATCTCCAATTTAATTGCTCCCAGAAAGCAGAGCTTTATAAAGGAAGGAGGCTAACTTTTTTTTAGAAATTGATATTGATTTATTAATGTCATGTGAGATACAGTGAAAACAGATCATTTCAAAACATAAGTACTTTGAAATTGTACAAGGTTAAAGGATATACTTTATTGATAATTTAGAGTAATACGATTATCCAAAGATAATATATTATCAAAGTACATTTATGTCGCCATATACAACCCTGAGATTCATTTTCTTGCGGACAATCACAGTAAGTACGAGAAACCAATAGAATCAATGAAAGACCACATCTGATAGGACGGACAGCAACCAATGTGCAACTAAACAACAAAAAATTGAAAACATTTCATTATCTTTATTCACTGTATCAAACAATTCAATATGTTCTTTTGCAACATTTTAATTTTATTAAGATTCCAGCCCCAAACAACCTACCCTTTAAACAATTAGAAGACTGTGATGTGTGGTCCACCAGTGTGTAACAGTGGTAGGACACCATAAACTAGCTCTTCCCCACACAAGCTTTGTTGTGTGGGCTGCACCAAGCTTCAGCACACAGTCTAACAGCACTCAGTTACAGATTCACCACACACAAAATGTTGGAGGAACTCAGCAGGTCAGGCAGCACCTTGGGAACAAATAAACAGTCGACTTTTTGGGCCAAAACCCTTCTTCAGTTACGGATATCTCCTTACACCAGAAGACCAACAATTTTCAGAGCGAAGTGCACCTTTTACCAAGTTGATCGTCCAGCAGCAGTTGCCGTTTGTCTCAGTTGCATTTCTGCGAAAGGCCCACAGAGGACAGAGGCCCACGTTCCACAGCTGCTCAAGATGAACCTTGGCAAAGGCCACTGCATTGCTTTTCGGACCTTCTTGGCAAACACACAGATTACAAGGAGGCAGATGATAGCTGCATCTGTTCCGCAGCCACCTCGAGGGCAGCTCGCAGTGAGATTGCAACTCTGGGTGTACATGGATCCGGAAGGCAGGATTCCTCTCTCCACCAGTGAAGCGAGCCTTGGTGCTTGTCTGAGCGTTCTAGGATTAGCAGATCGATCCACCATATAACTGTGTCAGTCTACTTGAATTACCACCCAGCTTTCTCCTTTTTCCGCAGGGTGCCCAAGACAATCTGATAAGAGTGCTGCCTAGCTAACTTGTGCTCTAAGAGTTCCATCTGCAGAAATCTTTCTTTAGATGGTGCAACAAGGCCCAAATGAAATGGAACGTTCCATGTCAATGAGACGAGGCCCATCCTTCACAAAACCCAAGGGCAAGTAAAGTAGCTCAGCACATCGTGACACCTGACGTTTATGTACTTGTGCTCAATGCAAGGCTTAAATGTAGCCACACGCAGAAGTGGCTGCTGGGATGACAATCCGGTTACTCATCTGTCATTTTTCTCTCGAGAAACCTGATCATCAAATCCCCGCAAATTCAAGATTCAAAATTCATTTGTTATCAAAGAATATATAAATTATACAACCTTGGGATTTGTTTGCTCACACAAGCAAGAAACTCAAAAGAACCCAATTAAAGGGAAAAAAAATTAAAAGAAAATGGAAGACCAACACTTGATACGCAAGAGAAAGAAAATCACAAATCATGCAGACAACTGAAGCGAATGACAACAATTTGAACCAAGATTGAGCCCTCAGTTCTGAACCCTACAGCAGCCCAAAGTAGGCCCAAAGCCTTGCTCATCAGTTCATCATATTAGCAGCACGGAGCACAGCAGCCGGGGCAGTCTTCCTAGCCTCAGCAGCATTTGTTGGGCTATGTGCCATTGAAGATGGCTCAGGTAACTGCCCCTCTGCAAGAATGGGGTATATGTGCCTTGTTCAGCAACCTAAGAGCACTTTACACCAGATGACCAAGTACTTTCCCACCTTTAAGAGACCCAGTTCCCATATTTGTAAGTTGCACTGCACTACACGTTTGTGTGGATAGATTGTATATAAATACAGACTCCCTCCCCAAAAGTTATTTTTGGAGAGCATTTCCATGAAGCAGGTCATTGAATCATACACTATGAAAGCAGGCACCTCGGTAAACCATGTCCACGCCATCATCAAATACCAATCAATACTAACCCCATCAGCAGCACTTGGTTCATAATCAAATACCAAGTATATTTATTTATCAATGAATGTATGCAGTATACAACCCTGAAACTCACCTTCCCCACAGCCATGAAACAAAAAAAAAAACACGGAACCAACCCATTCAAAGAAAAACATCAAAACCCCTCCTCCACATGTGCAAAAAAAGTATGCAAACAGAAAAACAAAAAAAAGTGAAAACACAGAATATAAAACACAAAAGGCAAATTTTAGTTCAGCTCAGTGTTCATTATCTGCGGGTCGCCCCAATTCAAAAATCACTCGAAGTAACAACAGAAGAAGGAGTGAACAGAACTAGCGCACATCATAAACTTGAATTAGAGTACAAGACTACAAATCGCAGCTGCTGGAGGTTGGTGCTGAGGCATTGAGGGGGAGAGAGAGATCAATTGAATGCAGGGACCTTCGCTTGGGAGCAGTGAGCGAAAGGGAGAGAGAGCACCCGCCACACACAGACACCTCCCTCTGACAGCAAGGAGCAAGAGGCTGGTCAATGGCGCTGAACATTCACTCAGCCTCCACACCCGCCTCAATGATTTCGATCGTCCATATATCGCAATTCAATCTAGATACTTCTTAAATGTCACCAGAATACCTGTCTTCATCACCCACAAAGGGAGAGCGATCCAGATTCCAACCAAAACATGCTGGCTTTCAGTGACTTACATACTAACACACTTAAGTCTTTTTGAACATCAATACAACCTCTCACCGTTTAACAAATACTCTGCTTTTATGATGCGTGCATCAATCTGGGTAAAATAATTAAGAACATACTTGGAAAAACTTGAAATGTTTCCAATTTTCACTTTTAAAGTCAAAAAGTCTACAGATGACACACTAAAGTTCAATTTTCTTCTCAGCATTTCCATCCATCTGACCTAGACATGCTCATGTTATCACTCAGTGTTCCAAAGTGCTTAAGAGATAATGTAATTGTTATACTGTTCTAATGCAAGGATGGATTTAAGAAACAGCAACTGACTGCATCAACACAAAACAGCTATGAATAATGATATAGAGCAAACACAAGGAAATCTGCAGATGCTGGAAATTCAAACAACAACACATACAAAATGCTGGTGGAACACAGCAGGCCAGGCAGCATCTATAGGGAGAAGCGCTGTCGACGTTTCGGGCCGAGACCCTTCGTCATGAATAATGATATTATGAGTTTCAATGATTTTCGTCGATAGTTTCCCAAGACACACAGGAAACATTTTTTCACAGTTTTCAAAGTGATAGATGAAACTTTTTATATTCAGCTAGAGCGTTGTTGAGCTCCCAGTGTTATAGCAGGTATCAGGGACTGTGTGCTCAAATTATCAGGGAGGACAGACTGCTGACAGTCAAGGCCAAGCACCATTGTTGCCTTCACCCAGCAAGGGAAGGATGGACAAGCAAGAAAACTATAGCCACACACACACACATACACGTTAATAATGGAGGTAGGTCAGTGCTTCTTAAATCCTTCTCCCATATCCCCCAGGCAGGTCATTGACTTCTTGAATGCTCTTTTTGAAGTTTCCCAGTTTTCTGTCAAGCCACCAAGTCTAGCTCAGAATTCTAACATGTCTTATCCAACTCCCTTTGTGCCCCCTCGGAACTCACTGCATCAAGCAGACTCATTTCCTGCTCCTTCACCCTCAACTAATTAACTGCTGATCATCAAACTTCCCTTTCCCATCTCAAGTTAACTAAAATTATTGACCGTTTCTTCTCCTCAGGTACAGTCCTCTACTTCTAAAATCTTTCTTCATCACTCCTTCCTGAAAAAACTCAAGAGTCTTCCATCCATGCAAACTGTCCTTTCTTTTCCGAAGGCATTGAACACAGACATATAAATTTGTCCCAACTTACCTACAATGCCCCCCCCCCCCCCGATCTACTTCTTCCACCATCACTGATGTGTCAACTCGTGAGAGCAGCAAATGAGAACGGGACAATAATTTCCCAATGTCCTTACCTATCATTAGCCTCTGTGTCCAACACATCATCCTCTGCAACATCCACCATCACCAAAGGGATCTTTACCTCCCCCACCCCCTCATTCCACAGGGATCACTCCCTCTACCATTGCGTTGTTCATTCATCCCTCCTGGCACTTATCCCTGCAAGCGGCCCAAGGGCTGCACCTGCCCGTACACCTCCTCCCATTCGAATATGTCAGCCCATGCCTCCTCTGGTGCCAAGATGCCACCCTCAGGGTGGAGGAGCAACACCTTGTATTCCATCTGGGTAGCCTCCATCTTGATGGCATATCGATTTCTCCTTCCAGTAAAAAAATTCTCTCCCCACCCCCATCACTCTGACCTTTCCCCTCTTCTCACCTGCCTATCACTACCCCCTGGGACCTCCCTCCTCCCCTTTCTCCTGTGGCCTACTCTCACACCTATCAGATTCCTTCTTTCCAGGCCCTTGACCTTCCCCACCCACCTGGCTTCAAGTGTCACCTTCCAATCTAGCCTTCTTGCCTTTCTCGTACCCTTTTATTCTGACGACTTCCCCTTTCCTTCTCAGTCCTGAAAAAGAGCCTCGGCCTGAAACAGCGACTGTTTATTCATTTCCATAGCTGTTGCCTGACCTGCTGAGTTCCTCCTGCATTTTGTATGTGTTGCTTTGGATTTCCAGCGTCTGCAAATTGCTCATACTCAAGATAAGCTGTGCCCATATACCCTCTCCCAACCTTTCACCAGTTCCTGCACCTCTACATTTTTTGTTTGTTTTGTACTTTCTCATTCTGACTGATCTGATCCATCTACATCCCCAAGGCAACCGAGGTTTCACCCAATCAGAGATATACCCTTTGTCCTATACATCCCTCTGCCACTCTAAAATCAAAATTAAGTTCTGACAAGGGTCTATACACTTGTCTCTTTCCACAGATGCTGACAGAGCTGTTGAAGTTTCCAGCATTTTCTGCTTTTATTTCACCATAGTCATTTATCCTTAGGAATCCACACTAATCTGGTTTTTATCTATCCAGTCATCTAGGATCATCAGCAGAGACCAACTTGCCACAGCATCTCTCTTCCTGCCTGCACTCTAGTATCCCACATACATTTAACCTGGACACCTTCCTCTTTCACCGGCTGCTCCTTTGCGACTCCCTCAGAAAACCCAATGTCCTGCGCACTAATTAAACCCAAATTTACCACACTGCCACCTTGTTTGACTCCTGCCAAAGGGTCTTGGCCCAAAACGTCGACTGTCCTCATTTCCATAGATGCTGCCTGGCCTGCTGAGTTCCTCCTGCATTTTGTGTGTGTTGCTTAACTCCTTTGCTTTGAAATGATCAGAACTCTCAATACGGGAGCAGCAGAAATTTCCTTCAAATAAGTATGAAGCTCCTGTCTTCACTTCGAGTCACAAACTATTAACATCCTTGATACAAAATATTATGCCCCAAAATGAGCTTTGGACTTCACATTCATAGTATCACGGACAACTTACTTCCATTTTAGTAATAAAGGTTGACAGCACCACTGTCTGAGTTCATCTGTAGTTGAAGTACCTTTGATATTTCTAGAAATATTCAACTCAAATATACTTCTTAGTTCTGTTCTCCACAAACTTAAGGACATCCTGCTATCACTGCCTGAACTTGCAACAAGTACCCTTCATCCACGGTGTGTCTGTTTGTCATTCGCTTCTGGTTGGACAATGGAGTAATCTGTACCGGCACATTTTAGCTTTGAAGTCTCTCCCATCTTGTCCTTCCCCATCACTGTGATCTCCTTCGCATTATAACCTTAAAGTTAGATGCACACTTCAAATTCTGGCTTCCTGATCAACCTTTAGTTTGATTCTTTTCAGTTGGCAATTCTATAAAGCCAAATTGGCACGGTCATAAAGCTCTAGACTTTTCTGAATCTCGGCGCCTCTCCACTCGTGTTTCCTTTTTGACCGAGCTCCTTGTTGGTTTAGCAACAGTATTTGTTTTATTATTATGCGCCACTGAATTACTTTGGAACATTTCATGCTCCTATCATGAACACACTATACTTGCTTTCCAATTACTGACATCACTGAGCACAAACAGATGACATGGAATTTTATTCTTGGGCATTACAAGAGATGACCTCTCGGTGATGAAGTATATTTCTGATCACACATTTTGCGAATATCATACAGCTTGATGACTTACTTCCAACATTTCTTCAACATTAATTATCATGCATTTAACCAGGCGATACTTAATATGAGAGGACTTACACTTGGATGTCCATCTCTTAGCAGCTTGTGAAATACGTGACAAAACTTCCAACAAAGGACTGCGTTGCTGGACAATGGCAAACGATTCACGACTGACCAGAAGGTGTGAGCGCCCTTTTCATGATGTGTACCCAGAATGCATGGTGCAGAAACAGGTTAAGGAAATTATTAATAGCACACGACACATTTTTAATAGAAACATGCTATAAACAGATGTAATCAGCTTTAACATTTAATCAGTTTCAAAAAATAAATTGCAAAGAATTGAGCTTGTAATTGTTATGAAACTCCGTGATATGGCAAATAAAGGGAACGGAAATTCTTCTCAGATACCAGAACAAAACAAACGTTCATGATCTGAAATTAAAACAGGATACTGACAGCAATTCATTTGGCATCTGAAGAAAACAGATTAGAACTTTAGATTCTGATAAAAAGAAATGTTGTGACTAAGGTACTTTATCTTCAATACTATTTGATTATTTTTCCAACACTTCTATTTTTAAATTTATATTTATATTTTTACAGAGCTTTTTTGCAGTTCAGCTGGAAAAAAACTGCATAACTGATAGTTCTAGCAGTGTTGCAACTTGTGAATGGCTAAATATTTGGCTTCCCCTAAATGAAGATTCCACTTTCACTAAGCCAAGACAAGGTTAACTGCAGCCAGAGCTGGTCACTGGTCATAACTCTGGATCCTTGAGCTGCACAAATGTATTTTCAAAATGAGGGACTAAAGCATACAATGGCAACTAGATTTACATCTGGTTTCAGAAACACACCGCCTAAGGGGATGCTGGAGGTAGGTACTCCAGTATCATTCAATAATTATATAGATATACTGCACAGTCCAAAACATATCACTTATATTCAATTTTCTCCCCCAAGCATGATGACATCATAAAATCTCTTCTCTACCAAGACTTAACTTCAGGTTCAAAAGTTAAAAAGACAGTCAGTTTTCAAAGTACCAACAGGCACTCAGTGTCTGCCTCAGAGTTCCTCACTTACGAGGGGCGGGGGGGGGGGGGGGGTAGGTGGTTAGTTACCTTTCAAATCTAGAAGATAACTGAGAATGAGCTTGCAGGTGATCAGATTGTGCCCATGTTTAAAACTCCCACTTCAAAAAACTTATCAGCCTCAAGTCAACTATCTATTTTCCCCTTTCCTCCCTTGGAGATAAAATCTTAACTATAGGGAATAGTAGTCACTTAAGGAAACAAACATATATAAAACTAGACACCTGTTGGGGAAGAGGACAAAGGAATTATCTGGACAAGTTTTACTCTCCAAACCAGAAATGAAAATATAAACCATAAAATTGATTTGGAAATCCTTATTATGCAAGAAAGTAAAAATTATGCCAGTTATCCAGCAAGTTTCTGACATCCAATCCTTTCAATAAAATGAGCTACGTCACAAGCTACTACACTTTTTCAATGAAACGGTGTCGTCTAGGTATAACGGGGGAACATCCTACCCAATATCAGAATAGTGACATGATATATGATGTCAAACTGTGCCATGTGACCAATAGAGGCAGCCCATTTGAAGTGCAGATTGTAATTTAGAAAACAAAACTCCCAAGAACTAACAAGAACAGACCTAAAGACATGCACACTTCAGTAATCCAATCAGCTGTCAGAATCAAAAACCTCAGCTTCCCAAGGGAAAATACTTGCATGGGTAGGGAAAAATAAATTGGGAATTAAAAGAGCAGGGTTCCAGCACACCTTTGCCAGAAAATGCCTCTGGGCTGATGTCAGGCCATGACAGCATGGAAGGTGTCACACTGTGGAATGATAACTTTGGGCAAGGATCTGGGGACCAACAGCCAATCTATATCTATATATATATATATATATATATATATATAGAGAGAGAGAGAGAGAGAGAGAGAGAGACACACACACACACACACACACACAAAAATTACAGTACTCCCAGTTTTAAATTGAAAGATAGTATGCCAAAAGTCTCATCAAGAAGCAGTGGCACACAATCTTCCCATATAAGGCAATGACCACCACCAGTGTCCTGAATGCACCTGTAAACTGTGCACTCAATTTCCACAGAGGCTGATGTGTCTAAGTACAGGGTGTATAGCCAGAAAACCTTGCCACCCAGTCACAACACATTGAAAACATTCGATGACGAGGAAACCACAGTCCGTACACTCACAGCCCAGTCAGTGGGAAACAAACACAGACCGAATAAGGCTTCCTTTTGTGCTCTGTCCAACTCCACCCAAATGAAAGGATATTTCTGGCATGTTTTTCCTTCACAGCAACTTCCTGTGCGTTAATAGCCTTATTGATGCTGACGCTCTGCAAAAAAAAGAGAATGAGAGATCAAATCTTTCTCTGAAATAAATGCCAATAAAATAATTTAAAATAGAGCAGCAGAACAACATGAATGCTAGAAACAAGAAAAGAGCATTAATGCTTTGGGTCGATGATCTTTCATCGATTCTGAAGTAAAACCATTGATCCGAAACATCAATTCCTATTTCTCTTTCCATGATGAGACTTCCTTAGCTCAGCATTTTCAACATAAAAGAATAAATGTTTTTGCAACTTTTATTTGTCATGCAGTCATGAAGTCATTACATTGGTAACCTTTGGCCCATCAATTCTATGCCGCTCTGTGCAACAATCCATGCAGTCCCATCCCCTCCATACTGACACTGAAAGACATTTTTCTGAAAGACAGTTTAAATCATTCAAGTGTATGCAACGCCCTGGTTGAGATTTTTACTGCTGTGCAAAAGGTATTCCATTTTAGCAGCTCCGTAAGAGCAGTCTCGTCTGCTCGTCAGCCAATCAGGATAGCGGAATTGGGAGAAGGTTCTAGAGAACACCGGGCAGACAGGCTTTGTGAGGGACACTGATGTGGGTTGGGGTCTTCATTTTTGGCAGGAGCTGGGAGAAGACAGGAGGGAAGGTGACTGAGGATGTTGTCCCAGTTGTACAAGGTGGCTTCAAGGAGGAAGGACCAATACTCCTGTGGGAGACCCATTTGCTCGAAATAGATTTCAAGTGACATTCTGAAGGTGGTGTGGGCTTTCGTGCAGACTGAGGGTCCAGCACACGAGTTACAGATCTCCAACTTATGTGCATATTTGACTGTTTAATTAATTGGGCCCTTTTTGTTTTTCTTTTCTTTTCTTTAATAATTCTTTGGTTGAGTTAATGCTCATAAATATACTTTCATTATAATTGTATGCAACGTACAATCTGTTATTTTTTGTCAATGGGTGATTGAAGGGATGCAGTAACTCACTCAGCATTCACCGGGGTTAGGGTAGGCGAGACATCCCAACCTCACAGGTTTGGTGGGACCAAAGTGGGTTTCTCGCCGCAGGGGTTTCATGTACATGTTACTTTTAAATCCATTAATTATCTCTACTTCCAGCACCTTTACAACAGCAAGTTTCTGGCATAACCACTCACTGTGTAAGCATGTACACGTTTCCCTGACCCAAATTTGACCTAGTCTTTGTACCAAGAGCGAATGGGAGCAGCTTCCTTCATCTATGAGCCAAATTCCCCAAAATTTCAGATCACACATGCTTTATCCCTATGCCCTTTTGACAAACCAAGGACTCTTGGGATGAGATACATGAGCCATACAACACCCCAGTGGAATACTCTTTGGAAACATTTCTGCAAAATGAAGAGCAACTGCTGGAGAAAGCAGCCAACAGCTCCTTTACCTAATTCTGCTCACCAAAAGACTTAAGTCTATGGCTGTTCCATCCTTGTAGCATTATAAGTACTTGGTTGCTCCACAGATTCAATAATGTTCATATTGTCATTGCAATTTACCCAGTGTCTTGGATAGAAATGGAAGAATGCAGACCGGGAACTGTGGTCAGAAATGGAAGCACCAGTGTGGGCGAGGGAAAGACATATACTCAACAGAAGCAGTCACCATATCCGTGTCCATTATGGGGTGGAAATGAGCACAAAATAAACAAGAGGGGTTTGTCTACATGCTACCAAAGCTACCACTTCAGCTAGGACTAATAACATTGAACAGCAAAAAGGCCTTTCAGCCCACAATGTTGTGCTAACCCTTGAACCTACTCCAAGATCAATAAAACCCTTTCCTTCCACAAGACCCTCCATTCTTCTTTCATCTATGTGCCTATCAAAGAGTTTCTGAAATGTTCATGTTGCATCAGCCTCTATCACCAGTACTTTCCATGTTCCTACCACTCTGTGTTAAAAAAAACCCTCTCCCCTCCACTATACTTTCCTCTAAACACTTTAAAGTTGTGCCACCTTGTATTAACCATTTCCACTGTGGGGAAAAGTCTCTGGCAGTTTACTCTATTTATGCCTCTTTTTATCATGTCCTCCTTGATTGTCACCTGTCTTTCTCATTCTCTCCAAAGAGAAAAATTCTAGTTCTCTCAACCACAGCAAACACGAGGAAATCTCAACCAGACATGCTCTCTGATACAGGCAGCATCCTGGTAGATCTCCTCTACACCGTCTTTAAAGTTTCCATATCCTTTCCATAACAAGGTGACTAAAACTGAACACAGAACTCCAGGTATGGTCTTGCCAGGGTTTTATAGAGCTACAATATTACTTTGTGGCTCTTGAACTCAACCCTCTGTCTATTAGTCCAACACATTGTATGCCTTCTTCATGATCCTATCAACTGGCTTGGCAACTTTGAGGGATCGACGGAGATGAACCTCAACATCCCTCTGTTCCTCCACACAGCTAAGAATTCTACCATTAACCCCATGTTCTGCCTTCAAGTTCAATCTTCCAAAGTGACTCACATAACACTGTTCCAGAGTGAACTCCATCTGCAACTTCTCAGACTATCAATGTCCCATTGTGACGAACAACAATCTTCTGCACTGTCCACAGTACTACCAACCTTCATGTCATCTGCAAACTTACTCACCCACCCTTCCATCTCCTCATCCAAGCAATTTATAAAAGATCAGAAAAAGAGGGGCTTCCAAATAGATCCCTGCAGAACCCCATTGGTCACCATACCCCCAGGCAGAATATGGTCCACCTAATACCAGAATCTGCCTTCTGTGGACAAGCCAATTCTGAATCCACTGCTCTGTCTTCATCAATTTGTTCTATCACTTCCTCAAAGAATTCAATCAGGCTTGTGAGGTACAACCTGCCCCTCAAAAAGCCACATTGACTATCTCTAATCAGACTATGTTTCTCTAAATGCTTGTAAATCATGTCTTCAAGAATCTTCTCCAATAGTTTGCCCACCACTGATGCAAGACTTACATGTCTATAATTACCAAGTTTATCCCCATTACCTTTCTTGCACAAAGGAATAACATTTGTCACCCTCCAACTGGCAGTAGTCCTGTGGCCAGTGAGGATGCAAGGATCATTACCATAGGAATCGGAGGTATATGCCGACCGTCCCAGAGAACCTTCCTATCCCAATGTTTTGCAAAAGTTCAAGCACATTCTCTTTCTTAACACCAACATGTCCCAGCACATCAGCCTGTTCTACATTGTCCTCATATTTGACATGGTCCCTCTTACTGGTGAATACTGAAGTATACATTAAGATTCTCTCCTACCTCTGATCCAGCCGCGTGTCCTCTTTTATCCCTGATCTAGTCATCCTCTAGTCACTCCAGTCATCCACCTTTTCTTCATGTACGTGTGTAATGTCTTGGAGTTTTCCTAACTTTGCCTCGCCAAAGCCTTCTCATGTTCTCTTCTAGCTCTCCCAAATCCCTTCTGAAGCTCCTTCCTGGCTACCTTATAATTCTCAAAGACCTGCCTGATGCTTGTTTCCTAAACCCCAAGTACTGTATGCTCCTGTCTTCCACTTGGATAGATGCTCCACATCTCTTGTCACCATACCGTTTTCTCCATGCCTCAATGGGACAAACGTATCCACAACCCCACGCATGTGATCCAGAAACAACCTGCACATTTACGTTGTGAATTTCCCTGCGTACATCTGTCCCCAATTTACACTCCCAAGTTCCTGCCTAATAGCATCATATTTCACCCTCACCCAATTAAATACTTTCCCATACCGCCTGCGCCTGGTCCTCTCCAAGGCTATGGTGAAGATCAGGGATTTGTGGTCATCCATCTCCAAATTGCTCCTGACAGGTTTATTGCCCAGTACCAGATACATTACAGGCTCTGCTCTAGTTGGCCTGTCAGGAATCCTTCCTGAACAAACAGAACAAATTCTGCTCCATCTAATCCTTTTGCAGGGCTGTGATGCTGATCAATATTAGGAAAGCGGAAGTCACACATGACCATGACCCTGTTAATTTTGTATCTTTTCAAATCTGCCTCCTGATTTATACTTCAGCTTTCTGTTGCTACTAGTGAGTTTACAGAATACACCCAATAGATTATTACTCCCTTCCTACATCTGACTTCCACCGACACTGACTCAGTAGACAATCCCTCCATCATGCCCTCCCTTTCTGCAGCTGTGATAAAATATCCCTGATTAGCAATGCCACTCCCCACCTCTTCTACCTCACTCCGTCCCTTTTGGAACATCTAAACCCCAGAACATCCAGCTGCCATTCCTGCCCTTGTGACAGCCAAGTCTCTGTAATAGCCACGTCCTAATTCCATGTACTGACCTATGCACTAAGTTCCTCACCATTGTCCCTAATACTTCTCACATTAAAGTAGACACTTCTCAACCTATCCAGCTAATTGCAATTATGCTTTTTCCACTGTCTGTCCTTCCTCACAGTCTCTGCATCCACCTTTACAGCAACTACACCATCCTCTTATACGACCATAAGACACAGGAGCAGAATTAGGCCATTCAGCCCACCGAGTCTGCTCCTCCATTCCATCACGGCTGATCCCAGATCCCACACAACCCCATGCACCTGCCTTCTCGCCTTATCCTTTGATACCCTGACTGATCAGGAAACTACCAACTTCTGCCTTAAGTACACCCACGGACTCTGCCTCCACTGTGATCTACGGCAGAGCATTCCACAGATGCACTAATCTCTGGCTAAAAAAATTCTTCCTTATCTCTGTTCTAAAAGGTCACCCCTCAATTTTGAGGCTGCGCCCTCTAGTTCTGGATACCCCATCCTCTCCACATCCACCCTATCCAGTCCTTTTAACAGTCAGTAGGTTTCAATGAGAATCCCCCACATTCTTCTGAATTCCAGTGAGTACAGGCCCAAAACTGCCAAACACTCCTCACATGTTGATCTCTTCATTCCCAGAATCATCCACATAAACCTCTTCTGGACTCTGTCCAATGACAACACATCCGTTCTGAGAAACGGGGCCCAAAACTTGAGAGTTTTTAATCTATGTTCTCATCCCCTCTCCAAAAGCTTAGCAAAGCTGCTGTAAAGAGACACTGCTTGGAAAACAGCTACAGACAAGATTAAAGCTGCATCCTGTTGGAACACCTGTTGGAATAAGTAGAGGTCTGAAATAATATGCCTCTGAAACGGCAAGAGAAAAAGACATGCTAGAATCTTTTCAATAAACTACTTTACAATAGCACGTAGACTGTGTAGAACAGGGCTGTGGAGATGCAAACCTAAATTAAGCCTAGGATAAACTTTGGCTGTATAAACTATTCAATTTCCAATAGGATAAACCTTGGCAGAATAAACTATTCAATTTCCATGTAATCCAAGCCTCTGGGCAAAGGACAGGGTGAAAAAGAATTTTCTGTGCAAAAGAACATTTGAGAGTCAGTAATAATGACCTGTTTATTTATGTGTAAATCATCCATTCCCCACATCACCACCGAAGGTGATGAGCCACAATTCAAAGAACTAATAGAACGTAAAGTACTAGATATACTAAGCTAGCTCAGAGTGCACTGTACTTCTACTGCATTATAACATTGCACGATTATATAAATATTAGATAAGCAAAGTAACTCCACCATGGACTGTCCCAAGCCCAGCTGTGAAAGGAAGAGGACTGGCTACGGGGCTACAGTCCTATCCTGTAAAAACCCAGTGCTACAGAAACAACAACAGAAGCCTCCAAGGCATCATCCCTGGGAGAGGAAGGATACACCAAGAAGAGACAAAGTGAAAAATGGCCTAGGACTGCGGATTCTTGCCAGCTACTGTCAGCAGCCTATGCCCCAGTAGGGGTGATGGGCTTAAGAAGGAGGAGGTAGACAAAATAGTTGATTCAGAACAATATGAAGACAGTGGGCTGAAGGGCCTGTAACAGCACAGGATGATTGCAATGTCCTGTATATTCTGAGCTTCTCATCTTACTTTTAAACTTCAAATACTCAAGAATCTCCACCCCATAAATATTTTACTCATAAATATAAATGCTTTTTCTTTCTCCTGAAATATTTCACATCACCTTGCTCCACATGAAATTTCATAGGGCTTTACCTACTCATATTCTACCTATATATATTCTACTGAAATCAACTTAGTCATCTGAACAATTAGCATTTTCCCTCCTTTGGTTCCTTTTTAAATGACATGTGCAGTTAGTGAACCAAACGCAAATCAAAATCCTTCAGGCTTTCTGGAGTAAGTTCATTACTTGGTTAAATTCAATTTATTATGGTGAAGTCCTCATGAAATGGAAAACAAAAGACGTTATTCTGTCCATCTTAACAAAATAATTTTACTTCAGTTACCAACAAGCTCAACAATCAAGCAGTCACAACTGATAGCTCTTCTTAGGCAGTCCCTCAGGATCAAGGATAATTTACTACTGTTTCTTCTCCAGTCTAGTGGATGCTTGAGACGATTCGTGAAGCCAATGTGTAAATCACAGGTGGGATGAGGTGGGCAGCTTGCCAGACTTGGGGCATCTACAATACACACACAGAAAATAGAAGTCGTAGAACCAGCACGGGACGGTAGAGTTTTTAAGTGTACATCCACCAGGAGGCCAGATCTTCAGAAACACCACCATTTTCAGCTGTGGCAGGGCAGGAGGGATGATCAATCTCAGCTTCCTCCTAGTCATCAAAGACTCTTCAATTAACTTCATTCACTCAGAGGTAACAAAGGCCATGGAGCCAGAACTAACCATGCCTTCAGCAAATTCATTCCAGTGCAGTTGCAACACAGCACCTACTAAATAATGTGGGAAATTGTTCATGTTTATCATCTTCATAAAAAGTAGGATAATCCTAGCCGGGTGATTATCACCCAGTTTACTTTTAATCAGTAGTCAAAGATGTCCTCAACAGTAATATTAAATCACAGGTATTCAACAGTAAACTGGTTAACAATGCCTAGCTTGCATTTCGCCAAGATTAACTGGCTCCTGATCAAAAGGTGTTCACGCTTCAATCAGACCAACGAGCTGAATTCCAGAGAATCGAGGTACCGTATGACCAAAAGTGACGTTAAGAAGTCGTGGTCAAGCACATCAAAACGTATCATGTAGAAGAGCACTCCAGTGGTTACAACCAAACCCAAGTCAATAAAGACCACTGTAGTTGTTGGAAGTCAGTTATACTTCTTTTGAGACATCGTTGCAGAAGTTTCTCAGGGCAGTGGTCCTCAGCTGTTTAATGAGTGACCTTCCTTCCATTATAAAGTCAGACACAGAGATGATCACACCAAGGAACTCACAAAATTCACTTCCATTTATAACTCTTCAGCAAATGAATTAGTCCACATCCTCTTGCAGCAACACCCATTCAGGCATAGACTGATGAGTATCATCCTTGCCACAAACCCACCAAGAAATTACTCATTTGAGAGGATATACTCACTCTTGGATATTCAATGATATCACCATTATGAGGCCATTTAGCATCAATATTCTCAAGGTCATTACTCAAATGGACAAGTCGATAAACACTATAGCTCCAGCATCAGTCAGCTCGATTGTTACTCAATCCCCTCTAAAACCTCACCATTATGTATCGCCTACAAAAAAAATTACAATTAACTGACAAGTCATAGACTATTCTGATGTGGAGATATACGATCACTGTGAGATAAAAATCCTTAAACCTTCCTTACCAATGCCATTGTAGGCGTAACTTCATCAAAGAGATTAGCATTTCAAGTTAGCTCCTCACCTGGGCTGATAAATATTTTAGGGATATGAAATTGCTGGCTTCCCACTAACATCCAGATCCTGAAAAATGAATGAGAGAAAAGCTATGCAATTCTGTCACATACAAACACAAATGTTGACTTATAATTAAATTAAGAAATCGGAGGAGAAGCCTCTGAACAAATGCCTTTCTTAAGAATACAGATTACATTTCCATAATCTGCTAGGGTGCAATTTGAACTCCAGATCTTTGTCTGCCTGTCCAGGACTGTATCTGCCATGCTAACATTCCCAAGTACAGTGATAAGGAACAATAATGGAAACCTTTAATTTGCCATGGTTGAGAAGCCCACAATTAAGAGACAAAAGTCTAAAATTAAGCATCTGAATTTCAGACAGAGGGCATTGAACTACCTGAAAACACTTGGTTAGGAGTGCATACTTCAACAAATAGAAAGAGAAATGTGATTCCAGTAGACCAAAGCTAACAACTGGATTACCATGGCTTTGGATTCAGTTCTTGCTTCAGAGATGTGTGATCCTAAAAGCATCAAGCCAGACCTTGAAGTTACAGTGGCATGCAAAAGTTTGGGCACCCCTGGTCAAAATTTCTGCTACTGTGAATAGTTAAGCGGGTAGAAGATGAACTGATCTCCAAAAGTCACAAAGTTATTAAAGGTGAAACATTCTTTTCAACATTTTAAGCAAGATTAGTGTATTACTTTTGTTTTGTACAATTTTAGAGTGGAGAAAAAGGAAAGGAGCACCATGCAAAAGTTTGGGCACCCCAAGAGATTTGAGCTCTCAGGTAACATTTACCAAGGTCTCAGACCTTAATTAGCTTGTTAGGGCTATGGCTTGTTCACAATCATCATTTGGAAAGGCCAGCTGATGCAAATTTCAAAGCTTTATAAATACCCTGACTCCTCAAATGTTCTCGCAACAATCAGCAGCCATGGGCTCCTCTAAGCAGCTGCCTAACCCTCTAAAAATTAAAATAAACAATGCCCACAAAGCCGGAGAAGGCTATAAGAACACAGCAAAGCGTTTTCAGGTAGCCGTTTCCTCAGTTCGTAATGTAATTAAGAAATGGCAGCTAACAGGAATGGTGGAGGTCAAGTTGAGGCCTGGAAGACCAAGAAAACTTTCCAAGAGAACTGCTCGTAGGATTGCTAGAAAGGCAAACCAAAACCCTTGTTTGACTGCAAAAGACCTTCAGGAAGATTTAGCAGACTCTGGAGTTTGCAAAGGAACATCTAAACAAGCCTGATGCATTTTGAAAACAAGTCCTGTGGACTGATGAATATAAAATAGAACTTTTTTGCTGCAATGAGCAAAGGTATGTTTGGAGAAAAAAGGGTGCAGAATTTCATGAAAAGAACCCCTCTCCAACTGTTACACACGGGGGTGGATCGATCATGCTTTGGGCTTGTGTTACAACCAGTGGCACGGGGAACATTTCACTGGTAGAGGGAAGATTGAATTCAATTAAAAACCAGCAAATTCTGGAAACAAACATCACACCATCTGGAAAGAAGCTGAAGATGAAAAGAGGATGGCTTCTACAACAGGATAATGATCCTAAACACACCTCAAAATCCACAATTGACTAACAAAAGAGGCGCAAGCTGAAGGGGCAGGGCCTTTCACATACTCCATTATTCTAACTTTATCCTTTACCTGTATCCTTTAAAGTTGTTCCGATGGTTGACCAACTGCAACCTAAAACTTCTCCAATGACTGATGGTATTTCACCTCTTTCCAATCGCTTTATTATTTCCACTTTATTTTCAATCGTGATTGTTTTCCATCAGCAGAACAGAAAACTGCAGATTTTATGTTCTATCACTGAGCAGCAGTGAACCGTCTGATTGGCCTATCAGAGTTCTCTTTAGGAACTAGTTAACTTGATCAGCATTTCTGATCTGGCTATTGTTCACGATCGCATCTAATAAAAAGATACAGCAGGTCCTCTACTCCCCCGGGTCCTAAAGTCCACCGCACTGAGACAGGTTAAATGGGACAAGTGGGGGTGGTGCTGACTGGAAAAGGGGGGGGGGGGGGGGTCAGGGTGAATCTTGCTAAGAAATATTTAAGCCAAATACAAAGTTACACACTCAACAGTGTTAAGGGCAATGACTTAAAATGACAGACGGCGTCGTGATCCGACTTAAAATGGCAGACGGCGTTCTCCTCCCTCTGTTCTTAAGTACGAGCTGTCCGTAAGTCAGACGTTCATAACTCAGGGACTGCCTGTGATCTTGCTTAAAATATTAAAGAAATATGTCATCTTTAACTTTATGCCTTTTGGAAATCAGGTCATCTTTTACTTGCTTAGCTATTCACAGTAACAGAAATTTTGACCAGGGGTACCCAAACTTTTGCATGCCACTGGAAAAATAGCCATTAGCTGTCACCAACCTAGAATTAGGTTGCTCACTTGGATCAAGAGAGGACTTTCCCCTTCCTTGATGCCAGTTTCAGAGGACAAACTGCACTGAAGAACATTGGTGTTGTCAATCAGGCTTGAAGAATTCTCAATGGCCACAAACCAGAAAGAAAATTCATCATTTACATGTAATTTCTCACTCATTTTACAGAAAACCAAATAGTTTTGGACATTTTTCTTTTGATTAAGGTTGAAACTGAAATATACCACCCTGTAGAAAGATTTTAAAAATCTCAGGAATATTTATCAGAGACTGAGGGGGACAATGGCTTACGCACAAAATTAGTTTCTAAGGGGCAGATTGGAAATTCAGCAATTATGAATTGAAAGTCAAAGTTCAGTTTATTGTCATTTGCACAAGTACATGTATGTATGGTGCAATGAAATGGTATTTAATCAAATTCAGTTACATCTTACACAAGGAGGGTGAGCTTTCAATAGTTTCCACATTGAGAATATGGCATAGGAAATTCATAACAGTTTAGTATCAGATGAGCACTTGAATTGCCAAGACAGTTAAGGCTATGAACTTAATACAGATGAAGACTTGATGCTGCCATAAACATGACAGACAGAAAAGCCTATTTCTGTGCTGCTTGATTTAAAGTTCACAGTTCACAGTATATTTATTATCAAAGCATGTATACTTCATACAACCTTGAGATGTATCTCCTTGCAGACAGCCAAGAAACAAAGAACCCCAATAGAACCAGATTTAGAAGACCTCAGACCAGCACAGAGACAGGTAAACTCCACAGGAGTGAGCCAAACTGGCCTGTCACTCATCTCCAACCCCAAGACCCCAACCCCATTTCAATCTTGTCCGGCACTTAAATTGTCCAAACCTTGGATCATTCCTGGCCCAGGGGTTCGGGCCCCATCGCCTTGATATGGCCTGTATCTGACCTTTCCAATTCAGTTTGGCTGTCAAATGAATCAAACCTCAGATCTTCCCACGCCTAGCTTTGTCTCGGCACCACCACATCGAAATGCCTCCAAAACCACTCCAGCCCAACCATACTGCAACCCAGTGAGACTCCAGTTACACCGCAAAAATTGTGGATCATACAGATAATTCCGCTCAACTCCGACAGGGAAGCCACAAGCCACTGTTGGCAGTGACCGTTTACCAGAAAAAGTGTGAACAGTATTCAGCTGCTTTCTGTGCTTCATTGGCCACTAAACAAGTTGTCATTCAAACCAGAAGAAGTAGCGCCATCTTAAGCTTGTTATTTGACTTTATTGAAATAAAACTAATGTCAAAGCACTAGTTCTTATCAATTTCCTATAGGAAAATTGCAATGCCCCAGTGCTATGAGGTACAAGACTTTCAACAGTAACTGGTGCTTAGCTGCTCATGAAAATGCCATAAGTTGCTTTCAGTTTCAAAGCATGTTTTGACGGTTACATTGCTATGCCAACAGCAAATGCTGGACATTTATCTTCCGTTCTCTTCATACTCTAAGCCTGCATTAAACTGTTTATAATGTCCCACATGATCCAAAACTGAATTTGTAGCCCCAAATCCTATCACAGGGATAACTAACTTCAAAATCCCTAGCATCATCTTTGTTTGCCTGGAATCACCCGGCTGATATTGAATCCCTCAGCCAATCAGCAATACTCCTCCAGCTGGATCCTGAACTTCGCCTTGTCAAAACCTCAAACAATAGATGCTAAACTGCAGCAGGTTTCATTCATTATTATTCCTTTTGCTTATTGACCAATTTTTTGGCTCCTGGTCTACCAGCCAATGAATATTCAACATTCTCAAATTATGTTCAACTGATGAACGTCAACAACTCCAGTCGTGTTGCTCACCATTCCTGTAACCTTTAGAGTTGCAGCTGTACCTCCAACACCAACCATCCCAGACTGTTCTCTTGTGCATCCCCAAATTCCTTGTGGGAGAGACAGTCAAACAATGAATAGAGCCATTGCCTCAAATTGCCAGAGACCCAAGTTTAACCTTGGCCTCAGGTGCTGACTGTGTCAAGTTTGCACATTCTTCCCATCATCATTTGGTATTCTCCCGGTGCCTCACTTTCCCCCTACATCCCAAAGACAAAAGGATTAGGAGGTTAAATGGTCATGGCAATTAATCTGTACTGGCAGGTTAGTGGCAGAATCCCAAGGGCTGTTGATGACAATAACTATAAGGGAATTAATAAAGGATTAGTGCATATATTTGCATAAATGTCACTGCAGACTCTTTGGGTTAAAAGGTCTTCTTTATGACTCTAGGACTCCTTCATACCTACCAAGACAAAGCATAACTTACACTATTTATAAATTACTCACTTAACTAAGTTCTTAATTATGAAACCTAATATCTCCTTTCCTTGTTTGATTCAATCTTACACTGACTATACACCCATAGACTATTTAGTGGAGCTTCTTGCAAAAAGTGTACTTATGAGTTTCCTATCATCAGACCTAGTAGCAGAATTAGGCCATTCATCCCATCGAGCCTGTTCCACCATTCAATCATCGCTAATTTATTTTCCTTCTCAAACCCATTCCCTTGCCTTTTGCTGTAATGTTTGACACCCTTATTAATCAGGAACATATCAACCTCCACTTTAAATATACCCAGTGGCTTGGTTTCCACCACCATGACAATGCATTCCACAGATCTACTCATTCAGAATTCAAGGTAAATTTATTACTAAAGCATACACAGGTCACCGCGTGCAACCCTGAGATTCGTTTAATGTGTACTCAATAAATCTATAGAATAACAGCAACAGAATCAATGAAAGACCTCCCAACTAGGAAATTCAACCAGAGTGCAGACAACAAACTGTGCGAATACAAAATGAAGAAATAATAATAAATATCGGGAACATGAGATAGAGTCCTTGAAAGTGAGTCCATTAGTTGTGGGGCATTTCAATGATGGGCAATTGAAATTGAGTGAAGTTATCCCCTTTGATTCAAGAGCCTGATGGCTCAGGAGTAGTAATTGTTCATGAACCTGGTGATGTGAGTCCTGAGGCCTCCTGTAACTTCTTCCCTTTGGCAGCAGCAAGAACAGCGCACATCCTATGTAGTGGGGGTCCCTGATGATGGATGCTGCCTTCTGTGACAACATTTTGTATAGATGTGCTTAATGGTGGGGAGGACTTTACCTGTGATGCACTGGACCATATAAATTACCTTTTGTAGGATTTTCCTTTAAAGGGCATTGGTGTTTCCATACTAGGCTGTGATGCAGCCAGTCAATATACTCTCTGTTACACATCTCTATAACTTTGTCAACGTTTTAGATGTCATGTCAAATCTTCCGCAAACTCCTAAGAAACAGAGGTGTTGCGCTTTATTCGTAATTGCGCTCTGGGGCTCAGGACAGTTCCTCTGAAATAATAACACCCAGGAATTTGAAGTTGCTAACCCTCTCCACCACTGATCCTCTGATGAGGACTGGCTCAAGGACTTCTGGTTTCCCTCTCCTGAAGTCAATAATCAACTCATTGGTCTTGCTGACATTGAATAAATTACTATTGTTATTGCACCACTGAACCAGATTTTCAATCTCCCTCCGATATGGCAGTGGTGTCACCAGCAAACTTGAATATGGCATTGGAGCCGTGCTTAGCCACGGAGTCATAAGTGCAAACTGAGCAGAGCAGGGAGTTGAGTACACCTGCTCTGATGGTTATCGTGGAGATGTTCCTGCCAATCCAAACCGACTGGGGTCTGCAAGTGAGGAAATCCAGGATCCTATTGCACAACGTATTAATGACCACTTCTTAGAGATCATTGATTGGTTTTGCAGGGATAAAGGTATTAAATGCTGAGCTGTAGTTGATAAAGAGCATCCTGATGTGTGCATCTTTGCTGATGGATGTTCCAGGGCTGGAAAAGAGTTAACAGTTACCGTTTCGGGCTGAGACCCTTCATCAAGTGAGTCTCTGCCCGAAACGTCGACCATATTCTTTTCCAAAGATGCTACCCGGCCTGCTGAGTTCCTCCAGTATTTTGTGTATGTTGCTCTGATGTACACCTGTTACTTCAGACGGCATATTGCAGCAGATCCAAGTTACTTCTCAGGCGGGATTTGATATGTTTCATCGCCAACCCCTGAAAACACTTCATCACCGTGGATGCAAGTGCAACTGGGCAATAATCACTGAGGCAGGCACCACGCTCTTCTTGGGCACTGGTATAATTGAAGCCTGTATGAAGCAGGTGGGTAACTCACACTGCTGAAGCAAGAGGTTGAAGATCTGAGTGACGACTCCAGCCAGCTGACCAGCACAGGTACTTGTCCAAGTACCTTGTCTGAGTCAAATGTCTTTCGTGGGCTCACCCTCCTGAAGGCAGCTTGCATTCAGCTTCAGAGACTGAAATCATGGGATTATCGGGAGATGGGGGAGTTTATGATGGTTCCTCCATGCCTTGATGGTCAAAACGAGCAGAGAAGGTATTGAGCTTATCTGGAAGTGAAGCCCTGTTGTCGCCTGTGTCACTTGATTTAACTTTATAAGATGTTATGGTATTCAAACCCTCCCACAACTGTCAAGCATCCTTCACTGATTCAAGTTCATCCTCTGCTAAAGAAATTCTTTCTCACAAATAATGCTTTCTCACATATAATTCTTCCTCATGTGTGTGCATTTTCACATTTGGTCCTCAATTACTACATAAGATGCTGGAAGCCTACAACTTGCTTACTTAGTGAAGATCAACTATCATGCTCAGAGAAAGACATTAATATTTATTTATAAAACTATAGGATATCGGAGCAGAATTAGGCCATTTGGCCCATTAAGTCTTCTTTACCATTTCATCATGGCTCACCTATGTACCTCTCAGCCCCAATCTCCAGCCTTCTTGTATCCCTTCATGCCATGACCAATCAAGATTTTATCAACCTCTGCCTTAAATATACTCAATGTCTTGGTCTCCACAGCCATCCGTAGCAACAAATTCCACACATTCACCACTCTCAGGCTAAAGAAATTCTTCATCTCCATTCTAAAAGGATATCCCTCTATTCTGAGGCTGTGTCCTCTGGCCTTAGACTCCCCCACCATAGGAAACATTTATAATGCATTTCTATTCGAACCTCAATGCTATCAAAACATTTATTTCTATTGCTACTTTCCTGTTATCGTCCTGAGCTTTTGGACACACTTAAAGTTATTTACAGACGAATTTCATTCTGTGAATATAAAGTTGCAGATGTTATTTGAGCAACAGATATTAGGTCCAAATAACGATAGTATCTGAAGCAATCTGAGCACTTTAATTGGCTTGTTTGCTGACTGCTGATGGATTTTTTTCCCCATTGACTATTCAAATATAGGGACTGATTGTCTACTTTTTGAGCTTTGATTGCTTTATGGCCGTCAAAAATCCATTTCCAGGCATGGCAGAAGGACAGTGCAGATTGTTAGGCAGGAGATTGGAGGAAAAAAACATGTTAAGCACAGACTAGTTATGATGTGCAATTCACTGCCTCCAAGGGAGAGAGAAATAAAGTGATTCAGACTTTCAAAACTGAATTGTACAAGCATTCGAAGGAATGATGGCAATAGTTTAGAAAAAAAACAGGGTAAACATTCAATGGCATTGCTGATGGGAGCTAGCAGAGACTCAATGGGCTAACTGGCCTCCTTCTGTGTAAATATGATTCTAACCAGGGATTCCTAACCTTGGATCTATGGACCCTCGGTTAATGATAGAGATCCATGGCATAAAAAAGGCTGGGAATCCCTGTTCCATGACCATCTTCCCTCTTCACAAGCAAAGATGCACAACGTAAGCATTTTCAGCCATATTTATCAAAAGTTCCAATTTGAAGATCCATTACAGCCTCCTCCTGAAGAATCCTGTGGCACAAAAGGCAGTTTCCATTACAGTTTAGTCAGTATATCAAAAATATCTGAGATCATTGGCTCTTCCATCAACAATCCAGAATAAATATTTCCTCTGAGGGGTTGTAACTCTAGTCGAACTGCTACAGCATAACTACAACATGGGTGTCTACCCTAGAAAGCAGCACTTACTCAACTAATTGAAGGTTTGCCAAAATATTGTACAGGAATTCCAACAGAAACAAAACACCAATAGAATGGGATTAACACAAGGAACAATTTTACTAATGGAGATCACAGGACACCTTATAGGCCTGATTTTAATCTCACAAGTCAATGAATATGTTGTAAAAAAAGATCACTCCCTACTTTGTACATAGTTCTCTTATTTGGATTGTTCTTTCTCTCCTCTCTTTTCTATGAGCGTATACCTCAGATAATTTTAATGTGGGGATTTGTGACAAATATGATTATATGATATATATGTACAGTATCTAAAATACATCTTATGGAAATGCTTGTTTGATGATAAACTTCAATAAAAAATAATATACAAAAAAGAAGAGAAATAAACATCATGCAAACAGTAACCACAAGCAAATAGCATTCTGAATTTAAGTCCACAGGAGTTCCATAGTTTAGCGTGGAGACGAGTGAACATCGTAGAGCAGCAATCTTAATTGGCCTGTACCTCGCCTGAGGCCTTGACACCCTGACCTTTCTGACACCTTGACCTTTTCAATCTGGCCCAGCACTTAAATCTCGGTCCAAACAACAGGTTCTGCCACTTGGATACGCCGGACTTTGCCGCATCGATTCTGCCTGTACCCGATCTTTCGTGCTCTTCCACACTCACCAACAGACCCACCGGCCTCGCCTTGGTTCTGCAACACTGAACTGCCTCCAAGTTACAGATGATTACTTACAATGCTGCCAGAAAAGGAGTGATGAACAAAGTATTTAGTTAACACAGGGGTCACCAACCTTTTTTGCACCGCGGACTGGTTTAATGTTGACAATATTCTTGCAGACCGGCCAATGGGGGGGGTGGGGGGTGGGGTGTTAATCACGACCAGAATATAGGTGATAAGTCAACAATAGTCACTTATAAGTGGCTAATATACTCAATTTCGTTTCTAAAAAGGTTTATCTAACAAATTTAGTATTAAACACACAGCGCATATTTTCCTCGCATGAATATAGTGATAAGTCAATTATAACTCACTTATAAGTCAATAGCATCAAAACATTTTAAGTAATGTTTGGATATTAAACACACACCACATATTTTCCTCGTATGAACATATAAAATCATTGCAACACACCAGTGAGAGGACAAGGTAAGGGCTGGAGGTCCCTGTACCGGGGCCACGGCGGTCGCAGTCCGGAGAGAGTGACCGTCCGAGCGAGGAGTGTGACAGGGCGTGCGCCCACCCCCCCTTGTAGGTAGGTAGGATCTATCGGCCGACAAAAGTTTGGCTCGAGGGATGACTTTCAGTAGATCGCAGCAAGGTAGCTGCTCTGCTACTTACAAAACCCTGAACCCAAATTAGGTCCTCTGCGAATATTTTAGCACCGGGTTCCCCACGAAAATTCGGTGTGCTAAGCAGGTTCAGAGGCAGCGCCCATCTGTCCATGCTCCAGGCTAGTATCAACGGCACTTCTCTCCGGCCGCGCGAGGCGGCTGGTTACCCAGGGCCCACCAGTGATCCCTGGCGCTAGGGTATCACTGCATTTTGGCGACTGATGACCTCGCCTGGGTTCAAGTTCAACAGTAGGCGTGACAGGCAATGAGGAAAGGTGCAGCTGACTCATATTGTTTCATATCACCAAATCATATTGTTTCCTCGCGGCCCAGTAGCACATGCTTTGCAGCCCGGTGGTTGGGGACCACTGAGTTAACACACACAAAATGCTGGAAGAACTCAGCAGGCCAGGCGGCATCTAATAAAGTGCACAGTTAACGTTTCGGGCTGGGACCCTTCTGCAGTATTTAGTTGTTTTCCTCATTTCATTAGCCACCAGCCAAAAGTCCCACAAGTTCACAAGCATCAATCACTTCAGTTTTACCCGAGTCATCAGCCACGTGGCGACTGGGAAGAGTTTTTAGCAAGGCTGAGACTGGAAAAATCAGCTTCCCTCACTGTCTGCATGCACACTCAGCACATCTTGGTGTCAAAGACCCATTTGGACAGGTATCTCACTGAAACGTGCCACAGTTTCAAAGAACACTTTTGATGAGCTCAAATGGCACAGTCGACTGCAGGTTCTTTTGCATCACCATCTGTGCCATACCATCCCTCCCTGATTTTACTCTCAAGCACAGACACATAAATCTGCGAGATTCCAAAGTAACACTGATTACGTGAAAGGACAGTATTTTTTGAGACTACTTATGAAGAAAATGAGTGGAAAGGAAGGGGATAGAGGCCAGAATAAGATAGGGAAGGGTGAAGAGTACAAACTGGCAGGTCATGAGTAAGATCAAGTGAGGGAAAAGGTGAGAGTGGGTGGGGAAGGGGGTTTAAATTAGATGGAAGGGTACAGGTGGAAGATTTAAAGAGCTGAAGAAGAAAGAATCTTTTAGGAGGGGACAGGGGACCAAGGAAGAAAGTGAAGGAGGAGGGGACCAGAGGGAGGTGATAGGCAGATGAAGAGAAAGGGTGAGAGGCTAACTGGAATGGGGAATGGAAGAAGAGAGGAGGTAGTGGCAAGAAATTACCCAAAGTTAGAGAAATTGATATTCGTGCCATAAGGTTGGAGACTACCCAGATTGAATACGTGGTCTTGCTCCTCCAACCAGAGCTTGGCCTCATCACGGCAGCAGAGGATGCCATTGGCAAACATGGCAGAATGGGAAGGCAAAGTTGAAGTTAAATAGCCACCGGAAATTCTGCCTTCTGCGGTGGACGGAATGAAGATGCTTGAAAAAGTGGTTCCCCTACATACACCAGAAGATCCCAACAGATCTGCAGAGAATGAGTCTAGCTTCCTGACCTTGGGGAGTGGGAAATGTTTTCCCTCTGAGTTTAAAACGAGAACAGCAAGCATTATGAGGGAAAATTAGGTTTGATTCATGGAAAGCAGTCTGAAAGAAAGTTTTTCCTTCAGAGTTTTAACACGCAGAATTCTCAAACCAGGAAGCTAAAGATCCTTTCTTTGTCACTATTCACTCATTTGCTATAATTTGGTAACAGAGACAGCCTGACCCTCAGGCGCTCCCAGTATTTTGCTATTGCCACACCCCAATATAACTCACCTACAAGAGATTCTGCTCACAAACTGTCATTTCTGGAATATAAAACTGGTAAATTCTCAGAATGTGCTATCAAAAAGCAAGAAATAGAATCCTTCTAATTACTGCAATCTTCAAGACCTCACAAAGTGATGGAAAGGGTAGTCACAGTGCTCTTAACTGATACCTGTAATAACTTTCTTATTGATCCTTAATTTGATTTTTGTCAGGTGACTGATCCAGTGATTTGTTTTAAACCAGCTTTCATCCAAATGTGGATGACAGGGTGAATTCCAGAGGTGAAATCCCAGTGCTATAAGGTATACTTATGGGTATACAAAAAGCAGCATTTGTCTCCGTGAGCTCAAGGTATACCTTTTTTAATGCCGTGGACCAATAACATTAAGGAGTCCATGGAACCTAGGTTAGAAATCCCTGCTGCTTGGGAGATCAAATTCAACTTGACAATGGCTAATTTGAACCCAACCTTTGCCAGAAAAATAAACACCTCCGACTCGCGACTGAACTGCTTAATGATGAAACACTAAATATTCATCAGGAACTCCGCAACCAAGCAGTAATGCCTGCAAACAGATTACAAAACCTAGTGGTTCAGTTATAGAATCTCTTGAACTCCATTCATCATGGCATTTAAGAAACTACAAGTAGTTAAATAAGTTTATTATTTAAATATAAAGAAACTACTGGATCAGTGTGAATATACAGTGTAGCTGCATCACTCATGTTTAGGAAAGGGAACCTCTAAACATTGCGCAGTCAAACCTCTGTGTACCTCCAGACCCACCCGTGTATCGAGATCTAAATTGCGGTGTGCTCGGCAGTAATGAGGAATGGAACCAAGTGCCATCATTGCAAATGATGCCCACATTCCATAATAAGCAAGCCCACAAACAGAATTAAGATGGGAGCAGAGGTCGATAATTCAGCCCTGCAGCACCATTCAATATGATAACGTTTGATCATCCACTTCAATACCTCGTTTCCACCTCCCCAAATTGCTTCATCCCTTCAGCATTTAGAAAGATTTCTATCGTGTTCTTCAATCTATTTGATGATTTGGCTTCCGCTGCTTTGAGAATTCCACACATTCATCAACCTCGTGAAGAAATTTCTGACTACCTGTCAAAATGGCATACCCTGAAGTTCTGACTCCTGTTTCTGGACTCCCTATTCATTGATATCACCTTTCCTGAATCTAGTCTGTCTAACCTTACTAAAATTTTATAGGTTTTGATGAAATCTTCTCTCACTGATCTACCTCCACTGAATATTGACCTTAACAAACCCAGTCTCATTGCCAGTCCTGCCACCCCAGGAAAGAGCCAATTAAACTGTTGCTGTATTCCCTCCCCAATGAAAATATTCCTGCTATATACCATAACTCCCGAATAGACCCTAACAGACCCATTAACCAGATCCACAGTATGCTTCAATATTACACTGTGTGTAATGCCTTTGCAAAATCAGTACTACTCCTTTTGGTGAGAGACACTTACCCTCAATGAGTTCAACAGTTTCAGATAATCAACACTTCCCCAGGGCTATGTTCTACCTTGATCTCAGATGCTGCCCATGTCCATTCAGCCTGCTTTCTCAGAGTTCATGTACACCTCGCCTAGACACAACCCATGATAGGCAACCGGCTACCTCGTTGTAGGTTTTTGCAAAGAGAATTCTTTCATCTTCCCCTTCGCTGCTGCATCAGGAACTCTTTTCAATTCCGATGGAAGGCTGATGATCTGAAATGTTGACTGTTTCTCTCTCCTCAGATGCTGCTGAGCCTGTTGAATATTTCTAACTTTTTTTTAAGCCAGAGATATTGGAGTGGAGAGAAAATCAGTGGTAACGGGAACCAGAAATGGACAGGTAATCTAATTCAATCAACTCACACACACAATACTGAAGGAACTCAGCAGGTCAGGCAGCATCTATGGAAAAGAGTACAGTCGACGTTTCGGGTCAAGACCCCTCATCAGGGAATCTAATTCACCAGTTTACCACTTGGGTGAAGTTCATCCCAGAGAGTATTAGCAGAAAAGTAATCCATGTTCAAACTCAATACCTACATGAACCCCTGAATGGCAAACGAGAAGTCAAATCATTCCTTTTCCGGGTCTACATTGCACACAGCAGGGAACAAACTGGGGTCAGTCCAATGTTGTGCATGGGCACTGTACTCTTGAAATCCCTTTGACACTGTGGCTAGATGCAGCTGGAGAACTAACAGGGAACTAACAAGGAACTAACGAAGAAATAGTCTGAAACCAGCTGCTTGGAAACAAAGTTGTTTAGTACATGGTACTGTGGAGGGGAAATTAATTTTGCACATCTTCAGGATGGGTAGAATTAGAGGGAATTAAGCTGCTCTAACAGTATTCAAACACTGTGTGCCCATGACTTACTAGTGGCTTTACAATATGGACAAAGGAACTGAGCTCGAACATTGTAATTACGAAACAGATCACTTCCACAATGACAAAACGACTAGCTTGAGTTTTCCTTCAGCAATCAGACCTAACATTTGTTCAAAATCCACTTTGATCAGAACACCATGCTGTCTTTCTCATATATTCAACACAGCAGGACTGGAAACAAGAAACGTAATGGTAACAAATGCAACTCAGAACTGTCTGACCTAATAGTACCCCAATAAATCATGTTAGTTTAATTTGATCACTTTGCATTTCCTGTGTCTCAGGATGTTATCAGCGCATTTTTTTTGTTTTGGTCAAACTAGTTCTCCATGCCTTTTCCCACAAAAAACAAAATCCAACAAGGTCACCTTGTAATGAGAATATAATTTCCTCACTGACTTTTACCACTATTGCTAGTTTCATTGTCTCACAGGCAGATAGTGCATTCAAACGTCATGCAAATCAACCTACCATACTTTACAGTCATCGCAGCTAACCTGCTGTGGAAATCCTCAGCTGTGTCTGCTACCTAAAAGCCTGCTTCCAGATGCTTCCTGAGCTTCACCCTGTACAGCTTTGATCTCATCCAGAAGCTAACTGCTGCATACCTCCAGTGCCTCTAATCGGAACATATTTTTAAGCAAGGCCTGACAAATGAAATTCCCATTACATTTACAATTCCATGATCTTCAAATGTCCGATCTCATCCTCGATATATCTGTATTCTCAATTTACTTAATTATTGAGACAGTGGAGTAGGTCCTTCAAGCCACAATGCCCAGCAACCTACAACTTAACAGGACATATGTCTTTGGACTGTGGGAGGAAACTGGAGCACCCGGAGGAAACCCACACTGTCATGGGAAGAATGCACGAACTCCTTACAGACAGCGGCAGGAACTGAACCCGGGGCGCCTGTACTGTAGAGCATTGTGCTAACCGCTATACTACCATGCTCGATTCCTGCATGACCGGAAATCAGAAGCAATTACATTCTTGGTCTCCCTGTCATTTTCCATTTGTACAACTAAGATCTCAAATGGCTCAGAGGATAAGGATTATTACCAAGAAACTTTCCATTTTAAATATGACTGTGTCATCACCAGAAACCAACCTAAAACCAGCACAGAGAAGGCAATTTTGCATCTTCACTTTGTACCCCTATTGATTTTTTTTTTAAAAAGCAACAAATTCTGGAAATATGAAATGGAAAAAGAAAATTCAGGAATCAGTTAGATTTGGCAGTGTCTGTGGAAAGGGAACAAAGAGTTTCAAGTCAAAGACCCTTCATCAGAACTAAGAGTAAACAGTTACAGTCTAACTTGCTGTTTAAAATGTTCTTTTACTTTCAAATTCACTCCCACTTCTCTTTCAGAAATGCCAAGCTCAAAGTTTTCTTTTGCTGCCCACAGGATTTTTATCAATCTCTTCTGCCTTATTTACTCTCAGTGGATTCACATTAAAACAATTTTTTTTTCTTTCTATAAATGTTTCCTGATCTGCTAAACAATTCTAACATTTTCTGCTTTTATTGGGAAAAGAATTTGCAAGCTGATAAACAGTACATCAGATTTTTAACACTATATTAACTAACCACGGCATTTTTACATTTTATTTCCTTTTTAGGACATTGGTATCAGTGGAAGACAGCCATTAATTGCTCATCTATAACTCACTGTTGTCCTTCAGGTACCAATCCTTGGGCAGAGCAGTTGACTTTGGTCCAAATCATTGTTTCACGGGCTATTTCTCAAGGGGTCAGGGTAGATGGGAAGAAAGGAAATGTTGAGAAATAGGGAGCTGTCACATTCAGACCCAATCTGACCACCGACTAAAAATTCAGAGAGCTCAAGCAAACCAGCACCACGTACCAGGACTATACACAAATCGCAGTGAGCAAAACAGTTCTGAATTGCCTTTGTATTTATTACTTGCCAACTATCATTGACAAAAATCACTGCTTTTTGAACACAAACCACACAGCTGATACTACTTAAAAACTGTTTGTTCTGAACACAGTATATTGTCTAACAGCCACACAAGTGCATGCGACTGACACTAGTTAGAAATTGTTCAGCAACAAGTCTCCTGCCCCATTTAATCGTCACAGTGAATAAACAAAGGCAATCCCGGCTCTTTTCTCCAATTCGTTTCAGAGCTGGCCCAAATCAGCAGCTGCCTGGATTAATTGATGGCCCAATTAACCAGAATCCATTGTATATAAAACAAGTGAAAGGAAAGGCCACACGAGTGAATCTGCAGATGCTGGAGATAAATAAAATGCTGGCAGAACTCAGCAGGCCAGACAGCATCTATGGGAGGAGGTAGTGACAACGTTTCGGGCCGAAACCCTTCATCAGGGTGAAGTAACATGGGATGGTCAAGGGGGGATAAGAAGTGGGGGGAGGGATAAAGTAGAGAGCTAGAAGTGATAGGCTGGAGGGAAATGGGCTAGGGGAAGGTGGAGAATTATGGGAAATAAAAGAGAAAGAAAGGTAGGGCTGGGGGGAGATAATAGTGAGGGGGTAAAAAAGAGCGAGAAAGAGAACCAGACTAAAATAATAGATAGGGATGGGGGTAAGGGGGAGCAGAGGTATCAACGGAGGTCTGTGAGTTGGATGTTCACGCCGGCAGGTAGGAGGCTACCTAGGCGGGAGATAAGGTATTGCTCCATCGACCTGCGTGTGGCCTCATCTTGACGGTAGTAGAGGAGGCCATGGACAGACATGTCGGAGTGGGAGTGGTCTGTGGAATTGAAGTGTGTGGCCACAGGGAGATCCCACCACTGCTGGAGGACTGAGCGCCGGTGTTCGGCGAAACCGTCTCCCAGTCTGCGGTGTGTCTCCCCAATGTATAAATGGCCACATCGGAGTACCGGATACAGTATCACCCAGTTGACTCGCAGGTGAAGTGGTGCCTCACCTGTTTTTGCCCCACCCCTTCCCTCCACCTTTTTATACTGGCTAGGACCCTCTCAATCATTCAATCCAGATGAAAGGGCAGGTCCCTGGACCCAAAATCACAACTGTGTATTTCCCTTCATCGAAGCTGCCTGACCACTTTGTGTGTGTTATCACACACTAAATACTGATCGATACAGGTGAGCATATTGGTATAGAATAGGTTCAATTACAACTCCTCCCACATCAAAGACCGTCAATAACAACGTCAGAAGGCTGTGTGTGTTTGGAATATATCCTCTTGAAATAAAATAGAAACTTACTTCTTCCTTATTATTAAAAAGAAATTCCACGCTCAGCCTGATGGGCAGAAACTAAATTTAAACTGCACCTCAATTTCCCTCAACAAGGGCTGTGATACTGGAAAAGAAATAAAAAGAAATGTGCATTTTTTTAAAAACACGTCAAGCTGTGCAAATTATAAGCATGGGTAATTGCTTAAGTAAAGACAGTCATTAAAATAAAGTCAAGGAAAGGAGGTAGCCCTGTAAAATGGACTATTTAATCAAACAGCTTAAAAACTGAAGACTAACCAAATGTCACCATGCACAACTACATTATACTTTAGGTTGACCACACAAACAGATCAAAGCCACTCCCAACCAGCTGTTAACAATTTTGTTCTAAAGAATTTTAAATCAAATTGTTTGTTGATATGCCTCAACAGAATTGCACATAATCGGCAATTATTGGGAATACCACACAAAAAACACCCCAATATCATCAATTGAGGTTAAGGAGGTACACTTGGCATCTGCAGACGTGGTGGTGCCTACCACAGGCTCTGGTGGAAAGAAGTGGCTCCAAGATTCACTGCATATTTTCTCCCTCAGTGGACAAACACAGCTTAGATCTGCAGGGCTAGATACATGGTGGATACATCAGCTCCCTTCCCCCTCAATTCTTCGTTCCTTCAGATGAATTCCAAGCTGCCCCAGGTCCTGCCTGCTGGCACTGCTCCAAAACAATTTCGAGACCAATTCCTCTGCAAAAGGACATTAAAGAAGGGAAGTGAAATGTTTTGCTGCTGCAACCCAGATATGAGTAAAAACAAACAGGAAATTGCTGACCTTCACAAAAATGGAATGGAATGACTCAGCAAATCTCAAGATATCTGGATACCAGAAGCATCCAGAGAGATTTCCCATCAACAGAACCACCAGGAGATCAAGGAAAATAGATCTGATACACTGAAGCAAGAGACTATTCTGCCCAAATTCCAAATCACCATTTTACATAGCTTCCAATTAATTCTGATTCCTTTTACCTTCCTGACAGCCTTGCAATTCTTTCTCCTCTATCCTCATTCAACTCCCTTAGAAGATCAACACTGAAATTTCATCCATCACTCTTTCAAGCAATGCATTCCAAATCGCAATAATTGACTGCAAAGAAAACTTCTTTACTCACATGGAGTCATAGACTAAACCAGCATTTGCCCAAAGTCCATATCAACCACAGAGCTCACCCAACTAGTCCCAATTTCCTGCATTCAGCCCACATCCTTCTAAGCCCCACCACTCCATGTCACTATCTAAATAGTTCCTTAATGATACTACTGTACCTGCCTCACTCATCTGTGTTGCAGCACCTTCCACTCACCGCTCTCTACATGGTGACATCATCTCTGGTTACTTTATTTATGTGTGGTCACAAGCCCATCTATCCCCGGAAATAGTTGATCCTTATTTAGTCTAACAGAGGCCTTTGTGATTTCAAAATCAAACTGTTGAAGCGGTGTGTCCAATTATCGGCTACAAATGTGCAAGCAAAGCCAAGTTACTGCTGGGAAAAAAAAACTACAGCAGGCTTTTGTTTTGAGGCTCTAGGAGAAGTCAGGGGAAGGCTCAGTTCTGATGTCCTCACAAAAATATCTCTAGTTTCTAGTTCAGTTGCACCTGGCCAGTCATGGTAGGTGCAATACTCAATAGCTGAGCATGAATATTTACCTGCTTTGCATTACAAGATGAATACATTGAAATGAGATCAAACAAGAGGTGTGGCAAAGAAGGAAAAGAGGTGACCAGCTGATATTTTGCAAACATGCCTACAAAAAGCTGCTAGATACGCTAATCCACTAAATCCTTCTGAGACAGTCCTCCGGGGTTAAACAATGCTCTAAGATTTTCAAATCAACAATTCGAAGAGCGGAAGTTGCCTGTGGTTGAGTGCCTGAGCATGGAATGAGCACAATGTCAGCCTCCATATGGACTAGACAGTGAGAAGGCTTGGCCTGGGGGGAGAATCAGTCCCACTGCTGCTGAGCAGATCAACTTCTGCCATCTGATATAGAGGTCAGTTTGGAGACTTGTCTACCACAAGTAGCATTTACTTGGAGGTCTAAGTCATTAACAGGTAACTAATTATCTTCTCATTGGATAACTCACTATGTGCAATGGGGCCCAAGACACAATGATTTTAGTTGGCCCCTTTTATTCTAAAATATTCTCTGGACAGGTATTCAGAGGGTGAGAAAAGCAAACTTATGAAATTAAATGAACATGGATTTTTTTTTAATGCTAGTGTGAATAACGATAAACATCAACGAGAGCAGGGATTTCCAAACTGGGGTCCACAGGACCCTTGCTTAATGCTATTAGTCCAAAAGGTTAGGAAGCCCTGAACTAGACATGAAATTCTGCAGAAGATGGAAACCTTGAACACAAAATGCTGGAGGAACTCAGCAGGTCAGGCAGCATCTATAGAAATGAATAAACAGTTGATGTTTTGGGCAAGGCATGTCCTGATGAAGGATCTCAGCTTGAAAATGCAACTGTTTATACTCCTCTATAGATGCTGTTTGACCTACTAAGTTCCTCTTGAACTTTGTCTGCATTCAAGATAACCATTAACTAACCAAGGTTGCCCTAAAAATTCAACTTATGGCCTATAAAAAGCAGCAGTCTTCCCACTATTCCAAACCCATGCAATCTGATTAAATCTTTACAGCCAGAGCCAAGCCGAAACATTTCGGGATGTTAAAGGCCTTCTGATAACATTCTGTATCCAGTGAAGAATAAATGACCCCATGATTATTTCCAACAATTTGTTTTTACTTCAGATATTTTTTGAAGATAACTGGCGTATTTATTTCTTTCATTACGTGATTGAAAAAAGAAATCTGCTCCTTTAACCCATTCAAGATCATGTAATGGATAACTGGAAGCCATTCCGATTTACCACGTCTGTCATACACCTTTATTCCTTTTGTCATTTACTGCCTTCCGTAATCCCCCATCACATTGCCTTCCAGTTCACACTTTGCTGTTTCCAGCCGTTCCACAAGCTTAATTTATATAACTTTCCCAGTCCAGAACATAAATTTTGTTTCCCCCTTCAAAGATGCTACCTTACCTGCAGACCACATTCACCATTTTTTCTCTTTATTCTCAACTGAGGTATCTGATTCTGTGTTGTAAAGTTATTGCAATGGTGATCAGTCTGTAAGCAGTGAGGGAGAGGGGTGCTGGGAGGGATCTAAAATACCTCAAAGTGAATTTTTTTCTCCTAAATTGATCATCAAAATAGATTTTATGTTGCACATCAGAATGTTTGGACAAACATTACGAAGTTAAATTTGAGATGCTATATATCTGAAATAGAGACAGAAATTTCTGGAAATAGTCTGAAGGTCAGCCAACATCAGTACAGAGAGAAAAACAGTTGACAGTTTGGGTCAAGAACCTCATACAATGCAAAGAAGCACAATGCAAACTCAACAAATAGTACATGGCTCTCCAAGAACAGCTACAGACATTAGAAGTCAAATAACTATATTCTTTTCAGATTTCCAGCAGTTTTATCATGAAATAATTTTACAGAATTCTTCCATTTGCACCTCCTTTCAACTGATCACTTGACTTGCCATTCCATTATGACCTGATTACACTTTGTACAATTACTTTTTTCACATTATGTACTTTGCCTGCTATCTTGTCACGAACTCTCTGCTTTCTTCTCCCTCGCTCACATCACATACTCACTTCCACCATATCCCTCGCTGAATCTTAAATAAAACTAGTTAAAGGTGACTGGAGAATCACAGCCATTCCTGGGCCTTCACACTGCCCACCATCAGTATCAGGGTCTTCAATACACTGCTGGGAGTTGAACAATCAGACACAACACATTGATGGGCTTCCTCCCATTTCAACAATCAAGGTTTCAATGAGATTTTCTGGCACAGCTGATCACTGAGTGGCAACAGACCTCTAAATGAGATCCACAAAGAAACAGGAATGGATGGAGAATGGTTGGGAGTGGGACTTCATCAAGTCCAGTGTAATTTACACAGCTCTTGTTGAAGCTACAAACCATCAGAGGATCAGACCCCAGCTCGAACAATGACTCACTGACATGAAGTATGAACTACTCCGCCTTATTTGCTGAGTTTTCCTGGCAGTTTCAGAGCTCAAATACTAATGGCTCCACCATAACTTGTGAAACTTCCAAATGATCGGTGCATGAAACAGAATATGGTCTCAAAGTACCTCACATTCAAATATATGCAGATATCAATATGGAATATCCAGAATGACAAATCAACAACAAAGCCTCATACCTTTTGCAAGATACATCCAAGCAATTCAAATGGCACTTGTATGATGTACTAAATTATTTAATCCTAGCGCAAGAATAAAGAACTCCAAAGTAAAACTGGTAGTGCCATTCCAACAGCAATGATACCAGTCAACTGGCAGTAAAATAGCACTTGTGAGGTTCGTAACTTCCAGATCTCTTCATTTCAATTTATTATTGTATGCTGATCTCTCTTTTGTGTACGAGAGTGCCTGAGAGCAAGAGAGTGAGGGCATTTTAATGCTGGAGATTCCCAAAGAGTGAACACTTTTTTCCCCCCAAAATGTTGGAGAAGTCCAGCAATGATAGCACAAAATTATTATTGCAGAGGGAGCCCTTTCTGTCCATCAAGACTACTGGCTTCCTGTCAGTTGCATTGATCCCTGTGTTTTCATTGGCAGTGTGAATTATTCTCAAGTGCCTATCCAATTTTCTTTTGAAATCCTGACCATTTCCATCATCTAATCACAATGAATTACAGCTCTCCTCTCTACTTAAAAAGTCTTCCTCAATTTCTTTTACTCAAGGCTTTATTTAAATCCATGCCTTCTGGTCCGAGGCCACCCACTGCATCCCTCAAGTGGGTTTGGATGAACCAGCTGTGATCTCAGGCATGTCCATTAAGCCATGTTCTCTTCAGGTAAACAACCCTAGTTACTCCAGTCAAGTCCTGCAGCTGAAATTTCTTACCACTGGGACCATTCTTGTAAATATTTCTGCGCCCACTATAGAACATTCATCTTCTTCCTAATGTGGGTCGTGCCAGAATTGGGATGCAATATCCTGGATATGGCTGAATAATTGCTCATGTTCACCCCAATATGCTCCAGTATCTACTCTCAACATACTCTGCCACTTCTAACATTCATGGACATACGTATACTAATAAATCCATCTATCCTTTGGAATCGTTAGGGATCTCTAGAAAAATTTGAGTGATGACTTTTCGCAGTTACAATCTCAAAGCAGTCACAGCTCAGAAAGTAGCCTATCGTCATTAACATTTGAGCAACAAGCAAAAAATTAGCCTTTTATCAGCCACCGAAAACAAAAATAATCAGCCAGTCTAATAATTCAAACAGCCAAATAAGTCTTGCTGAAGTAGCATTGACTTTATATACTTAGAATGAAATCCACTTGTAAATAATTTAAACTTTTCCAGAACTGTGGAAAGAAATGGAATCTGGAAATAGAAATGGACATTTTATCAACATAGTGTTTAGCTGAGAGGAAATTAAGTGGATTATAAATAAACACTAATATTAAAGGATCATTTCCAGGAGCTTAAGAGCTGGAGTCAAATGACTAAACAAACCACAGTCATCCAAGATCTTTAGCAGCAGAATATGACTGGATATAGAAAATCAAAGAGCAGGGCATGGGTAATTAACTGCTACAAATGAAATAACTTCAAAAGATAGTCAGTCTCAGAATATGTCCAAGATCTCCTTCGACAAGGCGTAATTCAGATTGGGATATATACAAAATCATAGGAGACAAAGCTAATCTGAAATATGACGCCGTTAGGGCCAATGTAGAGTCACAGCTTCTAATAATGGACAAACCAGAACTCAGATACAGCCGTCCAAATTTTTAAAAGTTAGTGCATGGAGATTAAAACTGCATTAGTGCATACACACGTACACATACACACATGGAGTAAGATATTCAACAAGATGTTTTCTCCTTGCAGTTGCCTACACTTGACTAGGAAATGGTTCTCAAGATTCTCCACATGAGGGTAATCTGTCTAAAACTGAAGGAAAAACAAGGAAAGATCAGGAAAATTGAAAATCATTTCCGCTGGAAATGCATAAGGACTGAGTGGCGAGTTGTATCTGAACAGTTCATTCTCTGACTTAATTGTAACTTTGATCCATATATGGGCCAGACCTGAATTTGCAGGGACAAGGTTAGAATGACTGCTCTTGATGCCAAGATTGTGTTTGATCATGAGGCATCAAGAAGCCACAGTAAACTGAAAGGAATGGGCATCAAGGAGTAAATTTCCAATGGCTGAAGAAATACCAAGCACAAACGAAGTTGGTTATGACTGTCAGAAGTTAATCATCACAGCCCGAGGATGCTGCTGTTTGTGGTCATCAGGCCAGTGCACTGGGCTCAATTACCTTCTGCTCTTCCACCAATGACTTCCCTTCAATCATCGGGTTAGAAATGGAGATGTTCATCGAAGATCATACAACAATGGATTTCATTTTCCAGGGAGTCACGATCTCCAACAAAGTGTCTCTCGACCTCCCTACTTGCCAAGTTGCCTACCATCAATGGGAGTCGTCACTGAACAGAATCTCACCTCGAGCAGCCACATAGGTGCTGTGTCAATAAGAGCAGACAAAAGAGATCAGATATCCTGCCCATCTCTTGACTCCCAAGGTCTTTGCTCGATCTATCAGGCATATTTAGGAAAGTGACGGAATACACTCCACCAGCCTGGACAATCTCCAATATCAGTCACAGAGCTCAGCACTATCGACAAAGAGCTCGCTTAATTAATACCCAACCCACTTCCTAAACCATCCTTCTCTCCCACAGTGACATATTGTGGATGAAAAGTGGACCATCTACAAAATGCACTGCCATTACTTAAGTGGCCAATCCAACCCTCTAAGTCACATGACCTGCTGCTCAGGACTTCAATTATACTTTCAGCTTCTAAAAGTCATTCTGGGTTTGGAATAGACACTCGCCTGAAATATGAATATAACCAACTGGGAGGTGGAGTTGCAAGGCTCTTGGAGGTTAAGGGATAATGACAGAGAGCACCTTGAAAGATCTGAACTAACTTAAGAATTTTAAAAATGAACCATGTAGACCAAGTATCAAAAACCATTTGGCAATAAAGGGGATGACGATGAATGAAAATTGTTGACGTCTGGAATGGCGTGGTAGAGTTTTTGAGGTGGTAGGGTATATAGCAAATATTAACTTCAGAAACCAACTTCAGCAACCAATTTTCAGACCTAAATCTGGATTGTAGATTAAATTTCAAATGCAGCACCGAACAGTATCTTCCTGGAGCTGTGGTCATCAGTTGAAAACCAGAGAATGCTGATTAACATTCATTTTGTGTGTCTGGAGTGTGGGTGCAAAAAAGGTGTGAAAACTATATGCAATTCAAAGGAAGCATTGTAGATACATGGTGACTATAGAGATTTCCTTAGAATTTTAACATATAAAATGCCATGTAATACTGGGTTGAGCAGGCTTCTTCATACAGAGTGTGTCTCATTTTGTTAAATGAATTCTTTTATATCCACTAGCTTCAGTGTCTCTCTGGGGACTTTGTTCATATCACAACAGAGATGCCAATGACGGATCGACCCGATGCAAAGGCACAAGTACCAAGGACGCAATAAAATCATAAAACAAGCGATACTTCACCAAACTTTTTACTCTTTATTCATAGCATGCTGTGGGGGAAGTTACGGTCTGATCTCCCAAAGAGCCAGTCCAGACTGCCCACACCCCGAATCACAATACTTCACAATTTATAACATTGATCATTACAGGAAATATTATAATTATGTGAGTTAATACAGTTTTTAGAATCATTTCGATCACATGCTAAGATACAATTAGCTGTAAAATCATCAATTGGTTAGTTATAATTATTTTCTGCCAAAGTAGCCTGGATACAACATTAGTTCTTCATGCTAACACTTCCCCCTACTCTTGAACATTCTACCCCCTATGCTATCTTACTCATAATTAGCTATGTCATACCTCAAGGTGCTTTGTGTGACCAGACAGTTCCTTATTTGAACCTATATCTAACCTATTAGAGAACAATGTCTGGTACATCACTTGTTGCTGGGTAAGGTTCCCTTATGCCTGTCCAGCAACTAACATAAGGTACCTAGAAGGTAATTGATCATTAGCTAATCATTGTCTTTTAACCTATACCCTTATTTACCTATCCCTTTACTCCATCAGAGGGCGTCACATTCATGACCGGGAGAAAATGGAAAGCCAGCCAGAGAGGCTTCTAGATGGGTTGAGTCCAGGATAACAAACGCTTGGATGAGTCAAGACAAGGATAGATGATGTTACACATACAACATCTTCTCATGGCCTTGGTTATTGCAAATTTGGGATCGTGTGTTCTATTCAATTTAAAGTCAGACATCTAAGATAGAAACAAGCTAGTTCAGGCTGGAACAAGATTCAGAAAAGGGGAGGAAATTGACTGAGAAACTCGAGGACAAATGGTCAAAGTAAGTAATTGCTCTAAAAGTGACAGCAATCTTTGGCATTCACACATGTGCAGTTACTGATTTCAAACCTGAAGCTGCAGTAAGTGATACCCTGAACCTCTCCAAACCAGGCTCGAGAAAGGTGACATAAAAATGGGGGGGGGGGGGGGGGGGGAATCAGTTCTGCTGCCTAATGAAGCTGTGTGCACAGCTGTCTTCGACACTGGAGACAAGGGATGTCCCTTTGCCACAAAACTGCAAAACAGTGTCCAGTAATATAAATATTACCGTATTTTATATTTCCATACAAAATAAGAGAGGCCTTTCATCCCGCTTAATCAATGCAGCTCACTGAGGAATTCCAGTCCTCGCTAATTTTTCTAGTAACTTATATTCTTAATCTACTCAACCCCAGCCCCCACACCTACACACAGGGAAATTAACAATTAACCTAGCAAACCAGACTTTTTTTTTGTGAAGTGGGAAGAAAAGGGAGCACTCATTGGCATAGCATGCAAACTCCAAACAGACAGGTCGAGGCTAGGATTGAAACCCAGTCACTGGAGTAATAAGGCAACAGTTCGACTAACTTTGCCACTGTCCAGAAATACCCCAATTCCATGATATAATAGTACATTTGCCAGTTGCTTTTTTTGCTGTGAATGTGAACTCAACCTTTTGAAAAATTTACTCCTCTCCATCCTAAATCTTGGATCAGTGTCCTGTGGCTCTAAGGTCCTTAACCATTAGAGATTTGTGCTTCTTCTTCCATTGTATTGGTATATGCATACGATTCCAGACCCAAAGACTGCAAGTTCAAGAATTGCCCTAGCAGCTTGTGAAAGTGAACAAGTAAGTAACTCCAATAACTGTCAGATACTTACATCCAAATAATTAATGTACAGAGAAAAATACATGCTCTCTGCCCTTGAAATATTAATCTAAATTGTCGTTGCTGGAACATTTATGAGCATACTGAACCTGAAACACCTTTACACTTTCAATGGAAATGCAATGCATTTTTCAAACAAAGATTAATTGGTTGAGAGAAGAAACTGGGAAAATTCCCAATTATCTCCATACGTCGTGCTCTCCCGTGTTGAGGGGGAAGGGAGGGGGGGAAGATACAGGAGAGCTGTGAAAGGAGACGCAGATAAAGCATAATCTCTAATAACAAATCAAATGAAGAGTTGATCAGCATTTTTTTAAATATTATTGAGATACAACGTGGAATAAGCCCTCCAGGCCTTTCGAGGTGCACCACCCAGCCACTCCCAATTTAACCCCATCCTGTTCACAGGACAATTTACAATGACCAAATAACCGACCAAGCAGAACATCTTTCGACCAGAGCACCCAGAGGAAACCCACGCAGTCATGGGGAGAACATACACACTCCTTACAGGCAGCAGCAGAATTGAACCCAGGTGCCAAATGAAACAAAGTTCCACCAGACAGATGTCCAAACACAGTACATATGGCGCGCACATATAACACAAAGCCTTTGTACTCTTAGTAAATCAACAAATAATAAGGTGCATTTGCAACACAAGTTAAGAAGTAAATAGTGTAACACTACTGGCACTGGATGGTGGCCGGGAGTTCTGTACATCATAACTGAAAAGATATCTAAAAAGTGTCATCTGAAAATTAAAAGCTGTGAGACAGTGCACAGGAAACAACTACTCTATCATGTAATTTAACTTCTGCATGCGAGACAGGAATTAGAACTTGCCCAAGGCCAAAACGCCATGAATGAAAGCACACAATAACCAACCCTAGCATGCAGGAACTGTGCAAGGCTAATCATTCGAAACTGGTCTCAAGGAAAATCTCAAGGAAATAAGCTTGCTATGATGATATTAAGCTGACAATTAAAACCATTTTTTAAATATCCAAAAAAATTTAAAAAGTGATTAAGGCTTCCTCCAAGGCAACCTGATATACCATACCCTAATATGTTACAGATTCTAGTGGACAATGTGAATTGACAAGGCACCCAGTGCAAATTAATTATTTAGAAGACACAGCTGCAGAATAGGAATTTATCAACATGTTTTACTGTTTTTATTTTGGATTCAGAGATACTGTCAGAGCCACTCCCTGTGGAGACTCCGATACAGAAGTTCCTGCAGCTCAGGGCAAACGGAGTAAAACCCTAGGATTTGCCAAAATCAGCTATGGAAAAATCCTGTTTTTAAACAAAAGATTAATATTTAATATATCTAGCAGATTACTGATTAACATTAAAAGTTATTAGAATTCCTCAGAATAAAAAATGAAAGCAGTTCCAAGTACATATCTTTCACCATAAATAACTCTGAGATTCATCTTTTTGTGGGCACACTCAGTAAATCAGAAGAGAATCAATGTAAGACTGCACCCAACAGGGCAGACAAGCAACTGATGTGCAAAAGACAAACTGTGACAAATACTAAAGAAAAAAAATAATAAATAAGCAACAAATATCAAGAACATGATACGCAGAGTCCTTGAAAGTGAGTCCATAGGATGTGGGAACAGTTCAGTGATGGGGCAAATGAAGTTGGGTGAAGTTATCCCCTCCGGTTCAAGAGCCTGATGGTTGAGGGGTAATAACTCTTCCTGAACCTGGTGGTGAGAATTCTGAGGCTCCTATACCACACCTTCCTGATGGCAGCAGTGAGAAGAAAGCCCTGATGATGGATGCTGCTTTCCTGCAACAGCTCTGAGTAGATGTGCTCAATGGAGGGGAGAGCATTACCCATTGTAGGACTGAGCCATACCCACCACCTTTTCCCCCAATCAAGGGCACTGTTGCTTCCACACCAGGCAGTGATGCAGCCAGTCAATATACTCTCCACCACACATGTGTAGAAGTTTGTCTTAGATGTCATGCCAAATCTTCCAAAACTTCTAAAGAAATGGGGGCATTGTTATGCTTTCTTCTTAACTGAGCACGGAGGACAGGTCCTCTGAAATACTAACAGAGGAATTTATTGCTTAACTGATTAATTTACTGAATATATCAATGAAGTGGAATCATTTGTAAGCTTTTGTGGAGAGAAGAAAGGAGAAGTGTGGCTAACAGCAAAGAGGAAAGGATTGCTCCGTCCGACAATGGGAATTTATTGATGCTCCGAAACTACCCAGATGACAAGATGTTCACTAAGATTGTAAATCAGAGGCATGTAAGTTAAACTAAGTTACTATTAGGCTAATGTCACAATTATTCTCAAAACTGATGTCCCACAAGGCTGCATCCTCAACCCCTAATTCCTGTACACTCACAATTTTGTGGCCAGATCTGCTCTTTCTCCATCTACAATTTTGCATGTTACGACTATACTGGGCCATCTCTCAAATAACGATGGGTTGAAGGGCAGGAAGGAGATTGCGACTTAGCGACATAATGTTATTTCAACCACCTTTCCTTCAAGACAAAAGGGATGGTCACTGAATTCAGGGAAGTAGGTGGCTTACATGCTCCGGTTTACATCAGCAGAGCTGAAGTCTGAAAGGGCAAGAGCTCCAAGTTGCAAAGAGTGAAAACCACCAAAAGTCTGCCTTGCTTCAACCGCATAGAAACCACGGCCAAGAAATGCACAATGTCTCAACTTCCGTAGGAGGCTAAATAAATTTGCCATCTTCCCTTTGACCTGCACCAATACTTACAGATGCAAAGAAAGTATTCTATATTCTATTTGGATGCACCACAACTTGTAATAGCAACTGCATTGCCTGTGGCCACAAGAACCTGCAGAGAGTTGTGAACTCAGCTCAGCACTTTGGGAGAAAGCAGCCATTCCTCCACACACTCAGTATACACTTCTTTGGTAAAGCAGCCAGCCGGATCAAAGGACATTCTCTCTTTTCCCTTTTTCCATCAGGTGGAAAATACAAGCCTGAAAGCACGTCACCACCAGGCTCCAGAGGACAGCTTCCATTCTGCTGCTACAAGACCACTGACAACAGGTGTGAAACGATGAAAACCAAAGACTTGCAGATGCTACAAATCCCCAAAAAAGAGAAAGAAATTCTGAGAACTCTTAGTAGGTTATGCACCGTCTGTGGAACTTGACTCAACACTGGAACTAAATTCTACTTTCACAGATACTGTTTTAAACACAATGTTTCTTCCGTTTTCTGATTTTATTTGGCAGACAAATTTAAATTAATGAGGTTTGTGCTCGTGTTTTTTTTAAAAGTAGAAATCACTTGTTATAATGTCACATACACAGAACAAGCTCTTTAACTCTTCATGCCCATGGAGACCGTCAAGTACCCATATGCTCCCACAGGCAACAATTTGGGACCTTGATAATTCCCACATTCACACTGCAAACACGCAAGTGGTAATGATGCCAGAAGTACTGGACGAGAAAACTGAAAGTGAAATCCGTTATGAGCAAGCAAGGCAAAGGGGAAGGAAGGACTTCCACAAAAAGCAGCAGCAGAAGTGAGAGTCAAAAATACGATGACCGCAATGAACACATTTGAACTAATACAATGGAAGGTAGAACAAAAACAAAGCACTATATTTAGCAGGCATGATTTCACCTCAGTATTCAGTCCCGAGACTGAGCCACGTTAATCTAGTCTGAGATATCAGGACATTACTCTCACATGTCTGTATTAGAGACAAAATATTAAGCTAAGGTTCCATCTGTCTTAGATGGAGACAGAAGATTCTATAACGTTACTTCAAAGACAAAAGGCTTTTTTCAAAGTCAAAGTTTTCTATCAGGTTTTCAGGAATATTTAATTCTCAAGCAACATCACTAAAAATCAAATAGCTGGTTAACTGCACATTTCTATGAGCAGAATCTTGCCACATCATTGACATTACAGTAATGGCTATATTCAAGGTTACTTTACTGATTTTAAAGTAGATAAGGTGATAAAGAAGCTGTACAACATGCTTGCCTTCACTGGACAGGGCACTGGCACAAGAAGCAGTAATAAGTTGCACCTACATAAAACACTGGTTAAGTCGCACTTTGGTGTTGTTTGGTGAACAGTTCTGGTCATCCCATTACACAGAGGGTGTAGAGGCTTTGGAAAGGGTACAGAAGAGATTTATCAGGATGTCTACACTGGAGGCAATGAGCTAGAAGGAAAGATTGGATAAACTAAGGTTGCTTTCTCTAGAGTTTTGGAGGCTATGGGGAGACCTGAGAGAAATCTATAAAATTATAAGAAGTATAGATGGGTAGACGATCAATCTTTCTCCTGTGCTAGAAATGCCATGAAAGTTAACAGCACCACAGTACTGATGAGTTACATTAGCTCAAGTTTACCTAATATTAGCCAGTATAAGATCTTGTTCAAAATAGTGAAGACGTGTCAAAAAGGCAAGAGAGGGAAGGTGAAAAATGTTACACTCCTGATTAGGAAGAGTTCAATAAATTTGTATTTCAAATCCTACATATAATCAACACCTGAATTGATATATGTATTTAAAAAATGAGGAATATAACATTAACTGAAATACCATTGTAAAAGCAGAAATGGGAAATGAAAGAAAATGAGTCCCACATGTCCAAATGATTAAAATGTGTAGTGTACTGTGGTGTGTAGTGGAGAGTATATTGACTGGCTGCATCACGGCCTGGTATGGAAACACCAACACTTTCCACTCTTAAGTTACAAGTTTATCCATTTTATTCTCAATTTTAAAAAATCTACATCCAAGATGCCATTTTTTGCTGCATCCCCGAAAATGGGAGGAAAACTTGAAAACAAATGTTATGCACATTATAATGGGTAGTTAAAATGGTCAGCTAAAGTAAACAGTCAGAAATGGTGTCAACAACACACACAAAATGCTGGTAGAACACAGCAGGCTAGGCAGCATCTATAGGGAGAAGCGCTGTTGACGTTTCGGGCCGAGACCCTTCATCAGGACTAACTGAAAGGAAAGATAGTAAGAGATTTGAAAGTAGTGGGGGGAGGGGGAAATGCGAAATGATAGGAGAAGACCAGAGGGGGTGGAATGAAGCTAAGAGCTGGAAAGGTGATTGGTGAAAGTGATACAGAGCTGGAGAAGGGAAAGGATCATGGGACGGGAGGCCTCAGGAGAAAGAAGGGAGGGAGGGAACACCAGAGGGAGATGGAGGACAGGCGAACAACTAAATATGTCAGGGATGGGGTAAGAAGGGGAGGAGGGGCATTAACAGGTTAGACAAGTCAATGTTCATGCCATCAGGTTGGAGGCTACCCAGCCGGTATATAAGGTGTTGTTCCTCCAACCTGAGTTTGGATTCATTTTGACAATAGAGGAGGCCATGGATAGACATATCAGAATGGGAATGGGACGTGGAATTAAAATGTGTGGCCACTGGGAGATCCTGCTTTTTCTGGCGGACCGAGCGTAGGCATTCCGCGAAACAGTCTGCCAGTCTGCGTCGGGTCTCACCAATATATAAAAGGCCACACCAGGAGCACCGGACGCAGTATACCACACCAGCCGACTCACAGGTGAAGTGTCGCCTCACCTGGAAGGACTGTCTGGGGCCCTGAATGGTGGTGAGGGAGGAAGTGTAAGGGCAGGTGTAGCACTTGTTCCGTTTACAAGGATAAGTGCCAGGAGGGAGATCAGTGGGAAGGGATGGGGTGGGGGGGAGACGAGTGGTCAAGGGAGTCGCGTAGGAAGCGATCCCTGCGAAAAGCAGAAAGGGGGGGGAGGGAAAAATGTGTTTGGTAGTGGGATCGCGTTGGAGGTGGCGGAAGTTACGGAGAATTATACGTTGGACCTGGAGGCTGGTGGGGTGGTAGGTAAGGACAAGGGGAACCCTATCCCGAGTGGGGTGGCGGGTGGATGGGGTGAGGGCAGATGTGCGGGAAATGGGAGAGATGTGTTTGAGAGCAGAGTTGATGGTGGACAAAGGGAAGCCCCTTTGTTTAAAAAAGGAAGACATCTCCTCTGTCCTGGAAAGAAAAGCCTCATCCTGAGAGCAGATGCAGCGGAGGCGGAGGAATTGTGAGAAGGGGATAGATAGCCTTTTTGCAAGAGACAGGGTGGGAAGAGGAATAGTCCAGGTAGCTGTGAGAGTCTGTAGGCTTATAGTAGATGTCAAATAGAAATGGTGTCAACAAGCTTTATGTCAAATATATGGCTTTGTTTGAACCATCTGAATTTTATTCCTGAGGATTTTCAGAAGTACAAATTTGACATCAAAATCTACTTGAGCAAAAGCAGATAAACTTTTGCCCCAAAGCAACCAAGCCTCAGCAATCACAAATCACCTTTCCTTCCCCCTCCCCTCTTCATTCCCCACTCTGGCCTCAACTCTTTTCACCAGCCCATCACCTTTTTCTGGGTCCCCTCCTCCTTCCCTTTCACCTCTGGTCCACTCTCCTCTCCTATCAGTTTCCTTCTGCTCCAGCCTTCGACCTTTCCCACCCACCTGGCTTCACCAATCACCTAAAAGCTATCCCTCCCCCTCTCTGCCCCCACCTCTATATTCTGGCATCTTCACCCTTCCTTTTCAGTCCTGAAGAGAGGTCTTGGCCCAAAACATCAACCGTTCACTCATTTCCAGAGCTGCTGCCTGACCTGCTGAAGTCCTCCAGCATTTTGCGTGTGCTGATTTCTTTCCCAAGTTGATAAATGTTTACATAAACTTCATAATGCTGCTTTCCAACAGTGCTTTCCACTGTTTCTCCATGAGCACACTCTAATATATGGTGCACATCAGCACTTCCTGAACCAAGATCAACATTTCACAATACAATATACTCAAGGGATTTCCAAAATGCTCTGAAAACAAAATCACTTACTCAGTAAAGCTCTGCAAATAACTGGTAATAACCCAACCACTATGAATGAATTATCATAATATATTTCAGGAGATTTAGGCTAAGGGTGAGAGACCATTTGAAAGAATGCAAGCAACAGAGAAAATGCTGGAAGAACTCTGCAGGACCAGGCAGTTGACTGGTGAAAGAGATACAGGGCTGGAGAAGGGGGAATCTGACAGGAGGGGGCAGAAGGCCATGGAAGAAAGAAAGAAGGGGAGGAGCACCAGAGGGAGGTGATGAGTAAGCAAGGAGATAAGGTGAGAGAGGGAAAAGGAGATGGGGAATGGTGAAGGAGGGGCCATTACCAGAAGATCAAGACAGGTATATGGAGGAATTTAAGGTGGGGGTTATACGGGAGGCAGGGTTTAAGGGTCGGCACAACATTGTGGGCCAAAGGGCCTGTACTGTACTGTATTGTTCTCTGTTCTATGTTCTAAATCAACGTTCACACCATCAGACAGAACACAAGGTGTTGTTCCTCCAACCTGTGTGGCCATAGACGGGCATATCGGAATGGGACGTGGAATTAAAATGGGTGGCCGCTGAGAGATCCCACTTTTTCTGGACAGCAAAGCGTAAATGCTAGGCAAAGCAGTCTTCCAATCTACATCGGGTCTCACCAATATACAGGAGGCCACACCGGGAGCATCAGACACTGTAGATGACCCCAGCAGACTCACAGGTGAAGTGTCGTCTCACCTGGAAGGACTGCTTGGGGCGCTAAATGGCACATTGAAAAAATGCACCCGGCATTCCGAATAACATAACAAAGCCCCTCACAGTCAAGTCTTTGCTTTACATCTCATTTGAACAGTGACTCTAGAATCTCATCCAAGTGCATGAAATTTTATTTGACCTAACTCTACAATATATAATAATGTTAGAATATTATGCGACAATGGCACTATTAGTGAAGCACAATCACCATACTCGGACAGGAATAAACTGGTCATCACTGACCTGGTGTTTTGCTGTTCCAAGCAAGTCCGTAACAACTGGCCTGAGGTCTGAACTAACAGAGCCCAGAGTGACGAATAAAATTATTTGTCTTGGGTTTTTCTCTTTAAAGAAATAGATCGTTAACACAAAACAGGTGGAGCAAGAACACACTGGATACTCTGGAAAATTCTGTATTTTTCCAAACTGACACATTCCGTGGGAAGTTTTACTTTTAGATTATAAACCTGTCAGACATTATTTGGCTATCTGGTTTTATGGAGCCGGATGATATGTGTATACCAGATTCACCAGTACTGAGAAAAGTAAATCACTACAGTGTTGGCCACAAGGTACAGGGGGTTTCTGCCAAACCAACATCTCCAACCAAGCCTTGTATCCTGTTTATCTGCCTTTCCTTTAACAACCACACAAAAACAGAAGAATGTATGAACAGGCTCTTCTCGGGCTTCCAGCCGGGTACACGTATGATTTTTAATCGATGGTTCGATGACAAACTCTGCCACTGGATGTTTCAAATGCTTTTCTTTTCCCGGTTGTGAGGACAATGATGCTGATACCATCTTCAAAGTGGAGAGGGTTTGATTCCCAGAGATCACATCAGAAAGGCAGAATATATTTACAGACAGAGGGGAATCACTGTCCACATGGTCTCCAGGAACAACTTCTATGTCCTAATTGTGGTTTTGAGAGTTTAGTTTGGAGATGGGAGGTAAGGGGAGGGAGAGAGAAGTGAGGTATAGTAGGATTGTGGGGATAAATCTTCTGAACAATACACAAAGCATGAGGACAGCCCTTTTCCTCCCCACAATTTATCTCACAGGTAGGAGGAAACAAAGCCAGAATCTGAAAACACCTCAAAGAAAAAATCCCTCCCAGAGTGCAGTGTCCTAGAACATCAGCACAGGCAGTATGCAAATCCACAGAGATCTAAATTTTTAAATGGAAAGAATCAGAAGCAACAAACAATACCGCAGCAGATCAGTGCCACTCAACGGGAAGAGAATCGTCCCTGGAAAAAAGTTCTGAACTCACCTCCATGGTAACAGCTAAACATGTGGCAGTAGATTAACTGCAAATCTTGAAACCCCAATGTGAAAGCCTGCTCTCAAACTATTCTTCTGTTATCATTGACCCAAAACTTTACAGAAAACACAGAACACTACTTTTTACCATGTGACTAAATCATAGACTAAGCAACAAACTCAAAATCACAAATGATTGCACTATATCAAATCACATATTAACCATATTATTAAGACAGCGTTCTTTCATTTAAGGCCCATTGCAAGAGTTCAATTTCTTTTACTGTCAAGAAGAAGAAAAATTGATACACGCTTTTGTTTTTAGCCAATTAGACTACTGTAATGTACTGTTTTCAGGACTGCCTAAGATAGAAATAAACTGGCTGTAGCTGGTTCAAAATGCAGCAGCAAGAATCTTAATCAAAAAAAGAAAATCTGACCACATTTCACCAGTTTTGGTATCATTACAGTGGCTACCTGTGTACTTTAGAACCAGTTTTGAAATATTAATTGTATACAAGGCTCTAAATAATCTATCTCCTCCCTATATTTTGGGGTGTCTATCCCCTGACTGCTCTCATGCACCAAAAGTCTGGACTACTCCACTGACTGAGATACACCAAGCTGGTACTGTGGAATGCTTCAAAACACTTCTAAAAACCTACTTTGAAATTTTTTTGTCTACTTACAAGATTATTTAATGCCTGTTGATGTTGATTACACTTACATAATTTGGTATATTTGATTACATTTTATTCTATATGTTTGACTTATGATTTTTAATTTTGTCTTTTAGCTTTACGACCAAATTGATCTACGTGAAGCACTTTGAGCCTGCAGCTTAATGGGTGAAATAAGCTACATAAATAAAGTTGTTATTATTACACTTCTACATATCATGCAAGTTACAGACCTCTGAGTTAGTATCCCTATGCATCATATACACAATTATTTCCAATCAATATTCCTGCTTCTGAGGAATTTACTAACAAATCCAGAAGAAAGGGTTGATCCTGTGGTCTGAGGGACATTGCTGCCATCATAAAGTCAGGAATGGGATGCCCACTGATGGTGTAAAGTACTATTCCATTCTCAACTTCTCAGCAGATGAAGCTGTCCACAACTTCCTTCAACAGGATTCAGATGGCTGATTTGTAAAACTGCAGACAATGAACTTCTCCAAGCACCTACCTTACTCACCATTCAGCAAGACCAGCACTGGCAAATCTTGGAGCCAATAACCCTGAAATCTGATAAACATAAACACTGCGGCAAAAACAACAGGTCATCCAACAATAAAAGACACATTCAATGACCACACAGTTTTGCCATCATCTCCAAACACCAGAATCATAAAGGAATTCCTTTTGATAGTATGACTAATGCTAAACATTCAAGCAGCTCAACACCACCCAGGAGAAAGCACAGCCCCAGTGACCGGCAACCCATCAACTCTAAAAACACCCTCTCCCTCCATCACCTGTGCACTTTGGGTGCAGGGTGCGTCACCTGGAGTTACTCACCCAGGCTGCTTGGTCTGAACTTGCCAAACCCATGGCCTCTAACAGCAAGGAGAATATGGGCAGCAGGCACAAAATGAACGGGTCCTGTATTCTGGAACTCCTACCCCAAAACAGCAGAAGCAATAGGGTGCATCTCACCCACCACTTCAAGGAACACCAACATTTAAAAAAATCATATTACAGCTACCAATCTCAGGAACGTAACTAACATCTCTCAACATCACAACAACACTTTACACATTCAATGACGAAATGAGTACAAGAAATATTTGAGCAATTGCCACAATAATGGTAGAAGGTTGGCGGCCAGTTATTGCTGTTTCGTCGTAACGGATGCTGTAGGTCTGAACACTAAGCCTACTGCTGAACACTATTATGATGAATATCAGGAGGAAACTGAGAAATGCATTAACTGACCACCAAACTTCTACCAGCAGGTCTGTAGAAGGATCATTAATAAAACAGCTTCTGATGAAGAGCACCAGCTGCAGTGTTTTTTCACAATTGCTGTCAATATGATACAGGCGCACTCTCCCAAGACAGCACTTTCCCCATATTCATTTTGAAGTGCTTGGGTCAGAAACAGGCCAACAATGCAAACAATTTTGTTTTATCCCTTCAAAATATGTGATAAGCTGTCTGTTTTATAGGTGAGAGAAGAGTTACGCAGAACATAAGCAGGGATCACAGGTGGGATAGAAGACAGATGTGCTCACATTTTTAATAACTACATAAATGCAAGCATTTTATGGTAACACTATATTAGCCTGCTACATTATCTGTTCTGTATTTAATATTTCAGTAATATTTGAGTATACACATATATACACACACAGAGCATTCTTGTTCATTTAATTAATTCATTATGGGTTATCTATATAAACATGTGAATTGTATTTATCATCATGCCTCACTTAAAGTAAGCTCAAAGTTAGACTCTCATTTCGGACTCCCTTTGAATTAGTTTAACATTTTGAAGTTACAAAACATATCATTTTTCAAATTACCAAGGCTGATTGTTAGATATTATGAAAGGTTTAAGGTTCATTGTTGCATGGACGGAGAATTCAGCAAGCTAAAATATTGGCCAGTTTCAGTTGAAAATCAGAGACATGTGAAACTAATGACTTTTTCCTCAATGTTATTCAAGTTTTTTTTAAATTCTGACATGGAATTGATGTTTATTCAGAAATAAAGTATTCATACAGATCCAAGTTACAAACATTTAGAAGAATAACTGCAGGGCAGATCCTAGATACTAGAATACTACAGCACAGTACAGGCCCCTCAGCCCTTGATGTTGTGCCGACCCCATATATTCCTTTAAAAAAGTACTAAACCCACACTACCCCATAACCCTTATTTTTCTTTCATCCATGTGCCTGTCCAAGAGGCTTTTAAATACCCCTAATGTTTTAGCCACCACCACCATCCCTGGCAAGACATTCCAGGCACCCGCAGCCCTCTGTGTAAAAAAAAAACTTACTCCTGATGTCTCCCCTAAACTTTCCTCCCTTAACTTTGTATAAATGCCCTCTGGTGTTTGCTATTCATGCCCTGGGAAACAGGTACTGGCTATCCACTCTATCTATGCCTCTCATAATCTTGTAGACCTCTATCAAGTCCCCTCTCATCCTTCTATGCTCCAAAGAGAAAAGTCCCAGCTCTGCTAATCTTGCCTCATAAGACTTGTTTTCCAAACCAGGCAACATCCTGGTAAATCTCCTTTGCACCCTCTCCATAGCTTCCACATCCTTCCTATAATGAGGTGACCAGAACTGAACACAATACTCTAAAACAAGAAGAACGCTTCTGAAAGTGCTGGGTCAAATATGCGCCAATGAATAAAAGGAAACTCGTGACGTGCTTCTGTTTTGTTTTCCTTATTTATTCAAGGATCCTTGTTGTTTCAGCCATTAACATACATGTCAACCAATACACTCAAACACCTCTGTAGTTGTACTGTGGAGAGCATTCTGACAGTCTGCAGTCTGTCTGGTATGGAGGGGCTACTGCACAGGACTGAAAGAAGCTGCAGAAGGTTGTAAATCTAGTCAGCTCGATCTTGGGCACTAGGTGTGTCAGAAAGGCAGCGTCCTTTATTAAGGACCTCCAGCACCCAGAGCATGCGTGCCCTTTTCTCACTGTTACCATCAGGTTGGAGATACAGAAGCCTGAAGGCACACACACAGCGATTCAGGAACAGCTTCTTCCCCTCTGCCCTCCGATTCCTAAATGGACATTGAAGCTTTGGACACTACCTCACTTTTTTTAATATACAGTTTTGCTGTTTTTGCACATTTAAAAAATTTATTCAATCTATGTAATTGATTTACTTGTTTATTTATTTATTATGTTTTTTTCTCTCTCTCTGCATGTATTGCATTGAACTGCTTCTAAGTTAACAAATTTCACATCACAAGCCTAGTAGATAGTAAACCTGGTTCTGATTCTGAAAGAAACAAGGCACATTGCAGAAGGTCTCAGTGAGGTAGAGCTGGAATTTCAAAAGGTGCTGAAATCTAAACCAAAGAACTGCCTTGCTGCTGCCACTTGAACAGATATTTCAAAGGCACAATTGATAACTTCATTCATAAAAGTTACACTGGTGCAGTGAAAAGCATTTTCTGAAAAGTTATTATTTATCACTCATAAAAGGAATATTGATTTCAGGGATGCAGGTATCAATGGTACTTTCCCCAAACGCCTCCTCAAGATGAGTGTGGGCAGCCTCATTACATGCACAGAAAGTACAACCATAGGTGGAGTTTTCCAGGGCTTTCACCCTAAAACCATAAACAAATATTCGGAAAGTGTGCATCTTGGGCAGGAACACGCAGGCAGCAGATCTCCCATGCAAATGCTGCCCATGTTCGATCTCGGAGATGAAATAGCTACTGTGTTTGGGCCCCTGTACGTGCTGAAACTGGAGAGGGTTCAAAGGAGGTCACGAAATGATCCCAGGATTAAACGGGTTGTCACATGAAGAGCTTTTGATGGCTCTGAGCCTGTATTCACCAGAATTCAGAAGAATGAGGGGTGACTTGCTTGAAAGCTATTGAACAGTGGAAGGCCTTGATAGAGTGGAGGTGGAGAGGACGTGAGTGGAGGTGGAGAGAGTGCTTCCTGTAGTGGGAGAGTCTAAGATCAGAGGACACAGCCTCAGAATAGAGGGGCTTCTTTTTAGAATGGAGATGAGGAGGAATTTATTTAGCCAGAGCGGGGTGAATCTGTGGAATTCATTGCCACAGGCAGCTAAGGCCAAGTCGTTATGTATTTTTAGGCAGAAAGTGATAGATTCTTGATTTGTCAGGGCATGAAGGGATACGGGGAGAAGGCAAGAGTTTGGGGCTGAAAGGAAAAATGGATCAACCATGATGAAATGATGGAGCAGACTTGATGGGCCAAATGGCCTAATTCTGTTCCTAAGTCTTATGGTCTTGTTACATTTGGAAGATGCTAGTGAAACATCGACTGGTTGAAATAATGTTTACACTGAAATAATGTTTAGTGGAAGGCAACACAAGTGAGAAATTTAAACTTCAGAAGATTTGGTGCAAGTTAGGATATGGACAACAACAAAAATAGAATTGGAAATCTGAAACAATCCCTTCGATTCTCAGTACTAAGGCTGGAAGATTTTAACATGCCTAGTCAGGAGATGTCTCAAATTTCTGGTAATGTTCCCCCCCCCCCCTTCTCTTTTTTCATTTCCCTTTCTGGTAACCTTTTCACCCTCTTTCTCTTCTCCTCACCGCCCTCTGCTTCCCCTCCTCCTTTCCTTTGTGCCTTGGTCCATTATCCTCTATTAGATTTCTTCTTCAGTCCTTTACCTCTTCCATCCATCCCCTGCCAGCTTCCTACTTCACTCCCATACTCCCTCACCTGTGCTTCCCTAATACCTGCCGACTTGTACTCCTTCCCCTTCTGGTTTCTGCCACCTCCTTTCTAGTCCTGATAAAGGGCCCTGGTCCAAAACATGTTTAATCCACTACATAGATGCTGCCCAATTGCTGAGTTCCTCCAGGATTTTATATGTGTGTTGAAGATTTTCAACATTCACAGAATCTCTTGTGTTTACGGTTAGGAGATGATGTGCCATTCCTTAAGAGTACATTGAAACATTTTAAGAGGCAATTGACCCAAAACAAGTTCAGTTTCTCTTTCCATATCATGCTTGACCTGCTAGCTCCAAAATTTCATATTTCATTTTATCCATCCTGAGGAGCTAATTCAAAAGTTGTATGAACTACATTCTACATTACATAATGTCTAATCCCTAGCTTAAGCACAACGAAACAAATCTGGAATTTAGAATTGAGATCAAATGTTAAATGGGTCTCTGCTGGGCCGAAGGGTCTCAAATGACACTGAAGTCTTGCACTGCTGTTTTTCATCAACAGGAGGCACTATTCCCAAAAGTCACCGGTCATCCCTTCTGGTAGAATTACAATCTGAAGGTAATAAATGCTAATGGATTTTCATAACTTGCTCAAGGACCTCACAAACTATGGATTTTGTTTTTAGAACAGAAATTACAGCCAAAAGAATAAATAAACATGTAATTAAAGTTACGGCCAGAAAAACAGAGATACTCCTCTGAAATTTCCAATGGACCATCAGCGATTGTGTCTTAAAGTAGAATTGAAGATGAGATCTTAAAAAAAACAGACCACATCTACTTGATCAGACAATTGTTGAAGATTCTGTGACATTTGGAGAACTGCGTGCGCCAAACATTCATAACTCCATTGCCATGACTAAAATGCAAGAGGACTAGCACTTTGTGAAGTTAAAACATTATCAGAGATAACAGTTTCATTTCATAACCATAAAGGGTAATTTGGTCATCTATATGAAGTATTGTGGGGAAACGTTTCAGAGAAAAGTGATGAAATATCAGATGAACTTAAAATTCGTTACTCAACACTGCTCAATGATGTTGGTCAAGGCTTAACATAGATACAGATAATACAAGTGAACTATCAAGTGAATAGCAGACACAGCCCAGCATTGTGGAAAACACTTTCTCCTCAAAACTATAAAGACACCATCGCTCCCTCCCTCTGAAACAGCACAAGATTTGATCAACTGCACCTGACTTTTACAGTGTGCTCTGAATCCTAATGATCAAAAGCACACACTTGGTTTTCAACTATCCAGGCAACATTCTTCATCCTTCAGTCATTCATAGAAAAACACTCGCATTCCGTAAAGTTTATACTTCACGGAATGAGCCGCAGATGCACACAAGTTATATGAACTGAGTGAGCGGGTACTCTCGCCCTTCCTGAGTAAAGTCACATTGGAATTTGAAAAACATCCGTTGTTTCAGAGCTCTGAAATACAACAGGCTTTTAACAGAGAGGAAAAAAAACAGGTCCTGCTGAAAGAAATTCCCAGATAATTTCTTGTTCAAATATTGAGGCGGCAGCAGCATTTGCATTCAGGAGGTGTAATTGTGGCAGATGCAGGGGGAGGGAGGGTCATGAGGAAACACTCTACACAATATAGCAGACTCCGCAGCCAAACTCATGTTAAATAAGGCTCTCCCCGGCTGCCAGCAGCAGCTCACTGATACACTAGGTTATTCAGTAATCGAAGCCAGTGAACATTATGCAACCAAATACAAACACCATTGCATGCCATACTGTGAAGTGACTGCTTTCACTCGCTGATAAACCTAGTAAAGCTCTCATTGATGTTGCTACATCCGTCCAGTCAACATTTTCACACTTGGGACCTTTCTCACGAAAGGCAGAAGGCTTTATTCTAAACGCCTTGTACCAAGATAGATATTTATATCAGGCATATTTTACACACGCTGCTTCCTCGGTCACTCAGCCTTATCAACCAAACTAGCAGTGCGAACAAAACGTGCAACATTCGACAATGGAGTGCCGTTCTCTGCAGCTGCCCTTTTAATATCGTTATCAAGAATAGCAGGGGGAAACAGTCAGCACCAAATAACAAAACGCTTCAAATTATGAAGGCATTCTCCAAGTATTTAATGTTTCTCAACAGATTCTTGGGTGGAGGAGAGGGGGAAGGGAATCTCGATTTCTGATCTTTTCCCACTCCCACCAGTTACACAAACTTACCGTTTTTCCAATATCCATTGTGGAAGTCTGTATTTATGTCTTGCTTCTTCCACACGTTCAACAATCCAACAGAAAGGAATGGGGAGAGAGGGAGACAGAGAGAGAGAGAGAGAGAGAGAGAGAGAGAGAGAGAGAGAAAGGGGGGAGAAAGAGAGAAAAAAGAGAGAGAAAAAGAGAGAGAGAGAGAAAGACAGCGAAAGCGGAGTTATATCCAGTAGATACTACACTATGGTCCTCACACACTCTTTCATCGAAAGCTTGGATGGCCTTTCACTTAACCCGTGCCTGGAAAGAACATGACCTGCCCTTTCCGATTGTCCAATTGAATGGGAAATTGTTTTTCTTTCCTCTTCCCCTTGCAGCAGCAGAAATTGAGCCCTCGCTTTTCCCTTTATGCAAAGTCTGGAAGTCGTTACGATCGGGACTGAAAGGCTGGTCGCAAAGATGCCATCTCCAGCTGAGAGCTTCCGGACAAGGGGAGGAGGAAAGCAGTTGGGGAGGGCTAATGGAGGAGGGGGGTGGAGGGAGAGCGGTGCCTCGTAGGGGGATGCGGGTGGTTGGGGGGGAGGAGGAATTTGACAGCTGACATCCTCATTCACAGGAAACATTGCCTCTGATGATTGTATTTTTTTATATATACACGTCACTCTACCAATTAGAAGCTCCCGGGATTCTGCAAAAGGAGAATCTACTGTGGCCACATCTCTCTCTCCCTCTCACACATACGTAAACACATACACACACAATAACATCTGAATAAGCAACACCAATTTCTTTCAAATACAAATACAATTGTGACTGGAAGGAGGAGGAAGCAGGAAGCAGCATTCAACATTCTGTCAGCCAGAGCAACAAAACTCAGGAAATTAACCCTGACAAAAGATTTCACTTGTTAACGGAGAGCTATAATCCTGTCACCCAACCCCCAAAGGAAAAATCTAGAGATCACTGATCAGAACACGATTAACCAGTTAACCACTGGCTTCAATACTGAAAAAAAAATTGACAGATATGTACGCTGGGTATGATTTATTCAATTTCAAAGAGCTCTTTAAGAAACAAAGCTCCTCACACGAGTCCTACCAGCAAACACTATCAGCCCCAATTGGTACAAGCAATGATATGCTATTGGATACAATGGAAGTCGCAACATTCAAGGAAGCCATTCCATTTATACAGTCACTGATGCACATCTCTTAGATAATCTCTTCTTCAATATTCTTCATATCACCCATTATTCCTCTCGAGTTGGGGTTAATGCAATCTCACTGGACACTTGTTGCGACATTCCTTTTTCGAATAATGCTAAGGTTATTCGGATATATCCCTGCAGCAATTCTGCGCTCTTGTCATTACTCAACATCAAGGGGAAACTAATCTTTTACCATCAACTCACCCAATTTACAGATGTTGAACAATTTTAATCTCCTCCTTTTGTACAGGTTTCCAGCTGTAATTATGCTCTCTGATGCTCAACGCACTCTTTTTGCCAATTGTTGCAGAATTTCTCCCCAAAAGTCAAATGTGATTTCTAGGGTGTTAAAATAAGTCCCTATTTGCCCTCGTGGAAGAGTGTAAAAATCTAACAGCCTTTTCTTGAAATTCTGGGAGTTAGCCCTCAGTTTTTGGCTAAGAATTGTTCCTCAACCAATATCAGTGACACAGTTTGATTAACATTTTTTCAATTATTTTTTAATTGATTGAGAAAGTGTGGAACAGGCCACCCAGCAATCCCCAATTTAACCCCAGCCGAATCGTGGGACAATTTACATTGGCCAGTTAACCTACTAACCTGTACATTTTTGGACTGTGGGAGGAAACCAGAGCACCCAGAGGAAACCCATGCGATCACAGGGAGAACGTACAAACTCCTTACGAGCAGTAGCAGGAACCGCAACGCTATCTTCAGGAACTGCTGCTTGCAAATTGGAATCCACACTTCCTATCAAAATGGACGGCAACTACATCTCAATAGTATTTCTTTTGTTGTAAAATAGTTTGTAATGCAGAAATTTCAAATCAACCTTTACCAAGAGAGAGATACTATAGCACCCCACCCCCAGCATTACAAGAAAGTTGCATCCACAGAAATAGTCCACACCATGATTTCTCATAAGGGGAAGCCACATCATATCTGTGCTCTTCTTTCCCCCGCAAGTTCCCTGAGTTCCTTAGTTCAGGCTTTGGGGCTGGGGATCTGTAAATTTTGTAAGAGTGAATATCTGTAAACACAGTAAACTTATGAGAGAGTCACAAAGGAAAAGGTTATCAAGTGGGCTAAAAATTTGAGATTATAATACGCTGGTACCTCACTAAGCACTCTGAATGTGTTTCCTGGAACTGAAATCACTAATTGAATCAGGTCTAAAAGGGGTCATGACATACTGAGTTCTCAGTAAGTGAGCATCAATGGCATGAAGCTCTCATAATGGCTAAGCCAAAGCAAAAAAATTTGACCACACTCTGCAAGCTGGTTACTGGTACAATTTTGATTCCTGGTATTTTATTTCAACATAATTCCTTCTCCCCATGCACCGGGAGTACCCTTAAGGAGGTGCACTTGAAGGAACAGTGCAGAGCAGGGTACCGGGACACTGGAAAAGCTCCCACTTTAAATTACACCCAGCCTGTTGGAAATCAACCCGAAGGCTGTTGAGGAAAGCAAGAGTTGGAAAAGAGGAGAAACCTGAGGTTCAGGGTGGTGCTCAGTCTGAAGAGATCATTGGGTATATGTACATCAATTGCTCAAAGTTGCAGGGCAATTTTAAAAGATAGTTTAAAAAAAGTAACAAGATACTGGGATCTATAAACGTACAGCACACAACAGGCCCTTCAGTTCAGAATGTTGAGCCCAGCTCATGAATTAATTAAATGCCTTCAAATCCCTTCTGTCTACACAATGTCCATATCCCTCCATTCTCCGCACAATCATGTGTCTGAGGTTTTTTTTTAAATGCCTCTTGAATTTGTCTGCACCATTACCTCAGACAGGATGAAGAGGTCAATACTCCCCAATGCCATTAGGCTTTACAATTCTACCGCCAGGACTTAAGAACTTTTTAAAAGCTATTATTAATGCTTTTTGAGATAGTGATTTAGATGCATATCATATTTTTTACTGAGTTAAGTATTGTATGTAATTAGTTTTGCTACAACAAGTGTATGGGACATTGGAAAAAAAGTTGAATTTCCCCATGGGGATGAATAAAGTATCTATCTACCGTAGATTCCGGACTACAGAGCGCACCTGATTAAAAGCCGCTGGCTCTAATTTTAGAAATAAAATCAATTTTTTACTTGTACAGGCCGCACCGGATTTTAGGCCGCACCGGATTTTCGGCCGCAGGTGTCCCACGTTGTAATATGAGATATTTACACAGAAAGATATTACACGTGAGGATTTTTTAACTTTTAATTAAATCCATATGGTAACAAACAAATATATATTGCAAATGCTTTTTTTCGAACCGTGCCTGTAATATGGCTACTTTTAAATATACATACGTATCGGTAACACAAATTACGTTGCATATACTTTTTTACTGAACAGCACGAACAACATTCCAATATCTCCTAGCGACTGGTAAAAATATATATACTGCAGCCTACCAGGAAAAGTTATTGATCGCCTTTAACTTAAAAGCAGCGTTTTCGCTCGGGTCTGATGTGCTCGGGTCTGATGAGCTCGCGTAACGCGATCGGGTCTAATCGGGTCTAATGTGCTCGGGTCTGATGAGCTCGCGTAACGCGATCGGGTCTGATGTGCTCGCGTAATGCCCCCACCTTCCCGTTTATCGCAAACCGGTATCCCACAAGACGCGGCAAAACCGGGTGTGACGTCATAGCATCCCGGGATGTAGTACAGAAAACAAATATAGTTAAAACACTTCTAACTTTAACTAACAAATGAATTACTAAGCGAAAATATTATAAACTAAGTAACTGCCATAAAGGCAGCACAATGCTTTTCTTCGAGTGTTTTCCATGTTGATGAGGGTGAGTACAAATGACTGATTTACAATAATTTAATTGTGAAAGTGCGCTTGATTTATCGTACAATTTCATTGGACCTCTGTGAACTACTCATCAATTTTATTGGTCTACTGTTACGAGGCAAAATGTTTACGAGGCGGCATGAAAAAAAAACATGTATTAGCCGCTCTGGATTAAAGGCCGCAGAGTTCAAAGCTGTTCAAAATGTGGGAAAAAAGTAGCGGCTTATAATCCGGAATCTACGGTATCTATCTATCTATCTACCCCTGACAACACATGCCAGACACCCACCATTCTGTGTAAAGAAAAATTTGCCTCACACACCTCTTTTGAATTTATCCCCTCTCACCTTAAACACATGCCTCTAGTATCAGACATCTGACCCCGGGGGAAAAATTACAGCTGTCTATTCTATTCCACCTATGCCTCGCATAATCCTATAAACTTGTATCAGGTCTGCTCCTCAACATCTGCCATTCCAGAGAAAACGACCTACCGAATGTTAAAAGGACTAGTTGGGATGGATATGGACAGGATGCTTCCTATAGTGGGGGTATCCAGAACTAGAGGGCACAGCCTCAACATTGGGGAGGGGGGTTGTGACCTTTTAGAACAGCAGGAATTTGTTTAGCCAGAGAGTAGTGAATCTGTGGAATGTTCTGCCACAGACTGCAGTGGAGGCTGAATCCGTGGATATATTTAAAGCTGAAGTTGATATATTCCTGATTGGTCGGGGCATCAAGGGATTTGACGAGAAGCCAGGTATATGGAGTTGTGTGGGATCCAGGATCAGTGTTGATGGAATGGTGGAACAGACTCAATGGGCTGAATGGCCTAATTCTGCTCCCATGTCTTATGGACTTGTCCAACCTTATGCCTTCTAATCCAGGCAGCATCCTAGCAAACCTCTTCTACACCCTCTCCAAAGCCCCCACATCCTTCCTACTTGGGGTGACAATTTAAAGTAGTACTCCAGATGTGGCCCAACTAAAATTTTATAAAGCTACAACATAAATTCATGACTTTTGAACTCAATTCCTTGACTAATAAAGCCAAGCACACTAGAAGGCTTCTTAACCACCCATCAACCAATGTAGTCATTTTCAGGGAGCTATGAACTTGGAACACCAAGATCATTCTGTCCATTATCGTTCTGTCCATTAACACTTTTAAGGCCCTGGCCATTATCAGGGTACCATCCTTTCACATATGACTCCCAAAGTGCAACAGCTTACGTTTAGCCACATTAAACACCATCTGTCATTTCCCCACCCACATCTGCAACTGATGTGGAACAGAATACCACAGCACAGTACAGACCCTTCAGCCCATGATGTTGTGTCTTTCTTTCAATCTAACCCTCCATTTCAACATCACCATCATCCAATCATCCATCTGCCTATCCAAAAGCTTTGTAGAAAACCACTTTTTTAAAATAATACTTTTTAACTGTTACGAAGGATGAACAACTCTGATGGGCAGAAGGGTGAAGAGTCGCCCATGCCCCCCCTTTTTGGAGAATCGCAAATCGCTACTATTTCGATGCTGCTAACAAGGAAGTAAGAGAGACAAAAGGAAATCTGCCAGGGCAGTTGTTATTGATAACAGCTCATGAAAGTTAATGAGAGAGACACAGCTAAGAGGCACGCAAGGTGGAACGTCTCCTACTGACAAAAGGAGGAGATTTACTGCTATTGTCTTTTGGAGAAGGATTGTTTACTTGGTATTGTTCTATTCATTGAAATCCCTCAGGGGACAGCCAAAGTGGGCTGGTTTGATGGGTTAAGTCATTCAAACCTGATTGACACCCGAGACCCCATGAGTGGGGATAAAATTGAGGTCTGGGGTGACACCCCTCGGACGCACCAGGAGAAACGCTAGTGAGCAGCAGAAACCCACGAGACAGTGTGGGACATCGGAGACCGAACGAAGGGTCGGTAAATTTTAACTCACAGTGTTTATAGCGAGACCGGTGAGGGGCTTGTGTATGTGTCCACCCTTGCCTGGGTGACGAGTCCACCACGGAAGAACGGTCTAGCTAAAGGACGGAAGGGTCACACTTCAATGGCCGCAACAACGACACATCGATGGATCGAAATCGTAAAGAAAGGTTGGCAAAGACCATAGCTGTTACTGTTTGCGTGCTCTCTTTCTCTCGTCTCTCTCTCTCTCCAAAAATTGCAACACATCGACCGACAACTACCGCAGCCTGCATGAACTGAACTGAACTTTATATTTCCATCTGACAATTCATTATCCCCTAGACAACGATAGAGCTTGTTTCATTAGTGGTTATTATTATACCCGCATCTTTAGGTTTAGTATTGCTAACGTATATTATCTGTATATTTGCATTGATATTGTTTTGTATATTTTTACAAATAAATACTGTTGAAAATAGCATCACCAGACTCCAACGGACACTTCTATCTTTGCTGGTAAGACACCCAGTTACGGGGTACGTAACATAACAAACATGTATTTTTCAGATTCATTGGCAGAAAGTGGTATTGCAACTAAACTAACGGTTTATCATCTTTCTCACTTTTCATTGACCAAGTATTAACACATTATCCACATGATGCAACTGTTTTAGTGATTAATTAATTAATAGGCTACATTATTACCTAAGGAATTTTGTTTATCTCATCTATAAAGTGAATGATTTTTCAAAGCGCCATCTTGTATTCTTTTTTATTACCACCACTAGCATTAATTCCCCTCTTAGCATCATTTCTCAGACCTTTATTTAGTTTACTTCATATTTGTATGTTTGTTTGTACAAACAAAAATAAACTTAAATCTTGGAATGAAGACTGCTCGCCATTCCTGACTCCTGGAAGAACCCCAAGGATCAGAAATTAAACTGAGATCCAACAGTTTCTCAGATGTCCCTAACACATCTGCCCCTACCACCGTCCCTGGCAGGGTGTCTAATGAACCCACCACACTGAAGGAAAAAAACAGACCTCTGATATACCCCCCTGTACTTTCCTCCAGTCACCTTAAAATGATGCCCAAGTTAATGGCCATCATCACGCCGGGATGAACTCTCTGTCTATCCAATCCATCTGTGTCTCAGCTGGTATGGCATGGTATGGGCGGCACAACAGTGTAGTAGCTAGCGTAATGCCGTATAGCGCCAGTGAGCAGTGTTCACTTTCCGCCACGGTCTGTAAGGAGATTGTACGTTCTTTCCGTGAACACATGGGTTTTCTTCAGGCGTTCCAGTTTCCACCCACATTCCAAAGATGCACAGGTTAAGTTAGCTCTGGACATGATAAGGCATTTGATAAGGTCCCACATAGGAGATTGGTGGGTAAAATCAAAGCTCAGGGCATCGGGGGGAAGACATTGACAAGGATAGAAAACTGGTTGGCAGATAGAAAGCAAAGGGTAGCGGTGAATGGGTGTTTCTCGGAATGACAGGTGGTGACTAGTGGGGTGCCACAGGGCTCGGTATTGGGACCACAGCTGTTTACGATTTACGTCAACGATTTAGATGAAGGCATTGCGAATAACATCAACATATTTGCTGATGATACTAAGCTGGGTGGCAGTGTGACATATGATGAGGATGTTAGGAGAATTCAGGGTGACTTGGGTAGGCTGGGTGAGTGGGCAGATACTTGGCAGATGACGTTTAATGTGAATAAGTGTGAGGTTATCCACTTTGGGTGTAAGAACAGGAAGGCAGATTATTATCTGAACGGTGTAGAGTTAGGTAAGGGAGAAATACAAAGAGATCTCAGAGTCCTTGTTCATCAGTCACTGAAGGTGAATGAGCAAGTGCAGCAGGCAGTGAAGAAGGTTAATGGAATGTTGGCCTTTATTACAAAGGGAATTGAGTACATGAGCAAGGAAATCCTCTTGCATTTGTACAGAGCCCTGGTGAGACCACACCTGGAGTATTGTGTACAGTTTTGGTCTCCAGGGTTAAGGAAGGACATCCTGGCTGTTGAGGAAGTGCAGCGTAGATTCACGAGGTTAATTCCTGGGATGTCTGGACTGTCTTACGCAGAGAGGTTAGAGAGACTGGGCTTGTACACGCTGGAATTAAGGAGATTGAGAGGGGATCTGATTGAAACATATAAGATTATTAAGGGATTGGACAAGATAGAGGCAGGAAATATGTTCCAGATGCTGGGAGAGTCCAGTACCAGAGGGCATGGTTTGAGAATAAGGGGTAGGTCATTTAGGACAGAGTTAAGGAAAAACTTCTTCTCCCAGAGAGTTGTGGGGGTCTGAAATGCACTGCCTCGGAAGGTAGTGGAGGCCAATTCTCTGGATGCTTTCAAGAAGGAGCTAGTTAGGTATCTTATGGATAGGGGAATCAAGGGATATGGGGACAAGGCAGGAACTGGGTATTGATAGTAGATAATCAGCCATGATCTCAGAATGGCGGTGCAGGCTCGAAGGGCCGAATGGTCTACTTCTGCACCTATTGTCTATTGTCTAATGATATGCTAGTGCTGGAAGCACGGGGCACTTGTGGGCTGCCCCCGGCACATCCTCAGACCGTGCTGGTCATTGACGCAAACGGTGCACATCACTGTATGTTTTGATGTTCCGAGGTGCACGTGACAAATAAAGCGAATCCAACAATCTCTTTCAACTATATCCCACTGCATCCTTTGACAATCTACGCTATTCACCACACCACCAACCTTTGAATCCTTGTACAGTCTGGGAGTCTAGTAATTCATGCGTCTACATTTTCATCCACATTTTATCATAAATAGCAGAGGCCCCAGTACGGAACACCATTAATTACGGATTCCAATCCGAATAAGCCTCATCGACCACCATCTTGTCTTGCAATTCAGAATGCAGGTGGGCAAATCAATTCAATGCTTCCTACTTCCTAATCTTCTGAATGAGCTCACCTTGAAGGACCTTGTCATATGCCTTGTCTGTGCTATTAACAGCCGTAGCTCAACCTTCATCACTTCCTTGAAAAACTCAATCAAGTCAGTGAGACAACTTGCTCTGCACAAAGCCAAGCGGACTGTCTCCAATTTGGAGATGGCTTTCCAAATGCTCATAAATCCTGTCCCCAAGAATCCTCTCCAACAGCTTCTCACTGACGTGACACTCACTGGTCTACAATTTCCAGGATTATCCATATCTCCCATCCTGAATAATGGAACATGAGCTCATCAATCCTCCGGAACATCACCTTCTTTATGGTCAGGCATATTATGGTTTAGCAGATTAATGTGCGCCTCACTAATCCCACTATCCTCCATATCCTACTCATCAGAAAATACTTAAGTACTCCTTTCGTGCATCGCCCGCCTCCAAGTCCAAGTGCCTTCCTTTAATCTTGAGTGACCCTACCCTCTTCCTAGTATCCTCTTGCTCCTGATGTATAAAATACTTTAGAATTCTCTTTAATCCTATTTGTCAAGAATTTTGCATGGCCCCTCTTTATTCCACTTCTAGTTCTTTTTTTAGCTTTTTTATAGTCCTCAATATTTGTGTTTGAGCTAAAGAGAGGAAAAGTAAATTGAGGAAAAAAATAGTGGGAAGTGAAAGGACAAAGTAGTGATGATGAAACTTTAGCATCATACACACACAAAATGAAGAAGGGACTCAGCAGGTCAGGCAGCATCTACGGAAGAGAACAAACAGTCCAGGTTTTGGGCTGAGACCCTTCTCAGGCTACATCCACACTAGACTGGATCATTTTGAAAACACCGGTTTCGCGTAAAAATGATAGGTGTCCACACTATGCATTTTTGAAAATATCTCTATCCACATTGAAACAGAGATTTCGGCGAATCTCCTCCTACTGGGCATGCGCAGGACACATCTACCATAAACAAGCAACATGTTTGGTGTCGAATCTCACCGTAAAAGTGCGCGTTTGTGTAGTTACAGACTAGAAAAACTTAAAACGACGGACAGCTGTTGGCTCTCATGCAGGAAAACTTAAAACTAAAAAAAAAACACAAATACTGGAGCGTATGGAGGCAACCGACAGGGAGTTCACGGACAGATTGACCCGGCTGACGACGAACATTGAAAAACTGACTAACTCTGTTGCATTAATAAAGCACCTTGTTAAATGTGTAAAACATGTCTGCGTCAGTGTTATCTTGTATTTCCATACAATGTTACATTAGGCTGTTACACATCTATTGTCAGAGAAGTACTTGCATAAATAGGTAAACCACCTTCATACGAGAAAGGACAGAAAACAGGGCAAAGTGAGTATACTTATTTATTCAGTAAGTTATGGGTCAACGTATTTGGTGAGTACATTTCTAACTCTTCTGGCTTCAGTCTCGTTGCCATCTGTTCTGAAGTTGTTAGGTTGCGTTCAAGAAAACAATGAAATAGCACGCTGCCGTTTGATAGCGTTTTCAGAAGTCTCCAGTTACCCCATCCACACTGATCTGCCTGAGCAGCATTTTCAAAAATACCCACCCTGGAAAGCATTCCTGAAAAGCTCTGGTTTCGGGGGACGAAAACACCATTTTAGTGTGAACGGAGGGTAAAACTGAAGAGAAAAAGCTTCGGTTATGGTTTTATCCGGCGTAGTGTGGATGTAGCCTCAGGACTGAGAAGAAAGGGAAAATATATCAGAAGAGAAAGGTTGGGGGAGGGGAAGGTCACTAGTGAAGCCAGATGGTCAGGGGCAGAAGAAGAAAGAATCTGACATAAAAGGAGAGTGGACCATAAGAGAAAGAGAAAGAGGGGAGAACACAGGGTAGTGACAGGCAGGTGAGAAGAGGCAAAACATCAGAATGGGGTACAGAGGGGGGGGGATTTTTTTAAACCAGAAGAAATTGATATTCATGCCATCAGTTTGGAGGGTGCCCAGATGGAATACAAAGTGTTGCTCCTCCACGTTGAGAATGGACTCATCTTGGCACAAGAGAAGCCCATGGACCGACGTGATGAAACCTTATTTAAAATAAAACACTGATTCAACCCAATTCAAACCACAGCATGGAAAAGGTGTGAAGACCTCAGTGGGTACAGAATTGTGATTTGTTAAAATGATTCCAAAGATGAGAAACTTTCGATGACTAGGTAGAATGAAACTGGTCTGTTCTTGGAGGATAATCTGTTGGATGGAGACCAAACCGAGGCATTTAAAATCATAACTGGGGGGAGGGGGGAAGTAGGTGACAGGTCAAGAACCAGATTTGCTTTTTAAATATCCCCCTTGAAAAGCACAGAGAGTATCGATTTTTATTGAAAATGGATTTGTTATATCTCAACATGTGCAATAAATCAGAAAGCACTGAAGGATATTTACATTGAGGGATATCTGTGCTATCTGAAAAATTAGCTTTCAGAAAAATGTGTGCAAGGAGCTTCAGGTACAGACAAGAAACACTTCTTTATTGGTAAAAACAGTGCAATCAGCAGCTAACCCTAAGAAAGGAAGGCCAATACAATCAGAAAATGCATGGACCACATACATAGGCAGAGCACACAGAATGCAACAATTCAAGGTGATAATTCACCACTCTCTTCTCAAAGGAAGATTAAGGATGGGCAGTTTGTGCTGTGCTTAGAAGCAAAATCCACAATCAATGGTAAAACACATTAAAATCGAACACTGCCCCAAGAAGTTCGTCAAGCAACATCCTAGCCTGAGATGAATGATTTCCGGCAAAAACCACCAAACATAATCCAGCATAAAATGTTGCATATTAAAGCATTTTATACATAAAAACAGAAAACAAAGGTGATCTTCCCAGAGCCTAATAGAGCTGACAGCCCAGATGGTGAAGTCACAATCCTGCAAATGCTGAAGACAAAGCAGATCAATAAAATTGATCCACTTTTTACAAGGATGAGTCAGTGGGAGGGCAAAGTAACCTCAGCACTGAATCTTGCATCTATAATGGAGTACAAGATTACCATATCCAGCTGTTCACCAGTTCCTCACAGATGCAGCAGGAAAATCAGTGGAGAAAATGACCAGGTCATCGCTGATGCAGACCAACAATCAGTCTGACCAAAAGTTGCAAAGGTCCTCGTGCAAGAGTAAGCCACTTGGCCGCTCAAACCTGCTCTGCCATTTAATAAGATTCTGGCTAATTCCAATTTAAAGGAGTGCAATCCACTCCTTGCCCCCCCCCCCCAAAACTGCTAAACTTCCATTTGTATAACAATGCAAAATGAATAAAAAGTAAACTTAAAAAGTCTTCTTTTCAAAGTCAATCACCTCCACCCAATGTGAGCTTACACCATTTCCGAAGGATCTGTTGTGCCATTTGATCCAAAACATCGACAACTTCTTGCCACCAAACAGAAGCCGTTAAATCTGCTGTGTTCATCCAGCAGGTGTTCATTGTGAAAGATATGAATCTTGTCCTAATCTTTCTCCAGAAAGAAAGATTTCTGCAGTTAATAGGTACGCAGAAGCCAATGATAACACATTTGCACTGGTGCCTCCAGCACATATTAACTGAAAGGTTCATACAGTTGAACAAGATGCCCCCGCTCCCAGGGGCTGAATGCTAATCCATCAGCCAAGACCCAACAAAAAGAGCACAGAAAATCTGCAAACTACTGACATCGAGAGCCACTATCAGCGGTGCTATTTCTCCTGGCAGAGGTTCGGGGAAGCCAGGGCTAACTAAGGCAGAGGCTTGGTGCCGCTCAGCTGCTGGATGAGTGGAAAATGGAGAAGAGTGATGGCAGTGGCCAGGGTGGGGTCCATCTGAGAAAATGGAAGCAGCTGACAACTGGAAAATGGGGTGAAGGGAAGTGGAGCAATGAAGAAAGACCAAGAATCACGAGATGGAAAGAGAGGGGCTGTGAGTGCAGGGGGCTGAAAGACAGCAGCAAAGTGAGAAAAGCAGTTAAGGGATCCCTGATGCAGTGAGAGGGTTCGGGTGAGGATGGAGGCTGTATAACAGATTATGTAGCCAACATTTGACTAAGTGATTAGGCAAGACAACAGTCTGAATGCGAGGCCAAAAGGTCCCATAACACGAAAACAGAGTCAATAAAAAGGAAGGAGTAAACATAGAAAACCTACACAGGCCCTTCAGCCCACAATGCTGTGCCGAACATGTACTTACTTTAGAAATTGCCTAGGGTTACCCACAACTCCATTTACTGATCCAACAGTCTCTTAAAAGACCCTGTTGTATCCGTAATTTAAACCAAACTCAGCTGTTAATGATACCACAGTTGCATCCTTTTACATTACCAACAACACTGTGCACTGTGGCTCACGTTTGTACTTGATTTCCAGTCAAAAATTCATTTAAATTCACTTTTTACCAGTTTAAAATCAGCAGCTGATACGTTCCATGGAGTAATAATACAATGGAATAGACAATTTAGAATTTCCTACTGTAATGTATATATCACAAAGAGAAGGCGCTGGCATAAGCCACTCTGATCTCAAACTGTTGTGCCATTTTACCTGGTCAAACTCAGTGCAACTTCACTGTAGTCCACTCCCTTTCCCAACAACTGCATGCCTCACATTTGCATGGCAATGTTACACAAATAAAAATCAAATGGAAGATCTTCATTTCCAAGTTCATGTCTCCACAAGATGCACCACCTCCTCAACCTTCTGGTATTCACCGTTTAGCAAAGGACTCAAGAGTCAACAAACAATGTGCTGGAGGAGCTCAGCAGGCCGAGCAGCATCTGTCGGGGGAAAAGCTGTCAACATTTCAGGTCGCAACTCCACATCACGACTGAGTGGAGAAGTGAGATGGCCAACAGAATGAGAAAAGGATTGGAAAGAAAGGATTAGTGGGACTGAGGAAGGGTGTAAGATGTCAAGTAGGTGGTATGAGGTACGGAGGGTAATTTCAGAGTACATTTATTATCTAAGTATGTATACATTATATACCTTAATATCTGTATCCTTACAGGCAGCCACAAAACAAAGACACCCAATAGAACCAATGAAAACAAAAGACCCAGTGTTCAAAGAGAGAAAAATACATATTGTGCAAACATTAAAGTAAGCAAGTAGCATTCAGAACAAAAGTGAGTCAGCAGACACGGAGCCCAGAGCCACCGGAGCAGGCCCGCAGCCTCAGTTCAGCACAGAGCCAAGTAAACATTGTGGAGCAGCAAGCAGAGCCGGCCCAGGGCTGGAGTTGAAAGTCTGTGTTAGGTCGGACAATAGACGGAGACAGTGGGAAAGTGAAAAAAAACAGAGCAAGGTAAAGGAGAGGAGTGTTAAAATAGTGAGGGAAGGGAGAATGAAGACTCAATCACATTTACTCTCTTGTTCTGCAGTTTTGTCAAATTAAAGATTTACGCACCTCAATAACACTTAGAAATATCTAATACCAGAGGGCATGCATTGAAGCTGAGAGGGGGTAGCTTCAAGGGGGAAGAGAGGGGCAGTTTATTTTTACTCAGAGAGTGGTGGATGCCTGGAATACTCTGCTTGGTATAGTGGTAGAGGCAAATGCATTAGATGCTTTTAAGAGACATTCAGATAGGCACTTGGATGTCAGGAAAATGGAGGGATAGGGATATGGACACAGTGTAGTCGGAGGGATTAGTGTTTGGGTGTTTTTGATTTGCTTTTTAGCTGCAGTACAGCACTGTGGGCTGAATGGCCTGCTCCTGTGCTGTACTCTTCTATGTTTTGTGTTCTAAATCACCTCAAATATTCTTGGAAAGCAAATCTGATCGCACTTTTTTTTTACATTGACCAGAAGATCATTCAGGACAACCTAAATACATATTGTTTCCTGAGGAAGCATTAAGAAGAGGGACGCCTCACGTCTTAATAAGCTGGTAAGGAAGGCGGGCTCTGTCGTGGGCAAAGTACTGGAGAGTTTAACATCGGTAGCTGAGCGAAGGGCGCTGAGTAGGCTACGGTCAATTATGGATAACTCTGAACATCCTCTACATAGCACCATCCAGAGACAGAGAAGCAGTTTCAGCAACAGGTTACTATCGATGCAATGCTCCTCAGACAGGATGAAGAGGTCAATACTCCCCAATGCCATTAGGCTTTACAATTCTACCGCCAGGACTTAAGAACTTTTTAAAAGCTATTATTAATGCTTTTTGAGACGGTGATTTAGATGCATATCATATTTTTTTTACTGAGTTAAGTATTGTATGTAATTAGTTTTGCTACAACAAGTGTATGGGACATTGGAAAAAAAGTTGAATTTCCCCATGGGGATGAATAAAGTATCTATCTATCTATCTATCTCCCTCACGCCTTCTCAAAGATACAATCGATCCTTTGTTCTGGCAAACTGTATGAGAAAGCTTTCCATATTTGTTGCCTTTCCTCTTAAAACAAAATCCAATGATATTCTACAATGTAACAATAAAGCTCTTAAAAACCTATAACTGCAAACTTGTCACATGTAAATTTTCCTTCAATTCCCCCCTTTTAATCCAGATTAAATTGAGAAACTTTGAAGTGTAGTTCCATATAACAGATGACACTGCACTTCTCCCTCAGTCTAACCCTCAAGTACTTGGCTGTAAGGGTGCCTTCACATTAACAAAGCTGTGGTTCTTCTCAGTCCATCAGTAATTGTAGCTGACAGAGTCCACTGGGCAATACTCATTCACTACCTTCCATCTTATAGTCTAGGCAAATACTCATAATGCATCTCACGGACATTTATGCTTCTTTTCATCTTGTATTCAAACACCTCTGGTTGAGCTATTCCAAACCCAAGACACAAACTTTCAAGAATTTTCCATTGCTGGAAATCAAAACAATTTTCCCATGAGATGAAACATCAAGTTCAAGCTGCTTTTAGTGTCATTTCGACCATAAACTGCTGGTACAGTACACAGTAAAAACAAAACAACATTCCTCCAGGACCCTGGTGCTACATGAAGCAACACAAAACTACACTAGACTACATGAGACAGCACAAGGCTACACTAGATTACGTAAAACAACATAAAAACTGCACTAGACTACGGACCTGCACAGGGCTACATAAAGTGCACACAACGGTGCAGGGCACTACAATAATTACTAAACAAGACATTAGGCACAGAATAGAGCACATTGACCAAATTTGGGCAACAAGAATTTTCTTTTTGCACGTCACAAAAAATAGCCCACTGTATGTGTCTTTAAACTTCCTTCACTTCAAGATTACAAACAAAACTTTTACTGCCAAACAGCAACATAACTTTTGGACAATGTTCTGCAGAACCAGCCAGCCTATGCAGTTGTCTGAACACTGGTAAACGATGATCTCAAACTATAGCCCCACACTTGGCAGTCCTGGACTTGCCACATTACTCCAAGCTCGAGGCAGTGATCCACAGAGAAAAAGCCTCCTGAAGGATGAGAAGCAAGGGAAGACCAGGAAGTAGATCACAAAAATCATAGTAACTTCATTTCAGTAGATTGCCCTATCAAAAAGTCAAGTCAAGTCACTTTTATTGTCATTTTGACCATAACTGCTGGTACAGTGCAGAGTAAAAATGAGACAACGTTTTTCAGGACCATGTTGTTACATGACACAGTACAAAAACTAGACTGAACAACATAAAAAAACAACAGAGAAAGCTACACTAGACTACAGACCTACACAGGACTGCATAAAGTGCACAAAAACAGTGCAGGCATTACAATAAATAATAAACAGGACAATAGGGCAAGGTGTCAGTCCAGGCTCTGGGTATTGAGGAGTCTGATAGCTTGGGGGAAGAAACTGTTACATAGTCTGGTCGTGAGAGCCCGAATGCTTCGGTGCCTTTTCCCAGACGGCAGAAGGGAGAAGGGATTGTATGAGGGGTGCATGGGGTCCTTCATAATGCTGTTCCCTTTGCCGATGCAGCGTATAGTGTAAATGTCTGTGATGGCGGGAAGAGAGACCCCGATGATCTTCTCAGCTGACCTCACTATCTGCTGCAGGGTCTTGCGATCCGAGATGGTACAACTTCCGAACCAGGCAGTGATGCAGCCACTGAGGATACTCTCAATACAACCCCTGTAGAATGTGATGAGGATTCTACACCAGTTAAAGGTCAAATGAAGAATCCACACTGTTAATTGGTTTTAAGAGACTGTGTTCTGGACAAGATTGGAATCTGAACAGACATTCATGGACTCTTTCTCAGGACAATCAAGAATCAGGAGATGATACAGAAACTTTCAAATAACATATAGCATACAAGATATAAAAGCAACAACCATGTCTTCCACGGGAAAAAATGACAAACAACAGGTCCGATTAAAGGAATCAATGATGATGTTTATAAAGAATCAGCAGCAAAGACATTTTAACACCATGGAGGCAAACAAAAAAGAGTGCTAAAACAGACTTGAAGTTGCAGCTTTAATAAGTAGACTGGCACTTCTTGGTTACAAGATAAACTAATGAGTTTACCCATGATTACACCAGCAGTAACTTCACATCATAATACATACACTAAGATTCAAAACAGTTTAATGTTATTTCCTGTACACAAATGTAAAGGAGAACGAAATAATTGTTACTCTGGATCCGATGCAGCACAAAAAACAATAAAGAACACAATAATAATAAAACATAAAATAAATACATAATATAGCTTTATACATAAGACTGGTTGTATGTCCATAAAGTGACGCTAAGCCACACATAAGGTGGCTGACAGGAAATAACATAGTAGTGGTGAAGTTGGTGGGTGGAGGTGTTGATCAGCCTTACTGATTGAGGAAAGTAACTGTTTTTAACTCTGGTGGTTCTAGTGTGGATGCTTGTAGCCTCCTCACTAATGGGAGTGGGACAAACAGTCCATGAGCAGGATGGGTTGAGATCCTTCATGATGTTACTGGTCCTTTTCCGGTACCTTTCTGTAAGCATGTTCTTGATGGCAAGTAATCGGGTGCTGGTGATGCAATTGGCAGTTTTGACTACCCATTTAGATCCTTCCCAGCCACCACAGTGCAGTTCCACATGTTATAGGATCATGAGAGGTTGTGTGTGATGTGCACTCCAAGGAGTTTGAAAATGCTTGCAGTTTCCACTTCTGTGCTACCGATACAGAGAGGAGCAAGCTCTCCTGATTATGATCAAATAAAACTCAGATGCTGAAAACAGAAAATGAAAGGTCATCCAACTGTGTGTCTTCACAGATGCTGCCTGACCTTTATGTGCTTAAAACACATCTTTTTATATAACTGAACTTATATAACGGAGCTGGATAACATTACACAATATTTAACTGATGACTTGTTTACTGGATTCACGGGTTAAACAGTTGCTGACTCTATTTAAATAATGATATAATTGGCTTAATAGAGAGCAAATCCTAACGAGAGAGCTGCATCAATCAAACAAGATGGAACTCACCATGTCAAGCAGCATCTGTGGAGGGGAAATCTGTCAACGGTCTAGATGAAGGATCTCAACCCACAATGTCATCTGCCCATTGCCCTTCACAGATGCTGCCTGACCCCGTGTTGCTCCATATTTCAGCATTTACAGAATCTTGCTTCTCTAGAAGAACCATCCGCATGGTCTCTCTATATTTACGATGATGTGGTGTGAGGCTTTGGCAAATTTGTTAGCAATCCAAGAAATTTCAGATCAACATTTCCTTAAGTAATACTCTCCAGAAACAAAATCTGAAACTGCTCATGCATTGAAAAATACCCTTGGTGGTCTTCCAACGTGAGTATCATTATCAACGGACTGAGACTCCAGCGCTCTCAAATTTACTAAAAAAATAACAAAGCCCTTCCAGCAACACACACAGAATGCTGGTGGGAACAACGCAAACCAGGCAGCATCTATAGGAAGAAGTACAGTCGACATTTCGGGCCGAGACTCTTCGTCAGGACTAACTGAAAGAAAAGATAGTAAGAGATTTGAAAGTGGGAGGGGGAGGGGGAGGGGGAAATCCGAAATGATAGGAGAAGACCGGAGGGGGTGGGATGAAGCTAAGAGCTGGAAAGGTGATTGGCAAAAGGGATACAGAGCTGGAGAAGGGAAAGGATCATGGGACGGGAGGCCTAGGGAGAAAGAAAGGGGAAGGGGAGCACCAGAGAGAGGTGGAGAGCAGGCAAGGAGTGATTGTGAGAGGGACAGAGTAAGAAAAAAGGGGGGGAATAAATAAATAAGGGATGGGGTAAGAAGGGGAGGGGGCATTAACGGAAGTTAGTGAAATCAATGTTCATGCCATCAGGTTGGAGTCTTCCCAGACAGAATATAAGGTGTCGTTCCTATAGATGCTGCCTGGCCTGCTGTGTTCCACCAGCATTTTGTGTGTGTTGCTTGAATTTCCAGCATGTGCAGGTTTCCTCGTGTTTGCGTTTCTAAAGCCCTTCCAGACTAGCTTTGCTGGGGAAGAGGGGTGGCTCTAACCAAGGCTGCTGAACGGCTTGAGGAAAACTGCCCTGACAATTACCTCTTCAAAAGGTGACACCTATCATGAAGAACCCTCACCATCCAGGATATGCCCTCTTCTTGTTACTACCTTCAGGGAGCCCGAAGATGCACACTCAATGATTTAAGAACAACCACCATCAGATTGCTGAATTGTCCATGAACACTACCTCACTACTTTGCTCTCCTTTTGCATGATTTATGGTAAAATAAATAGTGATAAGATTCATCCACATTATGTTAGTAAAGCAGCTGTAGAAGTTTCAAGTTAATAACAGTTTTACCCGGAGTGGTACAGGCTAGTGAAGTAGAAGTGCTATTCTGCAGTGACCTCACTGCACAACCAAGAACCGTGAATATGCTATAGTTCTACTCAGATTACTTTCACCTTCAAGAGAGGTTGGCTCAATTCATAAACTCGTCAAGCAGAAGTGTGCCCCATATCAACAGCTTGAAATTGTTTAGTAAGAGAAAGTTATTTGACCGCTGACCCAAAAGGGGGCCAGCACCACCACAGGAACTATCCGAAGAGAGAATATGAGATAACAAAGACCAGCCTGTGCCATCTTATAGCAGATCACATTCCCAAGCTGTCAACCAACTTCTAACACCTGCACCAATGAAATGGAACCATATCCCTACAGAAGTGTGAAATTATCAGAATTTGGTAAAGTCAAGCTTCTCAGAGGAGTACAAACTAGGAGCAACTACATACAATTAACAGCCAGAGCTGTTCTAAACTCAGCAAAACAGATCTACATTTAAGACCCTACTTAAATTGGTGGATGAAGTTTCAAAGGTTGTTACAGTGCAGAACAGAAAAACACTGCATTAGGTCTTAGCTACTTCATCAATCACCATACTTTGCCCAGTACAGGTCCCTGGATAAACAGAAGCTGATTGCTTCAGTGCAGGAGCAGTTCCTTTGCTCGACAGGGTCTACTGGAGAAACTGGCAGCCTCACCTTCATTTCTGCAGTTCCCTACTTTATCTCAAACATATCAAATATTTGCTTAGATAAAGTTCTGAACTCCACAGAACTTCATGGAATCAGACATGGTCTCTCCTAATTTCAAGGCTTTATTTAGGTAAGGTCTGTTCTTACAGATGTGCATGGTGGAGGGGGTATTTGCCCATGAGTCTGATGATGACAGGAAACCTGAATGGGAAAAGTTTTTAAAGTCGAAAAATCATTGCACTGGGCAGTTTCACTCTCTCGACCTCTGAACTTCAGGTCCAGTGGTACAAACAAGTGTCACAAACTAGGGTCTTTCACAGTTGCAGTGAATGACCACGATGTCGTCAGTGCTCTATCATGCCCTTCGCTCTCCACAGAGTGTTGCAGAACTGCCGTCCTTTCCAGGTCACATCCGCCCAGTCCACCAAAGCTGACTTTGCATGCCAGGACAGGACAGGCATCTCACTATACCCAAATTAAAGGTAATGCTACTTAGACTCCAATCTCACCTGGTCCAGGAACACAACTGGGATTGTGAAACGGGCCCAGCAGAGATTGCACTTTTTGAGGAAACTTAAACAAGCATCACTCCCCACTAACATCTTAACTACATTCTACAGAGGCATGGTTGAGAGTGTGCTGACCTTTTGCATCACAACCTGGTACTCCAGCTGCAGTGCTGCTGACAAAAAAGCCTTGCAGAGGGTGGTTAGGGGAGCAGAGAAGGTTATTGGGGTCTCCCTACCTTCTGTCCAAGACCTCTTTCAGAGTCGATGCCTCCAGAAGACACGGTACATCATTAAAGACCCCTCACACTCTCTCCATAAACTGTTTGTTCTTCTGCCATCAGGTAAACATTACAGGAGCATCAAAACAAAAACCACAAGGCTACTAAACAGCTTCTTCCCACAGGCAGTCAGACTGCTAAATAGCTGCTCTACCTGACTCTACTTCGGACACTTTTAACTTGCACTGGACACTTATAACTTGATTTTAACCGACATGTGGCTGTTGTGTTTTACTATTTATTGTTGTGTTTATTATTTAGTGTTGTGTTTGTTATGTTATGATTGCACTTGCCCCTGGGAAACACTGTCTCATTCTGCCCTGCAGAGCTGATGTACAGTAAGAATGACAAAGTTTTTGAATCTTTGAATCTTGAATCTAATCTCATTGGACTTCGCCATCTGTGAAGTTTTTACAAAGCACACCAACTAATATTACACGTTTGCCAAGGCATAAAATGAAAAATGCAAATATTTGCAATGAATATAATAATGTGGGAAAGTGGAAAAAATGAAGTCTCCATGACTTAAACAGAACACAAGTGTAAAACTTATGAACTAACAATTTTGGAGGCCAGGTAAAGACCATATGGCCCATTATCTCTGACTGGAGTTGTTCAGGGTGATTTATTGACTATAGACCTGCCTAAGGTATCATTCCAAACCAACTCATCTCCAAACACCAAGAGCAAGCAGTCAACACCTCCCTCTGCAACTGGATCTTTGGCTTGCTAACCAACAGACGCAGTAAGGATACTCAGCAACACTTCCACCACAATCACCCACAACATTGGTGCCTCGTGAGGCTCTGTCCTCGGATCCTTATTTTACTCACGAAGCGCTCACCATTGTGGCCAGATTCTGCTCCAACTCCACATACACTGAAGCTGGCTAGATATCAAGAACAGAGATGGGAGTACAGGAAGGAGATAGCAAGCCTAATGTCATAGTGTCAAGATAATGCCCCTCAACGTCAGCAGAAGAGCTGGCCACTGACTTCAGGAAGTGGAGTGGCGTGGCGGACATAATGTCCAGCTGTATCAATTGTGCTGAGGCAGAGATAGTTCAGAGCTTCAAGTTCCTAGATGTAAATCTCACCAATAGCTTGCCCTGATCCAACCACATAGATGCCATGGCCAAGAAAGATGCCATGGCTCAAGATCGCAAGAAATGACAGTTGGGCACACAACTCAGTTCATTGTGGAAACCACCTCCTCTCCATCAGCTGCCTACAAGTTTGTACTGCCTTAGGAAAGGGGCCAGTATAACCCCTTCCTTTAACCAGAAGATACAAAAGCTTGAAATCACACACCACTGGGCTCAAGGGCAGATTCCATCCATTATAAGAGTCTTGAATGAACCTCTTGTACAACAAAGATGAACTCTTGATTTCTTAAATGACCTCACTGTGGCCCTTATACCTCCTTTGCATTTTTCCCCCATAACAGTAAATGTAATACCATATTCTGCATGCCATTATTGCTTCTCGTAATGCACTTGGGTTTTGGAACGATCTGAAGTTTTGCAATATCTCAGTATAATAATAAACCAATTATCAATTCAATGCATTAGATTTCTTACTGTAATTATTCATATGAAACAAGCTGTCAGTCTTGTACAATAATCTTCAGTGTTCAGGCAACCACTGTTGTTCCCATGGCAGGAAAACAGCAGCTTTGATGAGTGATTGGATATGACAGTCTTTTTTTAAATCTAGGTAGCTGAGGGAAAACTTGATTGAGGTGGAGATAGATAGATAGATAGATAGATAGATAGATAGATAGATAGATAGATAGATAGATAGATAGATAGATAGATAGATAGATAGATAGATAGATAGATAGATAGATAGATAGATAGATAGATAGATAGATAGATAGATAGATAGATAGATAGATAGATAGATAGATAGATAGATAGATAGATACTTTATTCATCCCCATGGGGAAATTCAACTTTTTTCCAATGTCCCATACACTTGTTGTAGCAAAACTAATTACATACAATACTTAACTCAGTAAAAAAATATGATATGCATCTAAATCACTATCTCAAAAAGCATTAATAATAGCTTTTAAAAAGTTCTTAAGTCCTGGCGGTAGAATTGTAAAGCCTAATGGCATTGGGGAGTACTGACCTCTTCATCCTGTCTGAGGAGCATTGCATCGATAGTAACCTGTCGCTGAAACTGCTTCTCTGTCTCTGGATGGTGCTATGTAGAGGATGTTCAGTTTTCCATAATTGACCGTAGCCTACTCAGCGCCCTTCGCTCAGCTACCGATGTTAAACTCTCCAGTACTTTGCCCACGACAGAGCCCGCCTTCCTTACCAGCTTATTAAGACGTGAGGCGTCCCTCTTCTTAATGCTTCCTCCCCAACACGCCACCACAAAGAAGAGGGCGCTCTCCACAACTGACCTATAGAACATCTTCAGCATCTCACTACAGACATTGAATGACGCCAACCTTCTAAGGAAGTACAGTCGACTCTGTGCCTTCCTGCACAAGGCATCTGTGTTGGCAGTCCAGTCTAGCTTCTCGTCTAACTGTACTCCCAGATACTTGTAGGTCTTAACCTGCTCCACACATTCTCCATTAATGATCACTGGCTCCATATGAGGCCTAGATCTCCTAAAGTCCACCACCATTTCCTTGGTCTTGGTGATATTGAGACGCAGGTAGTTTGAGTTGCACCATATCACAAAATAGGAAGGGCCTAGGAAATAAATAAAAACAACTGGCAGAAGGATTAGCAGAAAAAGCCTTTTTTTTAAAATCCCCCACCCAGAGTTTAATTTGGATCTGGAATTCACTGGCTGAAGAGACACGAGGCAGAAATCATTATCACATTTGAAAAGCACTTGGCTGTGCACGAAGAGGACTATGACCTACAGGGCGATGAGCCAATGATATCAAGTGAAAGGAAGTTGGAGACCTTTTTATCAACCAACATTGGTACGACAGCTTCCTTTTGTATCAGAAACTAATGATTCAACTCACCTTTGCAGATCTGCAGAATTCAATCACAAGCCATTCACATTTCTGGGGCAGAAGTAAATCTTAACAATAGGCTTATTGATGCTAATATTTGAACACATTCCAAAAGCTTCTTTCTCACGTCAAATATGAAGCTAGACAAATCTCCGCAGCCTGACCAAGTTTACAAAGTTGACTGTGTAAAGTTAGAGAAGTTGTAAGTGCCCTGGCTGATACTTGCATCATCATTTGCCACAGATGAGGTGCCAGTAGATGGGAAGGTAGCTAACACTGTCTTTTTTGAAGATGAGCAGCAATGGAAAACCTGGGAACTATAAGCCAGTAGGTCTAATATCTGTGGTAGGGAATTCACTGGAGATGATTCTGAAGGATAATTTTTTTGTACAATTGGAAAAACAGAGGTTGATTAGGGGCAATCAGCACGGCTTTGTGCATGGGAGATCACGTCTTACAAACTTGTATGAGTTTTTCAATAAGGTGAACAAGAAATCTGATAAGAGTAGGGCAGTAGTCATGGTTTATATAGACTTCAGTAACACCTTTTATAAGAATCCACATGATAGGCTTCTTTGGAAGGTGAGGTAACATGGGATCCAGGGAGAGCTAGCAAACTGGATGAACAATTGGCTTAATGGTAGGAAGCAGAGAGCATTGGGTGAAGGTTGTCTCTTGGACTGGAGGCTCATGATGAGTGGTGTGCCTCAGGAGTCAGTAATGGGTCCCTGTGATGTTTGTCATTTATATCAATAACTTAGATAATAATGTACAGTGCATAGTTAACTTTGCAGATGACACTAAAGTATGTGCTTTCGTGGAAAATGAAAACTCCTATCAAAAATTTCAGGAGGACCTTGATCAGCTGAGTAAGTGGGCTGTGGAATGGCTAATGTTGTTTAATTCAGATAAGTGTGTGGTGTTGCAATTTGGAAAATCAAGTTCAGGTAGTAGTCCATGAGCCAGTAGGGTTGGTCAGTACCATCTGAAGGGAATAATGCTCAGTGATTTTTGGCAAGGTATACATCTCTAGAGTTAGAAAATACGTGATGGCATTGCACCAGGGGTAGCTTTATGTGTGCTATCATGCATTTTATAACACTACCCTAAAATGCGGTATTTTGTCATCAGTGGTACCTCAACATTGAAATTTGTCATAATGACAGCTGAGTTCAAGCACTTTTCATCAAATGTTGTTATAAAATTCTACATTGAAAACTATGCTGTTGGTGACACTCGCAGTAGTGCCCAATTTCAGTAGAGTGAATCATTTCATTTTTAGAAAAATATTTGTTTATTTTGGAACCATTGTCTGAGCTAACTTCTGTAGGTATTCCAAACTTTGGGATCACTTCATTTGTCAGAAATTTTACCACTGTCTTTGCCCCTTGATCTCTTGAAGGTACCTCCTCCACCCATCTGCTAAATCGATCAATTACAACCAGCATGTATCTTTTCCCTCTCACTGTCTTTATCATGTCTACGTAATCGATCACTATATGTTTAAATGGTCCTTCAGGTACAGGAATGTGACCTATTGGGGTTGTAATTCCCTTCCGAACATTATTCTGTGCGCATACCTCGCACTGTGACAAGACAAAGTCCACTGAAGCCTGTAAATAAGGTGACCAAAAACCATCCTTCTTTATTTTCTTTATCACTTCCCCCCTTGCACAATGGTCCATCCCATGCGCTTCTGAAATCAGAATCGTCAGTAGAGGGGTGGGCGCTACCAACAAACCGTCTTCCGTGCTCCACAAGCCTTCCGGGTTCTGCTTGGCCCCCCTTTTTCTCTGCATTGCCAGTTCTGCCAAAGTTGCCTTACCTTGTATTTCAATTAGGTCCTCTACCTCAGGTTCTGGAGTTAGGCTTACCTGGGGGGCAATGACAGCTGATGTACACCCAGACGCTTTTCTGGCTGCCTCGTCCTCAGCTTGATTTCCCTTTGTTATTACATCATTTCCCTTTTTATGTGCCTGGCATTTTACTATAGCCAATGCTTTAGGTTTCATTATGGCTTTTATTAAGTCTAGAACTTGCTGACAATGTTGTATGGGATCTCCATTACCTTTTTAAAAACCTCTCTGCTTCCACACTGCCCCGAACAAATGGCATACTCCATGAGCATATGCCAAATCAGTATAGATGTCTACTTTCTCACCTTCCATCATTTCACACGCAGCTGTCAGGGCTTTGATTTCTGCTAGTTGGGCAGAACACGGTTGGGGACATGGCTCCATCCTAATAATCTTATAGCTCGACTGATCCTGCTGCACTACTGAGAACCCTGCGTGATTTCCATCATAATCTCTATAACAAGAGCCATCAACGAACAGAACCTTTTTATCTGCATCCTCTCGTGGTTCTGACCGTAAATCTGCTCTCAATTTGGCAAATGCCATCATCTTCCCTACACAATCATGGGGTTCTCCTTCATAGTCCAAAGGGACAAAATCGGCTATTTTACTGTATAGTTATGTCTGGAAATGTCAATAGTATCTGATACGCTGCTATCCTGGCTGGCGTCAGCACAAATTTCCCTCTTTCCAGCAATTCTGCTACTTTGTGGTGTGTGTACAGAGTCACAGGATAGCCCAGGGTTACAGATGATGCCTTTTCATATGCATAGTACAGCGCCGCCAATCCCTGATAACAGGGTGGATACCCCTCAGCCACCTCATATAGTCTCGTACTATAGTATGCTATCAGCTGCTTTGCTTTTCCTGTGCCTGTCTCCTGTGTTAGAACCGCTGTGACATAACCCTCCTGTCGGTTGGATACATACAAATGAAAAACCTTCTCGTAGTCAGGCAAAGCTAATGCTGGTGCTAACTGCAATTCCTGCTTAATAGTATTGAAAGCTATCTCCACCTCTCCATTCCACTGTAAGCCGTTCTTCAAACTGGTATGTCCTGCTTCTTTCATTATCTTTCTCAAAGGTGCCACAATCTCAGCATATTCTCCTATCCAATCTGAGCTGTACCCTGCCATTCCCAAAAACGTCATCATCTGCCCTACAGTCTGGGGTTAGGGGGCCTTAGTTATTGCCTCAATCTGATCTGGTGCTATCGCCTTCACTCCCTTGGATATTACCCTGCCTAAGTATTCCACTTGCTGCGTGCAAAATTGCAGTTTCTTTTTGGATACTTTATGTTCTCCGTGCGCCAGCTTCTCTAACAGAGTTATAGTGTCCTGCTCACACTGTTCCTCGCTGTGGGAGCAAATCAACAGGTCATCCACATACTGTAACAATGTACTTTCCAATGGCATGCCCTCTAAGTCTGCCTTCAACACCTGATTAAAAACGTGTGGTGAATGTTTAAATCCTTGCGGCATTCTGGTATAGGTATACTGAGCACCTCTGTAAGTAAATGCAAACAGATACTGACACTGGTCGGCTAGAGGAATGCTGAAGAAAGCCGAACACAAATCAATCACTGAAAAGTAACTTGCTTCTGGTGAAACATTAGTCAAAAGCGTGTGTGGGTTGGGGACTACCGCTGGCCAGTCCTCTACCACATCATTTACCACTCGCAAATCATGCACCAATCTCCACTTAGATTTATCTGCTTTTAAGACCGGCAGCAACAGGGTATTCCATGGACTGTTTGTTCTTTTAAGCACTCCTATTTCAAGCAACACCTGCACTGTCGATGCTATTCCCTCTTCTGCTTCTGGTCTTAGAGGGTATTGTGGTCTCCTGGGTGGAATTGCTCCCCTTTTCAGCCTTATTTCCACTGGACTAGCTGTTTTGATTTTCCCTACGTCTGTGTCATGCTGTGACCACAGAATAGACGGCAACTCATCTAACCTTTTATCTTTCTGCTGGCCTCTTTCCTTTCCCAGCAAGGGCAGGTGTGGGTAGGGAGTTATTTCGACCTCTCTCACTGTCCCTACCATATCTACACTTACCATTATTTTAATGCAATTGTTGTCTTCTGATATCCACACCTCCGGCGTGATTTTCCTCCATACTGTTACGGTTTCAGCACTCTTAACTAAAGGTCCTAAGTCTTTAGACTGATATCCCTTGTTTACCAACAACGTTACGTGGGGCACAGCCTCCAGTATCCTGTACCATTTTTCTAAAAAGGTGTTCCACTTAACTTGTAAAGCTGCCCCTTGCTTTCCAATTATCATAGCCTCCCCTTCCAGGTGCTGTTGGGTACATGCCTCCAGGTGCCATTTCTCCTCTAACTCCCTGTTCTGAGTCTCGTCAAAAATCACTGTACAATGTAGCTCAGATTTGGGCATTACAGCCCTGGGTAATATAACCTGCACGCCCTTTTTCCATTTTTCCCAGGTTTCCTGAATCTGATCTGCGATGTCTCCTATCCAAAAGACATTAGCCTTCTTGTCTTCTTGCACTATCAATTGAGCCCCTGCTCTTTCCACACTCAGCCCATTTCTGGTGCATTCTAATTTTAATTCCAGTTTCAATAAGGCATCTCTGCCTAACAAATTAATTGGAGTTCCTTTAAATACTAACACTGGCAAAACAATTCCTTTATTTCCCATTCTCTTTTTTTTTTCTTTTTCAATCTTTTTATTATTGTTATTAATATCAACAAAATAAAATGATACATAGATAATGGGATTACAAACATACACTTTCCAACTAAACATGAGAGAATACATAAGCAATGATTACAGTATAAATGAGTATTCCCAAATCATGAACGATACAATATACAAATAAACAAGTCAAACCTAGGTATATCATAATATATATTTTTTTTAAAAACAGAAAAAAGAAAAAAAATTATGCAAAAAAACTAATCTAATAGAAAAAAAACAAAAAAGAAAAAAGAGAAAAAGAAAAAATAGAAAAAAAAGGGCTGTTTATAATATCTCACAACAATAGAAAATCATCAGTGTCGTCAACTCCGATCCTCTCAACATATATACAATCAAAACTGGAAAAACAAATAGGCTTGGAACAGGGTCATATTACATCATATGAAAATATTGGTCCCATATCTTTTCAAATTTAACAGAAGTATCAAATACAACACTTCTAATTTTTTCTAAATTTAAACATAACAGTTTGAGAAAACCAATGAAATATGGTAGGAGGATTAATTTCTTTCCAATTCAACAAAAAAGATCTTCTAGCCATTAATGTAAAAAAATGCAATCATTCGACAAGCGGAAGAGGATAAACGGAGTGAGTCCATCATTGGTAAACCAAAAATTGCAGTAATAGGATGTTGTAAATCAATGTTCAATACCGCAGAAATAGTATCAAAAATATCTTTCCAATATTTTTTCAAAAGCGGACATGACCAAAACATATGAGTTAAAGACGCTATCTCAGAATGACATCTGTCACAAATAGGATTTATATAGGAATAAAAACGAGCCAATTTATCCTTGGACATATGAGCCCTGTGCACAACTTTAAACTGTATTAATGAATGTTTAGCACATATAGATGATGTATTAACGAATTGAAGAATTTCATCCCAATTCTCAATAGGGATAGTAAGGTTAAGTTCTCTTTCCCAATCATTTTTAGTCTTATAAAAGGGCTCTGAACGTATCTTCATAATTATATTGTAAAGTTTTGATATTAGCCCTTTCTGAGAAGGATTTAGTTCAAACAAATTCTCCAAAATACCTGAAGACACAAAATTTGGAAAAGTAGGAAGTACAGTATTTAAGAAATTCCTAATCTGTAAATATCTAAAAAAATGAAATCTAGGCAAATTATATTTATTAGATAATTGCTCAAAAGACATAAAACAATTATCCAAAAATAAATCAGAAAATCGTAATAATCCTTTAGTCTTCCAAGCTGAATAAGCTTGGTCTATAATAGAAGGATAAAAAAAGCAATTGGATACAATAGGAATATTTAAAACAAACTGAGTCAACCCAAAAAATTTCCGAAATTGAAACCATATACGTAAAGTATGTTTAACTATTGGGTTGTCAATTCGTTTCGGTAATTTAGAAAGAGCAAAGGGAAGAGAAGTCCCTAAAATAGAGCCCAATGCAAATCCTTGTACAGATTTAATTTCCAAGTTCACCCAATGAAGGCTAAAAGATATATCCCAATCCTTTAACCAACATATCAAATATCGGATATTAACTGCCCAATAATAAAATCTAAAATTAGGCAATGCCAATCCACCTTCCTTCTTTGCCTTCTGTAAATATATTTTACCTAACCTAGGATTTTTATTCTGTCATATATATGAGGAAATTTTTGAACCAACATTAGCAAAAAAAGATATTGGAATAAAAATTGGTACCGCTTGAAATATATATAAAAACTTGGGTAAAATAACCATCTTAATAGCATTAATCCGACCTATCAGAGATAAAGATAGTGGTGACCATTTAATAAACAAACATTTAATTTGATCAAGGGTAAAAAATTAACCTTAAATAAGTCTTTATAGTTTTTTGTGGTTTTAATCCCTAAGTAAGTAAAAGAGTCATTAACAAATTTAAAAGGTAAATTTCCATAAATTGGAACTTGTCTATTTAAAGGAAACACTTCGCTCTTATTAAGATTTAATTTATACCCGGAAAAATCACTAAATTGAACCAACAATGATAAAACTGCAGGAATGGATTTCTCAGGATCAGAAATAAATAATAATAAATCATCTGCATATAATGATAACTTATGTATATCTGTCCCACGATTAATGCCAAAAATGTTCTGTGATTCTCTGATAGCAATTGCCAAGGGTTCTAAAACAATATCAAATAATAATGGACTAAGAGGACAGCCTTGTCTAGTACCCCGAAATAAACGAAAAAAGGGAGATCTTAGATTGTTAGTAAGCACCGAGGCTACTGGAGTACGATATATCAGTTTAATCCAGGAAATAAATGTCGGACTAAAATTAAACTTCTCAAGCACATAAAATAAGTATGGCCATTCAACTCTATCAAATGCTTTCTCCGCATCTAATGAAATAACACATTCTGAAGTGCTATGTGAAGGAGTATAAACAATATTCAATAATCTCCTAACATTGAAAAAAGAATAGCGATTTTTAATAAAACCGGTTTGATCTTCCGAAATAATTTGGGGTAATACCTTCTCCAGCCTGGATGCCAGTAATTTGGAAAAGATCTTGGAATCTACATTCAATAAAGATATTGGTCTATAGGATGCACAGTCAGTAGGGTCTTCATCTTTCTTCAATATTAAAGAAATAGAAGCTCTATAAAAAGATTGTGGCAGATTACCCAATCTAATTGCTTCTTCAAAAACCCTGCATAACCAAGGAGAAAGAGTAGCGGAAAAACATTTTAAAAATTCTGTATACCCATCTGGACCTGGTGCTTTCCCAGAATTCATAGAGGAAATAACCCCTTTAATTTCTGCATCCGTAATAGGAGGTATAAAAATCTTGAAATGATTTATTTAACTCATCATGGTTAACTGTCAGATCCCCATTCTGCTGACGGATCTTAGTAATTTGACGTTTAACCAAAGCATTCTTCAATTGACTAGCTAACAGTTTACCCGATTTATCACTATGTATATAAAAATCAGATCTGGTTTTCATGAATTGATTTTCAATCGAAGATGTAAATAATAAACTATGTTCCGTTTGAAGTTCAACCCCTTGTTTGTAAAGCTCCTTACTAGGAGTAATCGAATATTTCTTGTCAATCTCTTTAATTTTATCAACCAATAAAAGAGTTTCCATCTTAATGCGTTTTCTCAGACCCACAGAATAGGAGATAATCTGTCCACGTATATATGCTTTAAAAGTGTCCCAAAGTGTTCCGCAAGAAATATCATCCGTGGAATTAGTTGGAAAGAAGAAATCGATCTGTTCCTTCATAAATTTAATAAAATCCGGATCTTGCAGTAAGGTAGAATCAAATCGCCATTGTCTAGCACTAGAAGCTGTATCCGTAAATTTAATAGAAAGTTTTAATGGAGCATGGTCAGAGATGGCTATAATATCATAATTACAACCAATACCGATGGAATAAAACAAGAGTCAATAAAAAAGTAATCAATTCTCGAGTAGGAATGATAAACATGTGAGAAAAATGAAAACTCTTTGTCGTTAGAATGCCGAAATCTCCAAATATCAAAAATTCCATTATCAGTAAAAAAAAGAGTTAATACAAGTGGCCGACTTATTAGGTAAAGTCTGAGTAGATATAGATTTGTCCATCAAAGGATTTAAACAACAATTAAAGTCACCACCCATTATTAACTTATATTCATTTAGATTAGGTAAAGAAGTAAATAAGGACTTAAAAAAAATCGGGACAATCCACATTTGGAGCATAAACATTAAGCATAGCAACCTTTTTGTTAAAAAGTAAGCTAGTAATTAACAGAAATCTACCATTCGGATCCGAAAAGATATCATGTTGGACAAATGCAATAGAGGAGTCAATAAAAATTGAAACTCCCTTTACTTTGGCATTCGAATTCGAATGATACTGTTGATCCCCTCCAAAACCTAAAAAAGCGATAATTGTCCTCTTTCCTCACATGAGTTTCTTGTACAAAAATAAAATGAGCATAAAGTCTTTGGAATACTTTGAAAATCTTTTTCCGTTTAATCAGATGGTTTAAGCCATTAGTATTCCAAGAGACAAAATTAATAGTCTGAGCCATATTTCTGAAATCAACCCTTTGGTATACAAAGGGTTAACCAAATTATGAACTCATGCACCCGGAAGAGGAACAAAAATAAGGGGCGGACCCGGAAGTGATGACATCGCGGACATTTTAGTAGTTTAAAATCAGCCCAAATGAAAAAACTAAAAAAAACACTAGTATAAGAACCTTAAGATTTAGAAAAAGACCTCCCACCCCCCACCCAAGAAGAAAAAAGACCATCCCAGCCAGGAATAGGCTGGGAAAAAGGAAAAATGAAACTAACTCTACCCCCATATCAACAGAAGACAAGTCTGTATATAAAGGATAAAAAAAAAGATCCACCCAAACTCTAAAGAAATAATAATCACTATACTAAAACCAAACTTCTTAATATAATTAATTGTAAAAAAGACAAAAAGAATATGATCACTAGTAACTTATAAATCGGGTTAAAAACCCAAACACCAAAAAAATTTAAACTGTGATAAGAGATGCATTATAGGAAGAAGACGAGAGATAACAAAAAATGGCGAAATCAAAAAAAAACCAAAAATATTTTAGAGAAGAAACTGCCATCTTAGTAAAAAAAATTCACCTTCAAAGGATTAATAATAATAACCAAAGATAAAGTACAGTGGTTGAAGTAAGTAAAATAACAAGATTAGTAAGTCAAAAAAAAACTAACTAGAGTATAAAATATAAAATAAACCTACACCAATAGCCAAAAACAAAATCTGGTTTTGGAAATAAAAACCATCTTGCACGATCAAAATCACTCATTTATTAGGAATGAGAATCCGTAGCAGTAGGGAAGTTCTCATTCAGAAATCTTCTCGCTTCAGATGTAGAAAAAAAGACCTGCCGTGGAGCATTCGGAGGTGATATTCTGAGCTTCGCAGGGTATAAGAGTGCAGTTTTTAGATTTTTCTCATAACATTCAGACATCAGAGGTTTAAAAAGAAGCCTTGCCTTCATTACTTCTGGACTAAAATCTTCTACTAAACGGAAGTTGTGATCTTGAAATTTGACCATCCCTGCACACCGAGCCACACGAATAAGTTGCTCTTTAACATGCACATAGTGAAATCGGACAATTACAACCTGTGGTTTAGCTGAAGCACTTGTTGATCGACACATAATTCTGTGAGCGCGATCGAGTAACGGAGGACTGTCTGGGAATACAGAAGGGAACACATCCTTTAAAAGTTGAGCAAAGTACTTCGAGGGGTCCCCTTGTTCAATACCTTCCGGGAGTCCAAGTATGCGTAGATTCTGTCTTCTGGACCGATTCTCAAAGTCGACACTCTTGGCTTTAAGTGTTTCCACTTGTTTAATCGCCGAAAGTAGGTTCTGCTCCAGTTTTTCAATTATCAAATCTCGCTTCCGAGCATCTTCTTGCAGAGTTGCGATTAGAACTTGCTGCTGGTTAACTACTGAATCCGTCTTATCCATATAATGTTGAAAAGCCTTTATATCTTGTTTAAAAATTAGTCGTTGTTCTTCAAATTTTTCATTTAAGACCTCCAATAACATTTCATAAGTCAATTCAGTACGTTTAGGATCAATCTGCTTTTTTCCATTTCCGTTAGGATTTTTCCCAGTTTCTCGCCCTTTAGATCTAAGAGTCATTTCTTCAAAAATTCACAATAAACTCTTAAAGATAAGTCCAAAAAAGTAGCAAGAATCTTTTGGTGTAGGTAAAAATAAGTTAAATAAGGGTGATCATAGGTTAAAAAAAGTAAAGGTTATGGAGCGAATCTGAAACAGTGCTCACTCCTTGAGCATCTCCTGCTGACCTCTCTATTTCCCATTCTCAACCGCACTGGAGCCGTGCACTGTGTCAACTGTGTTTTCCCCGAGAACCCTACCGTCTTAATAAACTTTCCTGACATGGGAAGGTGAAGGGCATACTGTGGCTGTACACAAGTGTACGTGGCTCCAGTATCTATCATCATTGGTGTCAGTTGCCCTTCTAACATAACCTGAACAATGGGTTCCTCATCTGCCTCCCTTGTTATCATTGGGTAATGTCCCTTCCCACTCGAGTTCTCGGGGCACCCCTAATACCTTGTATAGGGGTTCACAGGTCCACTTGGGTCTGTGGGGGCTGGTCCTTGGCTAAACTTTAGTTCCCTTCTTATCGGTTCCTGCTGTTGTGAGATAAGCCATGGTGTAAACGGACAATCTCTTCTCATGTGACCTGGCTGATTACATCCCCAGCACAATCTCTCTACCTCTCTTTCCCCGTTTCCTCACTGGTCCCCTCTGCCCATAGCTCCTCTGTCCCCCTCCTTGGGACTTCCAGTCCTGTCTGGGCTGTTTGAATTTAGTCTGTTCCTGATAGGGCATTTGTGGGAATGCTCCCCCAAAGACGATTATTGGCATGGAGCTTTCCAGCCCTTGTCTTACATTATGATCGGTCCCTCCATATAGCAGTGCTTTGTCCAGTTCAATGGCTGTGCTCGAACCGGTGGTTGCTGGCAGCATCTTTTTGTTTTTCTCTTTTTCCTTCTTTTTGAGTTCTTTGAGCTGCATTTGTATTAACTTTCTTTGCACCTCTTCCTGCTGCTCAGCCAACCTTTGTTTGTCTTTCCGGTATTTCTCAACCGCATGGACTACGTGGTCTCTAAATTCTTGTGGGGTCATTGACGTCAGCCCAACCACTTCCTCCAGTTTGGATTTTACTTGTGGAGGCATTGCATCCAAAACGCTATGTCAGAACAGTGAGGTCATAAATAAGCTATTCTCCACCTCTTGCTCAGTCTCCAGTCTCCACCTTTTCAACTGGTTTTCTACGTATGCTGCTGGGTTTTCAGTGTCTCCCAGCGGATCCCCTTTTAAGGCTTTGGGGTCCACTTTGGGTGGATAAAGCTTTCTGAGGGCCTGCCATACCCTCTGCCTCACTCTGTCAAACCCGTCTCCATCAGTTCTTGGGTCGTTCGAGTTTACTATGCCAGCCATTTCCATTAGTTCATTAAATTTGGAGGTTCCCATCAACCTTATCAATAGTGCCTTCACATCTCCCATAGCCAATAATTGTCCCGCCGTTTCTTCTTCAAAGGCTCTAATCCATTTCCCTGCTCCTTCATGTAGATTGGGCAGAGTGTTTTTCAGCCCTTCTAGGTCCTGGGATCCCCAAGGGATATACTGCACTTGTCCTGGTCCTTTAACTAACAATGGCATCATTCTTCCTCCTTCTTCCCACCTGCCTTGGCTCTCCTCCTCACCTGACTCCCCATCTGTCTCAGGGTATGTCTTTACTGCCTCCCACACAAATGTCTCCGGGGTCCTCTTCTTCCCTCTGTCTCCCTGTGGAGTCCTTCCTTTCTGTCTTGATTCAATACTTGGTTGGCCCCTGGAGTATTTTTCGCATCTCCTCTGGCAATCCCCTCTCAGTAACTTATCTGGCTCTCTCTCTACTTCCGCAAGCCGCTCCCCTACTGCCTCCTTCTGCTCTTCTAGGCTTCTGCCTCCTACCTCTTCCCCACAAATTCTCGCATCCTCTCTCTCTCCACTTAACTCTTGCTCCTCCAATGAGTCACCTTCTCCTTCTTCCTGTCCGTGTCTGTACACCTGTGGCAGGGACTCCTCATGATCCTTACTCGTGCTTGATTCCTTTCTCTCTTGCTTTTCTCCAAGACTCTCATCTCCTATCTTTTTTCCACCTCTTCTTGAATGCCTCATCTCTTCCTGCCCTGATGAACCACTTTCTTCTCTAGTCTGTTTATTTCTATAGTATAACCGATACTCCTCATACTCCTTTTCCTCTCTCAAGTATTTCATCCGTTCAATCCCTTCTTCCATTTCTCTCTGTACCTGTTCCATCTTTATCCTTTCTGCCTGTATCTCCTTCCATATCGCCGCTTTTTCCTTCTCGTATTGTTTTTCTTCCTCCTCATTATCCCAAACTTGTACTTCTCCCTGCATGTTTACTGTTCCCATCAGCAGGGGGCACTGCTTAGGGGTTCCTTCCTCATTATAGGGAGGGGGTTTTTCTGTTTCTTTCGCATCCGGGTACAGAGCCGATGCCAGCTTCTCACCGTACCCTCCTCTCTCTCTAACAGGCTGTTTCTCCAGCACCTTAGTGTCTTCCTCGCTTGTAATCAATATTCTACCTGTCCTCCTCAGCCTTTCTCCCTCCATTCTGAAGAGTTTTAGCACTTCCATTTCTCGTTCTCTTTTTTGCCCTCTTTTCTTAGATTTATCTTTTGGTTTGTAATTTTTAATTAGTCCCTCCATTTCTTCGCACAAACTTACATCAAACGTTCCTTCTCGGCCACTTTGTGACCTGGTTTTTGGTTCTTTTTTCCCATTTTTCTGAAGTTTTTGTGATCTCATATTTAATTAACGGGAATTTTTTGCTCAGAATCTCTACTGCCGTTCCTTTACCTGTCATGTTATTCTCTCTTTTTAAGGTATTTCAGAGATTCACAGTTCGTTTACTGGATAATATTGTTTACTCTAATTCTACGCCTAGTCTATTCTGTTCTGCCTGTACAGACCTCTATTCAGAGCGGTACCCACAGAACTTGCTCTTTGCACCTCGTCTATTCAGACCCTCATCTCTTCCTTTCCCTGCCCATTCAGCCCTTCGTTTCATACGAAGCGGTATCCACAGGGATTTACCAACACCACGTGGAATTTTTCTTAACTTCTTATTAACTTGTTTGTACTTACCCTCACTGCAGTGTTCTTGATCAATCCTCTGAGCCTCCTGTTAACTCCTAATTCTGCCAGATTCTTTGGACCGGAGAGACCCTTCGGCAGTGGTTCCACACTTCTGAGACTCCAAGACCTCCCCAAAGCCAACAGAATTCTTAGTCCAAATTGTCGCAAAAAGCGCTTACCTTTTGATTGGGTGCACCCTTAATTCTGTTAGCCTTGTGGGGGTCCCTAGAGGACTGGGAAGCGTCCCCAATCTGCCGTTTCCTTTCCACGGGTCTCTTTCCGGTCCTGCTGCGGTCGCCAATCGTGGTTTCTCGTGCCCCACAAATGACCAGGAGATGGAGAAGATTCTTCAAGAAGGGTTAAACTTTAATTTGCAAATCAAAGCTGAGACAGTCATTGAACTAGTCGCTGATTGCCCACCAATCTTTTGGACATAGCATTTTTTATAGCAATCTCCTGGTTTAGTTGCATTAGCATATGCAATCGGTCTATAGTTGCGTATCACACGCACATCCGCCACTATTGTTTCTACCCATTGACTTAATCATGTTCTAATCTACATCTCTTAGCTACCTCCCATTAACACACCATTGTCTTCTACATTCTTAGGATTTCATTCTCCTACTAAATTGGATACATGCATAGCAAATAGCAAGTTTCAAAACTGACTACATAGTTTTGGTTACACAGCAAAATTTATACTTTTATACTCCAATAACACCTCCTCACTGTCTTGAGATGTGATTCTGTAACATTTGTCATTCAAAGTTGCATACAGAATCTTCTCCTGTAGCTTTGCTCTCTACTCTGCCTTTCTCCATTCATGGACTATGAAGCTAATGAGACTACTTTTGTGACTGACTTTGGTTAGGAAGCTCCTCCACTGCCTCACCATCTCTGTGTGTGTGTGATACCTTGCAACTCATGACCAGTCTCTTCACCCCGTAGAGATCTTTCACTATTTTTGACAGAGTTCGTGTGTCGAACACAACATCTATTCTGCTACTCTGACTGCCTTCCCTCAGAGCTATACCCAGAATTGTTGTGGCAACATCTCTTAAAGTAACTTGATCACCTTTCACTCTTTGGACCATGTTCATTCCATCAACCACTGTAGCAGAGTCTCCTGGGAGTTGCTCTTCTACTGCTACATTTTTCTGCAAGGTTATGTCTAAAGTAGCTTCATTTGTGTTTCTCAGCAATCCTTCTGGTGTGGACAGGGCCCAGGGCAATGGTCCGAGGGGATGAGAAAGGATATCCTCCATACGTAGACTGCGCCCTTGTGCAGATCTAGGCCTCATATGGAGCCAGTGATCATTAATGGAGAATGTGTGGAGCAGGTTAAGACCTACAAGTATCTGGGAGTACAGTTAGACGAGAAGCTAGACTGGACTGCCAACACAGATGCCTTGTGCAGGAAGGCACAGAGTCGACTGTACTTCCTAAGAAGGTTGGCGTCATTCAATGTCTGTAGTGAGAGGCTGAAGATGTTCTATAGGTCAGTTGTGGAGAGCGCCCTCTTCTTTGTGGTGGCGTGTTGGGGAGGAAGCATTAAGAAGAGGGACGCCTCACGTCTTAATAAGCTGGTAAGGAAGGCGGGCTCTGTCGTGGGCAAAGTACTGGAGAGTTTAACATTGGTAGCTGAGCGAAGGGCGCTGAGTAGGCTACGGTCAATTATGGATAACTCTGAACATCCTCTACATAGCACCATCCAGAGACAGAGAAGCAGTTTCAGCGACAGGTTACTATCGATACAATGCTCCTCAGACAGGATGAAGAGGTCAATACTCCCCAATGCCATTAGGCTTTACAATTCTACCGCCAGGACTTAAGAACTTTTTAAAAGCTATTATTAATGCTTTTTGAGATAGTGATTTAGATGCATATCATATTTTTTACTGAGTTAAGTATTGTATGTAATTAGTTTTGCTACAACAAGTGTATGGGACATTGGAAAAAAAGTTGAATTTCCCCATGGGGATGAATAAAGTATCTATCTATCTATCTATCTATCACTATGATGCGTCCAAACAAAGACCTGTCTGCTTTCAAGATGATCACTCTCCCATTTGATTTCACTTCTCTCTTCTTACACATATCACTGAATGTTTTCAGCTTGTTGGCTTTCATTGGGTCATGGAATTTCTTTGCTGGTGGGTCTTCCTCTAGTCTCATATCCTTGAAGGTTGCATTGCATTGCTCACCAATCTCATATACCTTCATCAGGTTGGGGGCTGCCTTTGCTGTAGAGATGCTAATGAGGTCTCGCTTCTTTGCGAATGGGTTGACCCATTCATGTATGAGGCTAACCACTGATGAAACAGCTTATCTTTCAGGATTCTTGGCTGCTGTAGCTCCGCATGACAAAGCTGATTTGTTGCCTTGCACCATCTCCCTTAACTGTCCCAGGAATGCACTGCGGTGCTCAGCTGTTATGTAGTAACGCTTGTTAGCTCCAGCATTCAGGCTGATCTGTGATGTGCCTCCAGGAGTCTGTGTGTCTTTGTTCACCATGGTTTCAATAGCCTGCTCCACAGGGATCTGCCCAAAGGGGTAGTTACTTGACAGCTGCACCGAGAATTGGCCTGTCTTGAAGGTCTCACACACACAGAAGGATTCTTTTCTGGGAGGTTCATTATCTGAGTAAGGGGACAGGGTACCTGGCATAATTCATCTCATCATAGGCAAAGCACCATGGGATCATGGCTTTCTAACACTAGGGGTGTATACCTTGCCAAAAATCACTATAAGAATTATTTCCCCCAGATGGTATTGGTGGCCCAAATTCAGGGTCCTGGCTCACAGACTATAGGACTTTCACATTGAATGGCAGAGCTCCAGGGAATTTTGGACAACAGAGAAACCTTGGAATACATTTCTCACAGGAAGAGTCACAAGCTGACGGGGGGAAGCTTTCCAAGTGCTGGGAGGTCATGATGCAATTACACTGGATGCTGGTCAGGCTGCACTTGGATGACTGAGTTCACTTTTGGTCATCTTGCAAGAGGAACAGGTGTGACTAAACTTGAAAGGGTGCAGAAAAGATTTCCAAGGATGCTGCCGAGACTAGACCTACTGAGTTGTATGGTGAGATTGGATAAGCCAAGACATTACTCAGAGCATCGGAGACTGTGAGGTGATGGTGTAGAGGTGTATAAAATCACGAGGACCATAGATAGAGTGAATACACTCAAATCTCCCCCCCCCCCCCAAGAGCTGTGGTATCAAGAACCAGAGGGTATTGGTGTAAGATGAAAGAGAAAAGAACATGAAGGGAAACAGCATTTTTTAAATATACAAAGTGTGATAGCCATGTAGAATAAACCCCCAGAGGAAGGGGTTAAGGCAGGTGCAATATTAACTTTAGATATGTGGATTAGAAAGGTCAAAAGGGATATGGGCCAAATGCTGGCAAAAGGGACTAGCCTGGATAAGGCACCTTGGTTGGCATAGACCAGTTAGGCCCAAGGGTCTGTTTCTGTACTGTACAACTCTTAAGTGCCAGGCTTTCCACAACTGATTTGGTACCTCGAGGGCAAGTTGGTGGAATGTACTACACGAGACGCCAATTGAAATGAGACATGGCTGTTTCAGAAGTACATTAAATGAGTACAACATGCACACAAATAAGTCCACGCAATGATACCTCTTCCATCAAGCACCTTCGAAGAGTTCAAAGCTGTAGTGAGACACTGGAGGGTTCCACATCCTCCTATTCACAGGACTCACTGTAAAACACTGTAACACAAGCACCAATTTCTTCTAATTGTAGCACACTGTAACGTTTCACTGCTAATGTAATGGCTTCTCTGTAGCAGCAATGTTTGGGTTATGACTAGAGAGAACGGGGCTTTGGAATGTTGTTCTTTCTTGTGAGTCTGCAAGAGAGTTTTTCACGGTCCTTTGCTGGGGAGAGATGAGGAGAGAAGACACGAATGGAGAGAGCTGGCAGACCACCGAACGGAGTGGACTTGGAGCGCGAGTCCAAAGGTCAGCAACAACTGGAGGAGGTCGATAGTGGACAAACGGCTTATCAGTGAGCTCCAACATTTGTGCATTAAACTGTTTCATGAGAATGGGCCCTTTTTCTTTGTGTTGTTTTCATTACTAACCATATAGTCAAATTAAGAATTATAAAGCTCAATCGTTTAATTGCATATTGTGTACTGTTTGTTATTGCATGGCACTAATTTGTAACAGGGGACATATCGCGCAGCATCCACCCAAACGAGATTTCTTAAGTTAGGCTGGGCCGGGGGTGAGGGCTATCACCCCCTATATTAAGCCACTAGCCGAAGTGAGAGTTACATTAGTATCTCCCAGCCCCTGCCTAGCACTTAGCTAAAGAAACCAAGGAACTCAGCCAAATTCAGTTGGAGAAACCGCACAGGAAGATATTGATATTAAGCAACTATTATCCCTAAGATTGCCGTGACCCTTCAGAGCAAAATATTATTGAATAACTAATAGCTTTAGATGGCAATAGATCAAGGAGTGGGATTTTAAGGTCCATCTCTGGATCTGCAAAGGAGCTCAAGTTGATTTTCTTTCTCTCCCTACCTCCGGGTTACAGTAAACAAAAAAATCTGTGTTTGTTAGCGCTGCCATTTAAGTCCTTTCACTGTAAATGTAATTAACTATTCAAGGAAACCAGCCATTTGAACAAATATTGACTGCAGTAAACAATGTGCTGAGACACACCCCAAGGGCTCATGGCTGAATGCAAGTCAGCATCCAGCGTTGTCTCAACTGCCTCGATGCAGATACACTTTATTCCTGAGTGTTGTCTGCATTTAAAACAGACCAGAATGATGAAAGTGGCAAATATTGTTCAGTAACAGTGCCTTTATCTACTGCTTTTTAAACCTATGAAAATTTTCAGGACAAGGGAGGGACACACCGTTGTCGCTTTGTGCACCAGTGAACTCATGGGAGGGATAGCACTGTGGGGGTTGCCCACCACAGCCACCAGCTTACATCTTCCACAATCACATCTATCCCGACCTCACACTCCCTCAGTCCTGCTCAGAAATGACACACGTCCCTCGGCTTGCAGAGCCCTCCCTCACCATTTCCCAGAGGGCTTCCCACCATCTGCTCCAAGCCAAGCCACATCAACCCTGCCCTTAATTCTCAGAGCCTTCAGTCATCAGTCCCCACAACAAAGCAGGGATCAGATCTCCTCAGCTGACCCTTTTCCAGTCTGCTCCTTTGATAATGCCACCCACTCTCACGATAGCTTCCCTACATCGTGAATGTGGCTATCTTCCTCATGTTAAATCCAGCTACCACCCACAAATCCCTATCAAATTGTAGAACCACCACACATCAGGTCCAACTCAGATTTTATTGAGTTAACAAATTTGTTCATAATTTTTGGCAGTCTATAGCTGATCATTATTGGTTTCCTGAAGGCAATTTTCTTCTATTATGCTGGAACAGTTCTGCCAAACCAATACGCTGCTTTCAAATGTCATATTTTAAAGATACAACCATATTAGATTGCAGCAGTGACAATTCCCCAAAGTTGATTACTGGAACTTTTACAAGAAAATGTAGAGGTCCATCAAAAGACATGGTGTTCAGACATTGTCCACAGTACAACTAAGCAAAAATATTTGCCAAAAATCGCTGAGAAGCAAAAGATCAGTTGTTTATGATACAGGAAGCAATTTGTGCCTTGTATCTACAGTAGTGTTAGAAAGTTTATGAACCCTTTAGAATCTTTATTTCTGCATGAACATGACCTAAAACTAGATAGAGAACCCAATTAAATAAATAACACAAAAAAACATTAATTTATTTATTGAGAAAAATAATTCAATGTTACATGCATTTGTTGGAAAAAATGTGAACCTAGAGGATTATCAATTCATTTAAAGGGGAAATTAAGAGTCAAGTCTTTCAATCAATATGATGACAATCGGGTGTGAGTGTAGGAGGCCCTACCCTATTTAAAGAACATAAACCTGGAGCTTCACTATCAAAGTCTGATTTTCACCCCACGTGTTTTTGGAAGTGTGCCATGCCTCAATCAAAAAAGATTTCTTAGGACCTCAGAGAGGGGTAAAAGTTGTTGATGCTCACCTGGCTGGAAATTGAGGCAAAACCATTTCTAAAGCAATTGGACTAAATAGTCAGCCAGATAGTGTACATATGGATGAAATTCAACACCGTTGTTACTCTCCCCAGGAGTGGTCGACCAACAACATTCACTCCCAGAACAAGGCGTGCAGTATTCCAGGAAGTCACAAAGAACCCAAGGGTAACATCTAAGGAGCTACAGATCTCCCTTGCATTGGCAAATTCTACTGGAAAATGTCAGGGTATGCGTTCATGAACTGAAGCTGAAGAGTAAGAGGGTCATGCAGCAAGACAATGAACCTGAACACACAAGTCAGTCTACCAAAGGTTAAAGCAGAAGAAACCTCACGTTTTGGAATGGCCAAGTTAAAATCCTGACCTTAATCCAATAGAAATGTTGTGGAAGGACCTAAAGCAAGCAGTTCATGCAAAGAAACCCATCAACATCCCAGAGTTACTGCAGTTTTGTAAGGCAGAATGGGCTAAAATTCCTCTAAGCCAACGTGCAGGACTGAGCAACAGTTACCGGAAATGTTTGGTTGAAGTTATTGCTGTGCGGGGGGGGTTACACCAGTTACCAAAAGCAAAGGTTCACATACTGTTTCCAATAAATGCATGTAATATTGGACCATTTTTTCCCAATAAATAAATTAACTAGTATAATGTTTTTGTTATTTATTTAATTTGATTCTCTATCTAGTTTAGGACTCACGTGAAGATCTGATCACATTTTTGCTGAAATAGAGAACGTTCTGAAGAGTTCACCAACTTTCTAGCACCACTATATGCCAGCCAGCCATTCAGACTAATGTTGTTCCACACTTTTCAATAAATAGACATGGAGTATATAGCACTTCAAATGCCATTCCAATTTAAAACACAATGAAAGTTTTTGCCTTTAATGCCCTTTCAAGCCTGAAGATATAGACCCATTCTGTTATTTGGGGGGAAAATATTTTCCAGCAAACTTTTAAATTCAATGCCCTTTAGCTATTGATCTTACTACTCTGGTGGGCCCTGAATTTAGAACAATGCGAGTTAAGGTAATTCTTCAGCCCCATGTTAGCCTCTTAAGTTGCCTTCATACTCTTGCCAGCTCTCTATTGCTCCAAGAACTAACATGGACAAAACCACCCTCTATTCTGCTGCAGGAAAGTATGAGAAATACAACTTTCTGAAATAGACATTGGTGAATCTAAATCAATTTCTCTTGGAGCTTCCTCCACACTCTTAATCCACATGCCTCAATAAGTGACTTCCTTAGCTGCATACCCTGTTGCTTCAAGAATCCCTGCATTCAGCAAAGATTGTCAACACTTAACTGCTTGTGGAGTCCCATATACTAATCCATTATCTGCACTTACCAGGATTAAAACTTTATTTCCCATTATTCTGTACGTCTTGGATTTATGTCCATTGATAACTTTCCTAAACTTTCAACTTCTTGTTCACAACCAACCAGATGGAGAAATTTTATATCTCCAAACTTAACCACAGTTCCTGTATTTTCAAAATCTTTGATGCATAATCACAAAAAGCAAGGAATTAAGAAATTATCTGGCAATGTTTTGTTTTTAGACAAAATTTTAAATTCTATGACTTTTATTTTCTCAATTAAACTTCCATGGGAACTTAACTGTCCTTGGTAAAACTCTGCCTTTATAGAGAGTGATATACGCACTCAGTGGTTACTTTATAGGTACTGTACACCTGCTCATTAATACAAATATGCAATCAGCCAATCATGTGACAGCAACTCAATTCATAAAAGCACGCAGACATGGTCAAGAGGCTCAGTTGTTCAGACCTAACATCAGAATGGGGACTTTAACCATGGAAGGATTGTTGGTGCCAGACAGGGTGGTTTGAGTATCTCAGCAACTGCTGATCTCCAGGGATTTTCACAGATAACAATTTCTATAGTTACAGATAATGGAGCGAAACAAAATCCAGTGAGTGGCAATTCTGTGGGAGAAAACACCTGGTTATTGAAAGAGATCAGAGGAGAATGGACAAACTGGTTCAAGCTGACAGGAAGACAAAAGCAACTTAAACAACCACAGCTTACAACAGTGGTGTGTAGAAGAGCATCACTGAACGCATTGAAACTTGGACTTCAGCAGCAGAAAAACACAAGATTCCACTCCTGTACCTAATAAAGTGGCCGCTTTGTGTATACTACAGTTTATTTTATATTTTCTAATTATACACCCATGATCAATGCATTGCACAGTTGATCATAGAACTTGCTAAGATGATGCAAAGCAATGGAAATTTAACCCAACAAACTGGTGTGAAATTTTAGTCAACAGTCATCTTAGCAGGCTTCTAGCGTTATATTCAAAGCCAGAGAAAATAGGAAAATGGTCAATGGCTCGAACTCTTAAGTTTTTGTCTGAAAACAATGGAATACAAATCACACAGCATGGCAATTTATAGACACAAATTGGTTATTTGACAATTTCTTGATGTTTCTCATTCAACACTTTGTGCTCTTTCTCCTTGACATCAATTTCAGGATCATCCTTATGAAGAGACGCAAATTAGAACTACAGAACTACATTTTTATCTTTTCTGCCTCATCTCTTATGAGACCTTTGTTTCTGTTTATAAAAACATCAGGGCTTTCCTCTATGTTTTCCAACATTTTATTTTCTGTGTTCTGTCTTCCTCGATCAGCGTAGCGATTTGCATGACACTATTACAGCTCAGGGCAGAGTTCGGAGTCCTGTATAATGAGATCCCCATGGAATGCGTGGCTTTCCTAGGGGTGCATTGGTCTCCTCCCAGTCTAAAGACATACCTGTAAGTAGGTTAATTGGTGATTGTAAATGGTCCTGTGATTAGCTCAGGGTTAAATCAGTGGGTTGCTGGCAGTGTGGCTCAAAGGAACGGAAGGGGAGATTCTGTGCTGCATCTCAAAACAAATAAACAACTTCCTGTTCAGATTTATGCAATCCTTTTTTCAAAACGTTGGGCTCAAGTGTTTGACATCAAGCACCTCCAACTCCTTTGTGCCATTTTTCTGTCTCTTCTTTCCTCTGCCTTGCAAAGATTTTTTCTTGCCTTGCCAACAATTCCGCCACTCACCCTTCTGAAACTAAACTCCACATGGCACCGATCCCTCCTCCCCCCATATTCCAGGACCCTTGTCTCCTTGGTCACTTGCGAGCAGGAGATGGGAAAATTAGTGCCATGGGCATACATATCCGGGGTGCAATTGCCATAATAATTAGCTTTGCAGCAGCAGCTTGATAACATTATAATTTAGAAATTTACAATTTCTTCAGGACAACAAGTCCTGAGGAAGAGTTTTGGGCCGCAACATCGACTGTTTATTCATTCCGTAGATGCTGCCTGAGCTGCTGAGATCCTCCAGCATTTTGTGCACGTTACTCTGGATTTCCAGCATCTGAGACTTTGTGTTTGTTACAATAATTTAAATTAACATATCATGCGTAACTTGTCTGACAAAATAAACCAGAATAAACATAACATTAGTGCAGATTGAGGCAAGGAAGAACAGGGCTTTTCAGGTTGGTTCATGGACCCGAGGCAGTGGGGAGGGAAGCTTGAGGAACTGGTCTTCAGGTTCCTATAGGTCGAGCCTGTTGGCAGCAATGAGAAGAGGGCATAACATGGATGATGGGAGTCCTCGATCATGGATGTCGTTCTTCTTTGACATCACCTCTTGTATGCGTTTGCAATGATGCAGAAATCTTTCCCTGCGATGGAACTGGCTGAAGTTAACCACTTTGTTGCCTCACTTTTGTGCGTAGGAGTTCCCATACCAGGCCATAATGCAACCAGTCAGAATTCTTTTCAACTTCAATACCCAAATTCTGTTCGTCCTTGCTTCAGCTATCAAAGTTCTAAACTCTGGAATTCCCTTCCAAATCGATTCATCCGAGTGTCAAAGAGTCACACAGTCATAGAACACTACAGTACAGAAACAGGCCCTTCGGCCCATTTAGCCAGTGCCATATTATTATTCTACCTAGTCCCATCGACCTGAACCGGACCAGCGACCTCCATTCCCCTCCCAATGTACTTATCCAAATTTCTCTTAAGTGTTGAGATCAAACCCAGTCCACACTCTCACCACCTTCTGAGTGAAGTTCCTCATGTTCCCCTAAAATATTTCACCTTTCACCTTAACTCACGACCTCTAGTTCTAGTCTCACCCAAACTCAGAGGAAAAAGCCTGCATTTACCCTATCTATAACCCTCAATTATGCATACCTGTATCAAATCTCCTCTCATTCTCCTACATTCTAGAGGATAAAGTCCTAAACTATTCCACCTTTCCCTCTAACTCAGCTCCACAAGTCCAGCAACATCCTTGTAAATTTTCTCCGTACTTTTTCAATCTTTCCTGCAGGTAGGTGACCAGAATTGCACACAATACTCAAAATTAGGCTTCACCAATGTCTCATTCAAATTCAACATGACATTCCAACTCCTGTACTCGATACATTGATTTATGAAGGACAATGTGCCAAAAGCTCTCTTTATGACCCTATCCACCTGTGATGCCTTTTCCAAAGAATCATGGACCTGTATTTCCAGATCCCTCTCTTCTTCTGCACTCAGCACCCCACCATTCATTGTGCAAATCCTACCATGGTTGGTCCTCCCAAAGAACACCACCTTACACTTGTCTATGTTAAATTCCATCTGCCACTTTTCAGCTCAGTTTTCCAGCCGGTCCAGATCCCACTGCATGCTTTGAGAACCTTCCTCGCTGACGACACCCCCCAAAACCTTGTTCATCTGTAAATCTGATGATCCAGTTTACCGTACTATCAGCCAGATGACTGATCTAGATGACAAACAACAATGGACCCAGCATCAATCCCCGTGGCACGCCAGTGGTCACAGGCTTGCAGTCAGAAAGACGATCATCTACCACCACCCTCTGGCTTCCCCCACAAAGCCCATGTAAAATCCTCAATGCCAGCCGACTGTTCCTTCTTGACTAACCTCCCATTTGGGACCTTGTTAAATGCCTTGCTGAAGTCCACGTAAACACCATCTACTGCCTTTCCTTCATCAACTTTCTTGGTAACTTACTCAAAAAACTCCAAGATTGGTTAGACAACCTCAAAACCTCTGATTATGGAAATAACTTCAGCCGTTAAACGCTCAAATGTGCACACCATTGGGAGAAAGTCACCTGCAGGCAAGCCTCCACACGAGAGGAGCCCTTCTTCGCCCACCCGAGCTACCTTCCATTATTCTGGTGATCTGTATTCCCGAGTCTTCCAGTGTTGAACTGTTTCAGTTCAAAGGAACACTTATTATCAGAGTACAGACATGTCACCACATACAACCCCGAGATTCTTTTTCTGCGAGCATACTTAGCAAATCTATAGAACAGTAACAGTAGACAGGATCAATAGACAACAAGCTGTGCAAATTCAGATATAAATAAACACCAATAAAAAACAAGCATGAAATTACAATTAAAAGGAGTCCTGAAATGGGTGGAGTTATCCCCCTTTTATTCAAGAGCCTGATCCTTGAGGGGTAGTAACTGTCCTTGAACCTGGTGGTACGAGTCCTGAGACACCTGTACCTTCTACCAAATGCAGCAGCAAGAAAAGAGCCTGGCCTGGGTGGTGAGGATCTTTGATGACGGACTCTGCTTTTCTATGGCAACGTTTCGTGTAGATGTGCTCAGTGGTTGGGAGGGTTTTACCTACGATGTACTGGATCGAATCCACTAGCTTTTGTAGGATTTTCTGCTCAAAGGTATTGGTGTTCCCATACCAGCCCGTAATGCAGACAGTGAGCACACTTTCCACCACACATCTATAGAAGCTTGCCGAGGTTTTTGATGACGTGCCAAATCTCCGCAGATCCTGAGGAAGTAGAGGTGCTGTCATGTTTTCTTCGCAATTATATTTATAAGATGGGTCCAGGACAGGTCCTCTGAGATAGTGACACCCAGGATTTTAAAGTTACTGACTCTCTCCACCTCCGATCCTCCAATGATTACTGGCCCATGGACCTCTGGTTTCCCTCTCCTTAAGTCTATTATCAGCTGCTTGGTCTTACTGACATTGAGTGAGAGGTAATTGTTTTTACACCCCTCAGCCAAGTTTTCAATCTCCCTCCTGTATGCTGATTCACCACCCCCTTTGATACAGCTGAAAACAGCGGTGTCATCAGAAAACTTGTGTATGGTGATGGAGCTGTATTTAGCCACGCAGTCACCGGTGTAAAGCAGGGGGCTAAGTACACATCCCTGTGGTGATCCTGTGCTGATGGATTGTGGAGAGATGCTTTTGCCACTCTGGATTGACTGGAGTCTACCCGTGAGGAAATCCAGGACGCAATTACACCAGGACTTATTGAGGTCCAAGTCTTAAGAGGTTATTTACTAGTTTTGAGGAGATGATGCTGTTAAATGCTGAGCTGTAATCAATAAAGACCACCCTGATGTATGCATGTCCACTATCCAGATGCTCCAGGGTTGTGTGAAGAGCCAATGAGATAGCATCCACTTCCGACCTGTTGCTTCAGTAGGCGAATCGGAGCAGGTCCTAGGTGTCATTCAGACAAGAGCTGACGTGCTTCAACACCAGCCTCTCAAAACACTTTATCACTGTGGATGCAAGTGCCACTGGGCGATAGTCATTGAGACAGGTTACCACCTCTTCTTGGGCACTGGTATGACAGAAGCCTGTGAGTACCACACTCTGCCAGAGTGAGAGATTGAAGATTTCTGTGAATATGATAGATAGATAGATAGACAGATAGATAGATACTTTATTCATCCCCATGGGGAAATTCAACTTTTTTTCCAATGTCCCATACACTTGTTGTAGCAAAACTAATTACATACAATATGATATGCATCTAAATCACTATCTCAAAAAGCATTAATAATAGCTTTTAAAAAGTTCTTAAGTCCTGGCGGTTGAATTGTAAAGCCTAATGGCATTGGGGAGTATTGACCTCTTCATCCTGTCTGAGGAGCACTGCATCGATAGTAACCTGTCGCTGAAACTGCTTCTCTGTCTCTGGATGGTGCTATGTAGAGGATGTTCAGAGTTTTCCATAATTGACCGTAGCCTACTCAGCGCCCTTCGCTCAGCTACCGATGTTAAACTCTCCAGTACTTTGCCCACGACAGAGCCCGCCTTCCTTACCAGCTTATTAAGACGTGAGGCGTCCCTCTTCTTAATGCTTCCTCCCCAACACGCCACCACGAAGAAGAGGGCGCTCTCCACAACTGACCTATAGAACATCTTCAGCATCTCACTACAGACATTGAATGACGCCAACCTTCTAAGGAAGTACAGTCGACTCTGTGCCTTCCTGCACAAGGCATCTGTGTTGGCAGTCCAGCCAGTTGGTCAGCACAGGTCATCAGTACTCGACCAGGTGCTCCATCACGACTTTCCTTGGATTCACACGGTTGCACATCATCATCAGATACTGAGACCAAAGGATCATCGGGAAATATGGGGGTGCCCAATGGCTCTTCCCTGCTCTGGTGGCCAAGGCAAGCATTGAAGGCATTAGGCACATCTGAAAGTGAAGCTCTGCTGTCCCCTATGTCGCAAGATTTAACTTTGTAAGAGGTTATTGCATTCAAACCCTGCCAGAGCTGTCAAGCATTCCTCGTTGATTCCAGTCTAGAGTCTCCACTTCGCTCGGGAGATGGCTTTCCGGAGATCACACCTGCACCTCTTGTAGCGTTCTTGATCTCCAGACATGAATGCCTCTGACCTGGCTCTCAGCAGGTTCCGGATTTCATTGCTCATCCAGGGCTTCTGATTGGGAAAACGCTGAATGATTTCATGGGAACACACTCTGTAATGGCCCTGGTGTAGTCACTTAGATCCTCAAATGTGTTTCTGAACACAGCACAGCCACTGACTGAAGGCAATCCGTAACCGTTCCTCTGCCTCCTGTAACCACCTCTTAGCTGTCTTCATCTTTGGAGCCTTGCTCTTTAGCCTCTGATGTATGCAGGTAGCAGGAGTGCAGCCAAATGATCCGACTTCCCAAAATGCGGTCTCAGGAAGAAACGATAGGCATTGTTTATCATCGTGCAGCAGTGATCTAGTGTGTTCAGATCTCTCGTGCTGTTGATAATTGGTCAGGGTTTTCTTCAAACAGGCTTGGTTAAAGTCACTGACTATAATCTGAAATGCATGAGGATAGGTTGTTTCTTGTTTACAGCCAACACTATGCAGCCTTGCGAGTGCTTGTTGATAATCGGCCACTGGTGCTGTGCAGACGGTGGTCAGGGCTACGGATGAGAACTCCCGAGGCAAATAGAATGGTCAATCATTAGTTGTTCATAGTCATGGGAACAAGAAGTCGACATAACCCCAACATCCATGCACCAATGAAAATGGACTAAAATGCACACACTGCCACTTTTTTCCTTACCAGAGCTCGCGGTTCAATCCATTCTGAAAATCGTAAAACCTTCCAGTCGCATCACTGCATCCAGTGTATCCGCATTTAACCAAGTTTCAGTGCAACAGACAGTTGAAATCTGCCTCATCTGCCTCTGATACTGCGGCCTTACCCCGAGATCCTTAATCTTATTTTCCAGTGTCTATACCTTCGCCAACAAGATGCGGGATAGAGAGCATCTCGTTCCCCCCCCCCCCCCCCGCGCTTCAATCTGGTTAGAACTCCACCTCTCCAGCCACTTTCCTCCAATGCAGTTGACCCCCAAAGGGGCCGCGCTTAACTGCTCCATTGTAGTTCATGACTTTTGCTCCGTTAAACGCGGGATCTGAAGAACAACGATGTAATTTCATAGTCCATTGTTAAGAGGAAATATACGCATTGCAGATTGCAGCGAAAGTAATTCAAAGAGTATATTTAAGAGGAAAACTGGTACAATTTTCTGCAGCCTGCAGGATTGCCAATGTACACGAGTGCCATCAGAAATAAGCTCCTTGATAAAACTTCTGCAAAACAAACATTTTACTACATTAAGGGTACAATAATACTGGAACTTATTTGGCGCAGTCTCTTTCTCTGTTCTAAGTAAAATGAGAAGGTATGGACATTGAGTTAGAGAGCTCCATTTACCTTAGTTGGAATGAAACATCGACTTTTATTCAAGTCACAAACACCAGATTTCTAGTGTTCTGCTGGAAAAGGATAAATTCACAGTCATCCCAAAGATAGTAGGACAGCCCTACTGTTCTCAGGACAAGCATTCAACTCTTGTCAGGACACACAGGATATCAACTTCGCAAAACAAGCGGAATAAATTTTTTTTTAAATCAGGGCGCCATTAAGTGAAAATGCCTCAGATTGAAAGGACCTGCTCGTCCTTAAGAAAAAATAAAGCCCAGCACTTTATTTGAGTATGTTCACCATTTTTCATCTTGGCCCTCACCGGAGTACCAGTCTTCTGTTGGCCAAGGTACATCCCAGTTCAAGTACGTAAATGGATAGAGTTACTGAGAGAACACCGAAATTCCTTCAAACAAAAAAAGCAGACTGGAATTTGAGTCCTGATGAACGGCCCTCAGCCCAAATCATCCACTGTTTATTCCCATCTACAGATGCTATCTGACCTGCTGTGCTCCCCTAGCACATTATGTGTATTGCTCCAGATTTCCAAAATCTGCAGTACTTCTTGTCTTTGAATCAAAATTACTCTTTAAAAACAAGTTCTACTTCAGACACTTATACCCCAGTCATTCGACGTTCCAACCACTGACGACTCTGCCAAGCTCTAACCCATTTGGGTACTGAAAACTTCAAAATACAATTCAAGAAATGCAGCTTCGGCACCACCTGGTGGGCTTCTGGAGAATTTCACCTTTCAGTCCATGAGTCAAATGCATTAAGATCAGTTCATTCTGGGAGAAAATAAAGCAATTTATTATTAAATTTTAGTTTGTTTTTAGGAGCAAGAGACCTCAATGACACTTAAAAAGGCAATTCATTTCAACTTGTAGTCAAGGTGATAAATGGAAAAATAGTGACAGCTCCCAGTGAGAAATAATTTACCCATTTAATTCATCTATTCCACATCTGGATTCCTGACAAATGCAAACTTCTTAGGTTATATGATTAATAGTGTCATTAAATCCATGGGAAATGCTCATTTCAGAAAATATACTTATCCTCAAAAAAAAAGTCACCGCAGCCTCAAAAAATTGGATATTGGATCCACTTTCAAGATCTCTTGGATGTGGACATCTAGCAACTTATCTTCAGGTTTATTTGCTGATCAGACATTTAATTGTGAAGAATAACTTACATTTACATAATGCTTTTACAGCCATAATGAAATATTTCTGAATGGCAGTCACCATTGGTTTAAAAAAGGAAATTGGAAGATCTCACAATAAACGAGGATAAGAACAACAGCTCCCATGAAAACTTTCCAACTAATACTCACTTCCAGATCTAAACCAGTCTCATTTGCTTTCAGATCTACCAGCTGGCAGAGCAGTTTTTATATTTTAATGTATGTTATGTCAGGCTTTGCTTCTCCTGTGGGAACTCGCTCACCTTCAGTCCCGACCAGACACTCAGCTCTCACCCGTGGTTTCCTGTAGCGGTTTGCATGCGACAGCGGCCACATCCTGGTACAGTGCATTGACTGGCAGGCTAAACCCGGTGAGGGTTACCCAGCAAACCCACACCCCGGTGAGATAGGAACACGCCTGACCTGGCATGCAAAGTCAGCTCCGGTGGACAGGGCAAACAAAAGTCTACAGTGAGAGCCAGTAGCCGGGAAGCTGGCTCTGTAACACTCCATGGAGAAAGAAGGGCATAATGAGGCACAGACGAAGCCATGGCCATCCACTGCAACCAAAGGAGACGCTGTGATGTTTGCTCATACCACATCTGAGGTCAGCAGAGTGACACTGCTCCAGTGAAACTCTCCTGCACAGGTTTCCTGTCATCGTCAGATATGACAGACAATCACCATGTAAGGCTTTATTTTGGATTTTAATGCAACAATGAATAAACTGCTTCATCACCTTGCCTTTCAAAGGCAGACTTATCTTTGTATGCTCTTTAATAAGTCTTAACAGATTATTAGGCTCAAAGCTGTCCTGAAAATAGCCAAAAATCACCAACCTCACTGACTTGCAGATACACTTGCAATTGTACTGAATCGCAAAGCTGAGCGTCTTATCAAAACTCACTGAATTGTCACAGGAACAGTTTTTTTTTTGGTCCTCTCATTGTGGTTTTCTACAAGTATTAAAGTCTCAAACTAACTTGCACATCAGCAGAATGGTAGCACGACGCTTTACAATACAAGCGATCTGGGTTCAATTCCCACTGCTGCCCGTAAGGAGTTTGTACGTTCTCCCAGTGACCGCAGCACGGGTTTCCTCCAGATGCTCCAGTTTCCTCCCACAGTCCAAAGACATACCAGTTGGCAAGTTAATGGTCTTTGTAAATTGTCCTGTGATGAGGCCAGGGTTAGATGGGGGGGGGGGGGGGGGGGGGGGGGGAAATAGGTGGCACAGCTCAAAGGCTCAGATTGCTATAAGTCACTAAATTTAAAAAAATTAAAACAGTGATGTTACACAGAGACTCTAAAGAAAACCCAGCACCAATTCCCTTTGTGCGTTGAACTTTACATCCATAAACAACGCAAGAGAAAAGAATTGAATTCAATTATTCACACCGCACTATATTTTTGAACGCAAATTTCCAATAATAGTCTGACAAATGAAAGCTTCACCAGAACAACTAAAACAAGAATAAAAAGGCTGTTCTTTTCTCACAAGAGGCTTCAAGTGGCAGCCCTGTTGGATCTGGCAGTGGAAACAAAGAGCACGTGTTGAATTTTTCCACACTGCTCTTGAATCATAATCCAAGTAGCGCTGATCTTAACCCCGAGTCCTGACAATGAGCAGGAACCTCCCCCAGTTTGTTTGAACCACAGATGTTTGCTACCTGTTCTGTAGAAACTAGGAATTCTATATTTATCTCCTATACAGGCAGCTTTCTTCTTTGATACTTCTAAACTACCCAACAGCAAGGCCCCGTAGGACCTGTAGTAGGAATATTGATATGCATTTCAGGACCGAAGAAGGGACTTGGCCTGAAACATCAACAGTTCCTTTGTTTCCATAGACACTGCTTGACCTGCTGAGTTCCTCCAGCATCTTGTGTGTGTTGCTTTGTATTTCTAGCATCTGCAGACTTTGCATTTCGAAACTTTATTAAGAGCAGATAAAGGGCAACATCTCAGGGCTAAACATTTAATTCATTGTGCCAATGCACAACCGCATTAGTCAAAAGAAGCACTGGTTTTTGAAGGGTTTCGGCCCGAAACATCGTCACTACTTCCTCCCATAGATGCTGTCTGGCCTGCTGAGTTCTGCCAGCATTTTGTGTTTTTATTTATTTCCAGCATTTGCAGATTCACTCGTGTTGCCCCTGGTTTTTGCAGGTCTGTTGACAGTCACCAATTTTTAAATCGATGAATCGTAGGCTGATATAGAGCCTGCAAGACTGTAAACTGCTGAGAGCTGAGAACATAGCTCAGCACATGACAGAAACCAGCCGCCCTGCTGTCTATATCTCTCACCGCCTCAGTAAAAGCAGACGACATAATCAAACACCCCAGACATTCCCTCTTCTCCGCTCCTCCCATGGGCAGAAGTTCCAAAAGCCTGACAACATAGACCATCAGGTTCAAGGACAGTTCCTTTCCTGCTGTTATGAGACAATGGAAAAGTGCCCAGACAGAAAGACCTCACAACCTACCCCAATCAGGAGTTTGCAGCTCAGTGTCTGCCTGCACTTTCTCTAACTGCAACACTTGATTCCATTCCCCTATTGTGTTCCTTGTCCTACCTCAGTGCACTGATGTGATGAAATGACCTGCGTGGTTGGCATGCAAAACTAAGCTGTTTGCTATATCCTCACACACGTGACAATAATAAATCAATTTACTAAAGTTACAAACAAGCATCTAAGTCACGCACTGTAAAGCTGGTTTTGTCAGCCTGCTCTAAAGACTTGGAGCCTAGTCAATCGGAGCTGGGCAGCACAGAAACAGGCCCATTGGTCAAGCTTGCCCATGTCGGCCATGGTGGCCATCTCCATCAGCACAAAGAAAGCATGACAGCACCTCTAGTTTTGGAAGTTGGGTAGCGTGGCCGTTTGCACGACAATACTACAGCTCGGGGCAATTCTGGCGCCATTCTGTGAAGAGTTTCTGTGCATCCTCCCCATGGAGTGTGTGGATTTTCCCCAAGATGCTCCGGTTTTCTTCCACAGTCCACTAACGTGCCAGGTGGGTTAATTTGGTCATCGTAAATTGTCCTGTGATTCAGTTAAGGTTAACCAGAGCAGGGGTGAAGTGGTCGGAAGGGCCTACTCCACACTGTATTGCTAAATAAAGTTTTCACACATTTGATACATCACCAGAAACTCTGACGAACTTCTGTAAATGTACAGTGGAGACAAATCATTTTGTTGCATCACAGCCAGTCCATCGCAGGCAAAGCTCATCCCATTGTCGATCTTTGACTAGTGACCAATCCAGACATCAGAAGTTTGGTGGGGTGGGAGGGGGGATTTCAATCAGGTCAATGGACAGTAGAAAAAGGCAGCGGCAGATCGCGCCAGAGTGAACAAGTTTTGACTAGCAACCGATCCAGACCAGAGGTTTGGGGGGGGGGGAGAAAGAGTTCCAATCAGGTCTACTGACCAAATAGAAAGAGGCAACAGCAGAACTGAGCATTAACCAGTGACCAATCGCCATTTGGGATTAAATAGCAGGAGTAAATTAAGGAAGGCAGGGTCAAGCGCAACGACCATCGTCTGAGTGGACAGAGTCAGAGTGGTGATCTTGGGGCTTTAGCTCTTCAAGGTTTCAGTCAGAGAAAGCAAAAAAAAAGTTTATTTTCCCCCTTCCCTTCTTTATATCCGCTCAGCTCGGGCAGTGGAGATGCCAGGCAGGATAGTGGAGTACTCCTCGTGTGTGAAGGCAGAGAGACCTCCAGAGCCCCCGACAACTACAACTGCGAGAAGTGCATCCAGCTGCAGCTTCTAACAATCCACAACAGGGAGCTGGAGCCAAAAGTGGATGATCATTCAGGATGCTGAAGGGGTGAAAGATGGGACATAGACAGAGGTAGTTTCACCCAAAGTGCAGGACACAGGAAACTAGGTGGCAGGCAGGAAGAGGAAAGGGGTTAAGGAGCCAGTGCAGAGCTCCTCTGTGGCCATCCCTTCAAAAAACAGGGATATCACTTTGGATACCATTTTGGAAGGGGGAGAGAATGACCTAACACAGGAAAGTCATAGTGGTCAGGTTTCTGGCACTGACTGAATTCTGTGACTCAGAAGGAAAATGAGAAGAGGCTTGCCATGGTGATAAGGGATTCATTAGTTAGGGGAAAGTACAGGAAGTTCTATGGGCGAGAACAAGATTCCTAGATAGTATGTTGCCTCCCAAGTGTCCAGGACATCTCTGATCAAGTCCTCAGCATTCTTAAGGGAGAGGGTGAACAGCCAGAAGTTGTGGTTCATGTAGGTACCAATGACATGGGTAGGACAATTGACTAGGTTCTCCACAGGGAGTTCAGGGAATTAGGTGATAAGTTAAGGGGCAGGACCTCCAGGGTTGTGAACTCAGGATTGCTGCCCGTGCCACGTGCTATTGAGGCTAGAACTAGGAAGATTATGCAGTTTAATACATGGCTAAGGAGTTGATGTAGAAGGGAGGACATACATTTTTTATATCATTGGGCTCTCATCCAGGGAAGGTGGGACCTGTACAGAAGGAACAGTTTGCACCTGAACTGGAAGGGGACGGATATTCTCGTGGGAAAGTTTGTTAATGCTGCACGGTGAGAGCCAGAAGTTAGTGGAGAGATTGTGGAGGCAGATGTTGGTAACACCCCAGACCAAATCAGGAACCAAACAGCTGAGCATGGTGTGACTAGCGTCCTAAGCTGCACACATTTCAATACAAGAACGATCGTAGGAAAGGCAGGTGAGCCCAGGGCATGGATCAACACCTGGAATTATGGTGCTGTAGCCATTAGTGAGACTTGGTTGCAGGAGGGGCAGGAGGGGCAGGACGGGCAGCTCAGTATTCCGGCGTACCACTATTTCAGACATGACAGAGTGGGATGGATTAAAGGAGAAGGAACGGCATTACGAGTCAGCGAAAATGTCAGAGCAGCACTTTGTCAGGACAGACTGGAGTACTCAACTAGTGAGGCATCATGGGTGGAACTAAGAAATAATAATGACCATGTTAATGGGGCTATATTACAGACCACCTAACAGTCCTAGGGATTTAGAGGAACAAATTTGTAAGGCAAACACAGACTGTTGCAAGGAACACAAGTTTATTAAAATAGGTGATGTTAACTTTCCACATATTGACTGGGACGCCGATACTATAAAAGGACTAGATAGGACAGAATTTGTCACATGTTCAAGAAAGTTTCCTTCATCAGCACCTAAAAGTCCCAACAAGAATGTGTGCGATACTGGATCTACAAAAGGGGAATGAGACAGGGCAGGTGACAGAAGTTTGTGCAGAGGAACACTTTGTATTCAGTGACAATGTCATTAGTTTCAAAATAAATATGTAAAAAGATAGGGCTGGTCTGCGGGTTGAGATTCTAAATTGGAGAAAGGTCAATCTTGATGGTATCAGAAATGACCTGGCAAGTATGGATTGAGTCAGGCTGCTTTCTGGCAAAGGTGAACTTGGAAAGTGAGAAGCCTTCAAAAAAAAAAACATTTAGAGTACAAAGCTTGTGTGTGCCTGTCAGAATAAAAGGTAAGATAACAAGTGTAGGGAACTTTGGTTTTCAAGAGATAGAGGCCCTGGTTAAGAGAAAAAGGAGGTGCATAGCATGTATTGGCAAATGAGGTGCTGATGGAGTACAAGAAATGCAAGAGAACACTTGAGAAATCAGGAAGGCATGAGGTTGGTCTCGCAGACAAGATGAAGGAGAATCCCAAGTGATTCTACAGAAATGTTAAGAGCAAAAAGGACTGTAAGGGACAAAACTGATCCTCTGGAAGATCAGAATGTCAACCCACGTGGGGCGCCAAAACAGAATGAGGAAGAACTTAAACAAATTCTTCGCATCTATATTTGCTCAGAGACAGATAGAGTCTATAGAAGTGACGTAAAGTGGCATCAACTTCATGGATCCCATACAGATTGCAGAGGAGGAGGTATTTGAAAATCAAACCCGAGATAAATCAGGATGGATAAATCCACAGGGCCTGACAAGGTGTTCCCACAGATGCTATGGGAGGCAAGTACAGAAATTATAGGAGCCGTTGTTGAGATATTTAAAACATCCTTAGCGACAGGAGAGGTACCAGAGGATCGGCAGATAGCCAATGTTGCTCCGCTGTTTAAAAAAAGCGCTAAACATAAAAACAGGAAATTATAGGCCAGTGAGTCTGACATCAGTTGTGGAAATGTTGTTGGTATTCTAAGGAACCTGACATAGAAGTATTTGGATAGACATGGACTGATTAAGGATAGTCAGCATTACTTTGTATGTGGTAGGTCATGTCTAACCAATCTTGTGAAGTTTTGAGGAAGTCACCAGGGAAGTAGGTGAAGGCAATGCAATAGATGTTGTCTACATGGGCTTTAGTAAGGCATCTGATAAGGTCCACATGGGAGGTGATCAACAAGGTTCAGTCGCTCTGCATTCAGAAGGAGGTAGTAAATTGGATTGGACATTGGCTTTGTGGGAGAAGCTAGGGAGCGGTAGTAGATGGTTGCCTCTTTGACTGAAGGCCTGTGACCAGTGAAGTGCCGCAGGGATCGGTGCTGGGCACTTTGTTGTTTGCCACCTATGATAATGATAATGTGGTTAACTGGATCAACAAGTTTGTAGATGACACCAAGATTAGGGGCCTAGTGTACAATGAGGAAGGATATCATGGCTTGCAGAGTTATCTGTATCAGCTGGGGGAAAAATGGGGTGAAATATGCCTGATGGAATTTAATGTAGCTAAGTGCGAGGTTTTGCATTTTGGTCGACCAACCAGGGTAGATCTTACACCTGAACAAAAACAAAAAGATCTGGTAGTACAGGTCCATATTTCATTGAAAGTCACAGGTAGATAGGAGTGATAAAGTTTTTGGCACATTGGCCTTCATAAATCAAAGTACTGAGTACAAGAGATGGGATGTTATGTTAAAGTGGTACAAGATGTTGGTGAGGCCTAATTTGGAGTATTGCATGTAATTATGGTCACCTACCTGCAGGAAAGATGTAAATGAAGTTGAAAGAGTACACAGAAAATTCACAAGGATTTTGGCGGGTCTGGAGGACCCGAGTTAAAAGGAAAGATTGAAAAGGTTAGGACTGTATTCTTCAGAATGTAGAAGATAATAAGATTTGATAGGTATAGAAAATTATGAGTGGTATAGATTGGGTAAATGCAAGCAGGCTTTTTCCACTGAAGTTGGGTGGGACTTCAACTAGAGGTCGTGGGTCAAGAGTGAAAGATGAGAAATCTAAGGTGAACACGAGGGGAAACTTCGTCACTCAGAGGGGCGTGAAAGTGTGGAATGAGATGCCACCACAAGTGGAGCATGCGAGCTCAATTTCAAGAGAATCTTGGATAGGTACGTGGATAGTAGGGATATGGGGGGCTATGTTCGATGGGAGTAGACAGTTTAAATGGCTTCAGCATGGACTGGATGGACTTGTTTCTGTGTTGTACTACTTCTCTATGATTTATGACCATTGAGCACATTTATATGGAGCACTGCCACAAGAGGGCAGCATTCATCAAGGACACCCACCATCCAGGCCTTGCTCTCTTCACAAATACCATTGGGCAGGAGGCATAGTCTCAGATCTCACATCGTCACATTTGGGAACATTTACTACCTTACAACCACAGGGCTCCTGAACCAGTGTGAATAATTTCAATCACCGTAACTCTGAACTGATTCTATGACTTACAGGCACACTTTCAAAGACTCTTTACAACTCATGTCCTCTCAGTATTATTGTTATTTGCAGTTTATATTCTTCTGCATAGAGTCAACAGTGAGAGGATGTTTCCTAGAGTGGGGGGGAGTCTAGGTCCAGAGGGCAGAGACTCAGTACAAGGATGTCCCTTTTGAATGTGATGGTATTGGGTTTGCTGCCTGTTAAGTTATGATCTCAGTTTGAGTTCGTAAGCCCTGTCCTATGTAGATAGCGATGGGAACTCTCACTAAAGGAAGGTTATACTGTAGCTACCTACTCTTCAAAGACTAGATCACTTCTCTGTTTGTCCCATGGTGTGTTTAGCTGCCAATACCCACTATTTGAGCAATGGGTCTCCCCTCCCTATCAAGGAGGACATTATTCCAACTAAAAAAAGTAGTTCAAACATAGTTCATTTATTTTAGTGATACGTGTTTAAATCCCGGCGAAATTCTAAAAACACATTTAAACCTCAGAGGATTTTTATCTTATTAAAGAATCCCAAATTATTGACGATTTCTAAAACACAAAGGATTTCCAAAACACGGGTGCAATTCCTATAAGCTAGAAAGATATACGAAGAGCTGCAGATAAGCAAGACGTCCACTGCAGAAACTGAAGGCAGAGGAATGACTTCTAGCTCACTCAGTCTTTGTCACTCTTCTCGATGGTCCTTGACCTTTCCTCAGTAACCTGACTGCTCTCTGACATTTATACTTCTTTTTGCCATTCGGTGACCACAAACACCCCCCCCCCCCAATTTATTTTCAGATACCTTTTCACACAGATGGTCTAAAAGCTTGGGACAGTGCTCCCAAACACCCAAAATCAATGCAGTGAGGCTCACTCCGAGTACACAAATCTTCCAACACGTTGGTGTTGTTTCTAAAACAAAGTTACATAAAACACTGCAAGAGCACAAAGGACCATGATGGATCTGCTCATTTTCTGATCCTTGGGGTTCTTCCAGGAGTCGAGGCACAACTGCGCAAGCACGTGGACTTCAGCAAGTTTGAACAGCAAGAAGAGTTTAAGAAGACAGCTTTATAGAGCGGGTGACAGGGTAGAAGTAGACAGAGTAGGAGGGCTTCGGCTCAATGCGGCTTAGGCAATAGCGGGGTCGAGGCGAGGTCAGTTACTTGTGAAGAATAGAAACAGTCCTGTACTGGGTCCTGTACTGGGTGTCAGATGTGGGAAGTCAGGGAGACTCCCAGCCTCCCTGAAGGCTTCATCTGTGCCAAGTGCGTCCAGTTGCAGCTCCTTAGGGACCGCATTAGGGAACTGGAGATGCAGCTCGATGACCTTCGTCTGGTCAGGGTAAGTGAGGAGGTGATAGAGAGGAGTTACAGGCAAGTAGTCACACCAGGGGCTCAGGAGACAGATAAGTGGGTAACAGTCTGGAGAGGGAAGGGCAAGAGTCAGATACTAGAGAGCACCCCTGTGGCTGTCCCCCTCAACAATAAGCACTCCTGTTTGAGAACTACTGGGGGAACGACCTACCTGGGGGAAGCAACAGTGGCTGTGCCTCTGGCACAGAGGGTAGGGAAAGGAAGAGGATGGCAGCAGTAATAGGGGACTCTATAGTTAGGGGGTCAGACAGGTGATTCTGTGGATGCAGGAAAGAAACACAGATGGTAGTTTGCCTCCCAGGTGCTAGAGTCCAGGATGTTTCTGATCTCGATCACGATATCCTGAAGTGGGAAGGAGAACAGCCAGAGGTTGTGATACATATTGGTACCAACAACATAGGTAGGAAAAGGGAGGTGGTCCTGAAAACAGACTACAGGGAGTTAGGAAGGAAGTTGAGAAGCAGGATCTTAAAGGTAGTAATCTCGGGATTACTGCCCGCGCCACGTGACAGTGAGTATAGGAATAGAATGAGGAGGAGGATAAATGCGTGGCTGAGGGATTGGAGCAGGGGACAGGAATTTAGATTTCTGGATCACTGGGACCTCTTTTGGGGCACGTATGACCTGTACAAAAAGGACGGGTTGCACTTGAATCCCAGGGGACCAATATCCTGGTGGGGAGGTTTGTTAAGGCTATTGGGGAGAGTTTAAACTAGAATTGCTGGGGTTGGGAACCGAACTGAAGAGAAGGAGGAAGAGACGGCTGGCTCACAAATAGTGAAAGTTTGGAGACAGTTTGAGAGGGAGGATAGGCAGGTGATAGAGAAGGGATGCACAAAAGCTGATGGTTTGAGATGTGTCTATTTTAATATGAGGAGTATTACAAACAAAGAGGATGAGTTTGGAGCATGGATCAGTACTTGGAGCTATGATGTTGTAGCCATTACAGAGACATGGATGGCTCAGAGGCAGGGATGGCTCCTTAGAGTGCCAGGCTTTAGATGTTTCAGAAAGAACAGGGATGTGGCACTGCTGATCAAAGATAGTGTCACGGCTGCAAAAAAAGGAGGAAGTCATGGAGGGATTGTCGACGGAGTCTCTGTGGGTGGAAGTCAGGAACAGGAAAGGGTTGATAACTCTACTGGGTGTTTTTTTTAATAGGCCGCTCAATAGCAACAGGGACAGCAAGGAGCAGATAGGGAGACAGATTCTGGAAAGGTGTAATAATAGGGCTGTCGTGGTAGAAGATTTTTTTTGTAATTCAAATTTTTATTATTATTTATTATTTTACAAAGCAGCAGATTTTAACCACCCAAATATCAATTGGCATCTCCCAAGAGCAAGGGGTTTAGATGGGGTGGAGTTTGTTAGGTATGTTCAGGAAGGTTTCTTGACACATTATGTAGATAAACCTACAAGAGGAGAGGCTGTACTTGATTTGGTATTGAGAAATGAACCGATCAGGTGTCAGATTTCTCAGTGGGAGAGCATTTTGGAGATAGAGATTACAATTCTATTTCCTTTACCATAGCACTGGAGAGGGATAGGAGCAGACAAGTTATGAAAGCATTTAATTGGAGTAAGGGGAAATATGAGGCCATCAGGCAGGAACTTGTAAGCATAAATTGGGAACAGATGTTCTCAGGGAAATGTATGGAAGAAATATGGCAAATGTTCAGGGGATATTTGCGTGGCATTCTACACAGGTACATTCCAATTAGACAGATGGTAGGGTACAGGAACCATGGTGTACAAAGACTGTTGAAAATCTAGTCAAGAAGAAAAACCTATGAAAGGTTCAAAGAACTAGGTAATGATAGAGATCTAGAAGATAAGGCTAGCAGGAAGAAGCTTAAGAATGAAATTAGGAGAGCCAGAAGGGGCCATGAGAAGGCCTTGGTAGGCAGGATTAAGGAAAACCCCAAAAGAGCAAGAGGGTAAGACACGAGAGAATGAGACCAATCAATTGTGACAGTGGAAAAGTATGCATGGAACCGGAGGAGATAACAGAGGTACTTAATGAATACTTTGCTTCAGTATTCACTACGGAAAAGGATCTTGGCGATTATAGGGATGACTTACAGCGGACTGAAAAGCTTGCGCATGTAGATATTAAGAAAGAGGATGTGCTGGAGCTTCTGGAAAGCATCAAGTTGGATAAATCACTGGGACCAGACTAGATGTACCCAAAGCTACTGTGGGAGGCAAGGGAGGAGATTGCTGAGCCTCTGGCAATGATCTTTATGCAATGGGGACAGGAGAGGTTCCAGAGGATTGTAGGGTTGTGGATGTTGTCCCCTTATTCAAGAAAGGGAGTAGAGTTAGCCCAGGAAATTATAGACCAGTGAGTCTTACTTCAGTAGTTGGTAAACTGATGGAAAAGATCCCAAGAGGCAGGATTTATGAACATTTGGAGAGACATAATATGATTAGGAATGGCTTTGTCACTAGGCAGATCGTGCCTCATGAGCCTGATCAAGTTTGTTGAGGATGTGACTAAACACACTGATGAAGGAAGAGCAGTAGATGTAGTGTATATGGATTTCAGTAAAACCAAAGGAATAATAACTTTTTCAGATTTGTTTATAGGAAATTGTTTAATGTATTTTACTCAGCTAACGAATAGATTTGATTTATCCAATGTACACTTCTTTAGATATTTACAAATTAGGAACTTTTTTTTTTAAAACATACTTTGCTTCCAAATTATCCCTCTTCCAGGTTAAACCACTCCAAAAACGATCAATAGCTACAATTTATAAATGGTTATTGAATTTACGAATGATATCTAACGATAAAATTAAAGCTGCCTGGGAATTGGAATTTTAAGAGTTAATTTCAGATCATCAATGGAGTAAAATTTTTCATCTGATAAATACTTCATCTATTTGTGCCCGTCATTCCTTGATACGGTTCAGGGTAGTGCATTGGGCACATATTGGGCACATATTTCAAAGGCCTGTATTTTTCCCAATATTAATCCTATCTGTGATAGATGTAATACTCAGGTGGCCACTTTAACTCACATGTTTTGGTCTTGCATACAGTTGGAGAATTTTTGGAAAGATGTTTTTAAAACCTTATCAAAAGTGCTGGATCTGGATTTACAACCAACCTTATTTACAGCTATTTTTGGGATTGTTCCATCGGAAACAGGATATATTCCTGCTTCCGCTCAGCAGATGATAGCCTTTTCAACCTTATTGGCTAGGAAAGCCGTTTTACTGAAATGGAAGGACTCTAACTCTCCTACCATCTTTTATTGGTTTTCCTCTATCATGTCCTGTTTAAGTCCAGAGAAAATAAGTCAGACATCGGATACATCCTTTAAATTTGAAGAAATCTGGCGACCTTTTATTCAATATTTTCATATGATCTGATTTTTGTACTGATTTTCTTCCAGCTATTTTTTCAGAACCTTGGATTTGATCAGAGAGTCTCTCTTCTCTTGGTTTTTCTTTCAGGTTGGACTGCACAGTCCTTTTTCTTCCTGTTTAGAATAGTGGGTTTTCTTCTTTTCTTTTTATATAAAAATTTCTAATAGTTCTTACTTTCTTCATAAATTGATGAGGAGAATTATACATTCTATATCAAAATTATACTTTGTAGATCAACACTGTGTGTGACTCTGATATTGTTCATTTTACTTCTGTATGTACTGCTATTGACATATATCCCAGAGATACGCTCCTTCTGTTTGTATACACTTTATTTTTAAATCAATAAAAAGATGGAAAAAAAAGAAAAAGGATTTCAGCAAAGCATTCGGCAAGGTACCCCTTGCAAGGTTTATTGAGAAAGTAAGGAGGCATGGGATCCAAGGGGTCACTGCTTTGTGGATCCAGAATTGGCTTGCCCACAGAAGGTAAAGAGTGGTTGTAGACGGGTCATATTCTGCATGGAGGTTGGTCACCAGTGGTGTGCCTCAGAGATCTGTTCTGGGACCCCCTTCTCTTTGTGATTTTTATAAATGACCTGGATGAGGAAATGGAGGGATGGGTTAGTAAAGTTGCTGATGATACAAAGGATGGGGGTGTTGTGGATTGTGTGGAGGGTCTCAGAGATTACAATGGGACACATTACGATGCAAAACTGGTGTGAGGTGGTAGGTCAAATATGATGGCAGAATATACCATTAATGGCAAGACTCTTGGCAGTGTAGAGAATCAGAGGGATCTTGGGATCCGAGTCCATAGGACACTCAAAGTTGCTGCACAGGTTGACTCTGTGGTTAAGAAGCCATACAATGTATTGGTCTTCATCAACTGTGGGATTGAGTTTAAGAGCCAAGAGGTAATATTGCAGCTATATAGGACCCTGGTCAAACCCCACTTGGAGTACTGTGCTCAGTTTTGATCACCTCACTACAGGAAGGATGTGGAAGCCATAGAAAGGGTGCAGAGGAGATTTACAAGGATGTTGCCTGGATTGGGGAGGATGCCTTATGAGAATAGGTTGAGTGAACTCGGTCTTTTCTCCTTGGAGCGATGGAGGATGAGAGGTGACCTGATAGAGATGTACAAGCTAATGAGAAGCATTGATCATGTGGATAGTCAGAGGCTTTTTCCCAGGGCTGAAAAAAATGACTTAAGAGGGCACAGTTTTAAGGTGCTTGGAAGTAGGTACAGGAGACATTAGGGGTAAGTTGTTTTTTCTTTTAAAAAGCGCAGAGAGTGGTGAGTGCATGGAATGGGCTACTGGCGATGGTGGTGGAGGTGGATACGATAGGGTCTTTTAAGAGACTCCTGGATAGGTACATGGAACTTAGAAAAATAGAGGGCTATGGGTTCAACAATTATTGGGCACTACAATCTCACATGGTCATTTGTCAGCATACACGTCAATCAGCCCATGGTGGGTATAGTTGACCATCTCCCTCAGCCACAGATGGTACCTGACTGAAGATTAATAATACATTCTCAAGACTGTACCATCATAGCCAAGTTTTAGAATTTTTTTTTATATAATGAAAGCAGTATGTACAATTTACAAGTGGTTAAATACACTAAGACCTTGAAGGAGTGAAGTAAATTCACATGGCTCATTTACCAGCTTTTACGTTTTAAAACTGAGCATTGTTATTTGACCCTGCTGCTACACAATCCACACTGTACACATGTACCCTTCTTGCTTTCCACAGATCTTTAGGAATTCTAATAACCTTTTAACTTCAGAAATTGCCCAGTGAATTTTAAGAATTATTCATTCACAGGTTTTAAAAGGAGCAGGCGAGGAATTTTACAAAGGCCAAATTTTTAGGCACGGTTTGCTCCTGTTACGGTTTCAACATTCGGCTGCCCCAGTCTCACAGTAACAAATTACGGTAACAGATTTGCACAAATGAATTCACTGCATTAGATGCTTCATCAATCCTCCAGCCAAGGCTGTTCATTTCATTCTGAATCCCTGTGCTTTGTGTACAAGAATTGACTTTCTTCCTGTCTGATAAGCAATTACTGTAAAACCATTATTCTTACTATAATAAATAAACCACATGGTGGCAGGATCAGAGAGCCTCACGCAGACACAATTCCCAGCTGTACTCAGCGAGGTACAGTGACCAGAAGCAGCATCAAGGAACACCACAATCTGTTTCCTCTGGTCCCAGGAGACAAGTCGTATTCAACCCAGGTGAACACTGCCACAAGGCAAAATGTTCCTGCACAGCAATGAAACAATCACAAACATTGTTAAATCATTCACCACACATTCGTGAGCCCTCCAGTGGCCTAACATATCAAAGCAACTGAATTCCTGCAAAACAATCTCATCAATCGAGACTAAAACACAAAATGAGAGTGGATTTCAGTTAACTGGGCCATCAGTTAATCGCAGCAGCTGCTTATTTCAGACAATACTTAAAGAACAAAAACTGACGCAGAAAATAGCCAGGATTCCCTGAATTTATTTTGGGACATTATGCCGCTTAATTGGGACAGGAGACTGCTGCCAAGAAGTTTCTATACAGCATCAGTCGCGTGGCTATTAGACACTGCTCAGAGTCAACCATTTTTAAATAGCATCAGTGCACGTGTGTTCAAAATGCAGTGACTTTTGACACCAATAGTTGGCAAGAAATAAGCAGCAAGTCTATTCAGAACTGTTTTGCTCTCTGTGGTTTCAAGCATTCAGGCTTGGAGATGCCAGAGACATGCAGGAGTGAGAATGAAATGATTTCACTACTTCAATAAGTCAGGAACTATGAAGAATTTGGAGGCACCAACAGTTATCTTGAATGTTACAATAAAAATTAAGCTTTGGAGGATGCAATCTTCGAAAGCAGAGTATGAAGGTAGTTATCTACACTGGGTGTCTGCACTGATTTCGGTTGTGGACGAACTCCTCTGTCAATAAGTGTTAAGAACTAATATACAGTTTTATAGTAATGCACACAGTCGATGTATCGGGCCAAGACCCTTCATCCTGATGTCAACTGTACTTCTTCCTATAGATGCTGCCTGGCCTGCTGAGTTCCACCAGCACTGTGTGTGTGTAGCTTGAATTTCCAGCATCTGCAGATTTCCTCTTGTTAACAGTTTTATAGTACTGCAGTAGTTATGGTAGCGTGCAAGTTTGTTCTGTATTTCATTTAAATACGTAATTTGATAATCAATTTGTCTTTTTTTAAAAAAAATAACCCTTTGCAACTGTTTCCATAAAGCTTTAGCTAATTGGGACAGCCACTTAACTGGGACAAAAGGTATCCTGATTTATTCTAATTAACCAGCATCTACTGTATTGAGATGCTGGAAATCCGAAATGAAAACAGTAAACGGTGGGAATACTCAGCAAATCAAACGTTATCTGTGATGCAGGAACAACAGAATTAATACTTCAATTCCACGTCATCTGAAATACGATAAACCATCAAATGGATTAATGCTGACTGCTCGCCCCACAGATGCTGCGCAAATGTCACATTTCGAACATTTCCCATTCCTTCACCAAGTGGAGACCTTGAACTTCCTCACACACAGGTGCTACATGTTCTGAAATTGGTGATGCCCAACAATTCCAACCACTAACATTAAACTAAATATGACAGAGACACATGATCACTGGCTTGCACAACTGCACAGAATCTTAACAGTGCAGTTCAATACTAAATGTGCCGCACTGTTGTAAGCATTGTTTTTCTTTAATAAAAGAGTATTAGAATCAAATACTAAAGGAAACAGGCCAACCATCAACTGCCCATATACCACTAATCTTAAATTAAACCTTTTTTATTTTACCATAGAACACTATATCACAATACAGGCTCTTTGGCCCACAAAGTTATGCCAATCCTTCAGCCTATTCCAAGATCAATTTAACCCTTCCCTCCCACGTAGCCCTCCATTTATATTTCAGCCAATCTGTCTCTTCAACATCCAAAACGTATCTGCCTCTCCCACCATCCCTGGCAGCACAGTTCACACACCAGTCATTCTTTGTGTTAAACTACCTCAGACATCCCCCTGTACTTTCAACTGAACATCTTAAAGTTATGCCCTCTCAAATTAGTTATTTCCACCCTGGAAAAATGTCACTGGCTTTTCACCCTGCCTTTCCTCATCTCATACATCTTTAATCGAGTCACTTCTCATCCACCCTTGCCCCGAAGTGAAAAGGCCCCAGTTCACTCAGCCAATCCTCACAAGACATGCTCTCCAATCCAGCAGTATCCTGATAAATCTCCTCTGCACCCTTTCTAAAGCTTCCACATCCTTCCTGAACTAAACACAATATTCACTGTACACCCAGGATTGTGTAGGCAAGTTTCCATCAAACTCAATATACAAGTTTGCTGATGACACCACAATTGTAGGCCATATCATGGGTAGTGATGAGTCAGAGTACAGAGAGGAAATTAAGAACCTGGTGGCATGGTGCGAAGACAATAACCTATCCCTCAATGTCAGCAAGATGAAGGAATTGGTTGTTGGCTTCAGAAGGAATAGCAGACCACACAACCCCATCTACATCGGTGGTGCGCAGGTGAAACAGTTAAAAGCTTTAAGTTCCTCGGGGTGAATATCACAAATGACCTGACTTAGTCTAACCAAGCAGAGTCCATTGCCAAGAAGGCCCACCAGTGCCTTTACTTCCTGAGAAAGCTAAAGAAATTTGGCCTGTCTCCTAAAACCCTCACTAATTTTTATAGGTACACCGTAGAAAGCATTCTTCTAGGGTGCATCACAACCTGGTATGGAAGTTGTCCTGTCCAAGACCGGAAGAAGCTGCAGAAGATCATGAACACAGCTCAGCACATCACACAAACCAATCTTCCATCCTTGGACTCACTTTACACCGCATGCTGTCGGAGCAGTGCTGCCAGGATAGTCAAGGACAAGACCCACCCAGCCAACACACTTTTTGTCCCACTTCCCTCCAGGAGAAAGTTCAGGAGCATGAAGATTCATATGGCCAGATTTGGGAACAGCTTCTTTCCAACTGTGATAAGACTGCTGAACAGATCCTGACCTGGATCTGGGCTGTACCTTCCAAATATCTGGACCTGACTTGCACTACCTTACTTTCCCTTTTTATTTTCTAATTATGATTTATTATTTAAATTTTTATTATATTTACTTTGATTTGTACTTAAGGGAGCACGAAGCACAGAAACAAATATCACTGTGATGATTGTACGCTCTAGTATCGTTCGGTGACAATAAAGTATTCCACGTGTGATCTAACCAGAGCTCACCACTCAGAACTCAATTCTCTGAATATGAAGGCCAATATACAATGCTTTCTTAACCACCATTATCAACTTGCCCAGCAACTTCAAGGGATCTATGGACATGTACCCCAGGATCACACTGTAAAGATATCTACCATTAACCCTGTATTCTGCCTTCCACTTCAGCCTCACAAAGTGAATCACTTCACACTTTTCTGGATCAAGATCTGTCACTTCACAGCGGAGCTCTGCATCCTATCAAGGCCCTGTTATAACCTATGCCAACCTTCTTTCTACACTTTCCACAAGTGAACCAACCTTTCTGTCATCTGCAAACTTAACCCATCCATCTACTTCCTCATTCAAGACATTTATAAAAATCACAAAGAACAGGAATTCCAGAACAAAAATGTAAGACCATACACCGTAAGACGCAGGTGCAGAATTAGGCCATTCAGCCCATCAAGTCTGCTCCACCATTCTATAATAGCTGATTTATCCCTCTAAACCCCATGTTCTGTCTGTAACTTTTGGCACTTACTAATCAAGAACAAATCAACCACTGTTCTAAATACGTTCAATGACTTGGCCTCCGCAGCCACCTCTGGGCAATAAATTTTAGAGATTCACCTTCCTAAAGAAATTCTTCCTCATCTCTGTTCTAAAGGGACACTCTTCTATTCTGATGCTGTGGCACCTGGTCCTACGCTCACCCACAATAGGAAACATCCTCTGCATATCCGCTGCATCAAAGCCTTTCAATATTAGAGGTTTCAATGGGATCGCCCCTCGCTCTTCTAAACTCTAGCAAATATAGGTCTAGCAATATCAAACACTCCTCGTACATTAAACCTTTTATTCTCAGGATCATTCTCATGAACCTCCTCTGGATCCTCTCCAATGCCAACAGACCCTTTCATAGATAAAGGGGCCCAAAACTGACTAATGCTTTATAAAGCATCAGTGTTACATTCTTGCTTTTATATTCTATATTTATTTATATTTTATATTTTATTTTATATTTATATTCTTTGTGATATGGTGCAACTCAAACTACCTGCGTCTCAATATCACCAAGACCAAGGAGATGGTGGTGGACTTTAGGAGATCTAGGCCTCATATGGAGCCAGTGATCATTAATGGAGAATGTGTGGAGCAGGTTAAGACCTACAAGTATCTGGGAGTACAGTTAGACGAGAAGCTAGACTGGACTGCCAACACAGATGCCTTGTGCAGGAAGGCACAGAGTCGACTGTACTTCCTTAGAAGGTTGGCGTCATTCAATGTCTGTAGTGAGATGCTGAAGATGTTCTATAGGTCAGTTGTGGAGAGCGCCCTCTTCTTTGTGGTGGCGTGTTGGGGAGGAAGCATTAAGAAGAGAGACGCCTCACGTCTTAATAAGCTGGTAAGGAAGGCGGGCTCTGTCGTGGTCAAAGTACTGGAGAGTTTAACATCGGTAGCTGAGCGAAGGGCGCTGAGTAGGCTATGGTCAATTATGGAAAACTCTGAACATCCTCTACATAGCACCATCCAGAGACAGAGAAGCAGTTTCAGCGACAGGTTACTATCGATGCAATGCTCCTCAGACAGGATGAAGAGGTCCATACTCCCCAATTCCATTAGGCTTTACAATTCAACCGCCAGGACTTAAGAACTTTTTAAAAGCTATTATTAATGCTTTTTGAGATAGTGATTTAGATGCATATCATATTTTTTACTGAGTTAAGTATTGTATGTAATTAGTTTTGCTACAACAAGTGTATGGGACATTGGAAAAAAAGTTGAATTTCCCCATGGGGATGAATAAAGTATCTATCTATCTATCTAGTCCTCTTGAAATTAATGCTGACATTGCATTTGCCTTCCTCACCACAGACTCAATCTGCAAGTTAACATTTTAAATTATCCTGCATGAGGACTCCCTTTCTGCGAAGGCTGAGGAAAGTCCATATCCCACCCCCCATCCTCATCACATTCTACAGGGGTTGTATTGAGAGCATCCTGAGCAGCTGCATCACTGCCTGGTTCGGAAATTGCACCATCTCGGATCGCAAGACCCTGCAGCGAATAGTGAGGTCAGCTGAGATCATCGGGGTCTCTCTTCCCGCCATCACAGACATTTACACTACACGCTGCATCCACAAAGGAAACAGCATTATGAAGGACCCCACGCACCCCTCATACAAACTCTTCTCCCTCCTGCCGTCTGGGAAAAGGCACCGAAGCATTTGGGCTCTCATGACCAGACTATGTAACAGTTTCTTCCCCCAAGCTATCAGACTCCTCAATACCCAGAGCCTGGACTGACACCTTACTACCCTATTGTCCTGTTTATTATTTATTGTAATGCCTGCACTGTTTTGTGCACTTTATGCAGTCCTGGGTAGGTCTGTAGTCTAGTGTAGTTTTTCATGGTCCTGAAAAATGTTGTCTCATTTTTACTATGTACTGTACCAGCAGTTATGGTTGAAATGACAATAAAAGTGACTTGACTTTACATCTGATTTCAGAATTTGCTCCCAATTTAGAAAATAGTCTACTATTTTATTCCTTCTACCAAAGTGCATGACCACACACTCCCCGACACTATATTACATCTGCCACTTCTTTGCCTATTCTCCTAATCTAAGTCCTTCTTCAGTCTCTCTGCTTCCTCAACACTACCTGCCCTTCAACTTATCTGTATCATCCACAAACTTGGCCACAAAGCCATCAATTCCGTCATCCAAACTACTGACATAATGCGAGAAGAAGTGAACCCAACACCAACTCCTGCAGAACAAGTCATCGGCAGCTAACCAGAATAGGCCCCCTTTATTCTGACTCTACCTCCTGCCAGTCAGCTCATCTTCTACCCATTCTGGTATCTTTCTTGCAATTACCATGGATTCACTGGTCTACAATTCCCAGGGTTATTTCTATTACCTCTCTTCAAAAAAGGAATTATTATTTACTGCTATCCAATCCTCTGGCACTACACCTGTGGCCAAACGGGATGCAAAGACCTTCATCAAAAGTGCAGCAATCTCTTCTGTCACTTCCCGTCGTAACCTGGGATATATAGATGGGCACCAAGGTAGCATAGCAGTTAATGCTATTACAGTTGGGGGCATTCGAGAGCTTGAACAGGGGCAGCCTGGCTCAAGGGACTTTTCTATCCTAATGTTTTCCCAAAAGTACATCCTGTTTCTTAACATCAAGATGTTCCAGCAAGTCAGCCTGTTCTACACCATCCTCACCTTTGTTAAAATCCCTCTCACCATTGAATAGTGAAGCAATGTATTCATTAAGGACCTCTCCTACCTCCTTCGAATCCAGGCACGTTTCCTCTTTAATCCCTGATCAGTCCTACCCTCATTTTAGTTCGATATGTGTAGAACGCCTTAGGGTTTTCTTAATCCTACTTGCAAAAACCTTCTCATGCCCATTCTAGCTCTCCTAAATCCAATTTTAAACCACTTTCTGGCTACCTTGCAACTCTCTGGAGCCCTACCTAATCCTTGCTCCCTAATTTTTCATGCAATTCCTCCCAAATTCTAGCACATTATTACACATGAAGACAGCCCACAGGTCCCCAAAATCCAGGAGGAAAATGGAGTACATCGAAGAAATCCGCATGGTCAGAGGCAGAATAGGGTCAGGATTCCACCTGTGGGACAGTTTCTATAAGCCACCACTGTCATGCCACACAAAGCAAGAGATTTAAGCAAGTGACCTATTCCCTAGTTCAACTTTCAAATCGATATTAAAGATCTTGCAGATCCAATTGGAGCTGGGACTTTTCCTGGTTCCATGACAACATCGCCATTTCTGCCAAATAAAGAACCTGACTCACTATGAGATTCATGGGATTGTAATGGACAAGAACTGACAGATTTGCCTAAGTGATGTAAAGCCTTTTCAAACCCTGAGGCAATTAAAATGTTATGCTGTTCAATTTCTTGTGTAGAAAATCCATGTGCTGACTGCCAGAAGCTTTAAATGATACATAATGTGTTAAAGGTAGGGTTCAGCATTTTATGGATTAAAACTTGACAGTGCAAACTGGAAGGGTGCCCGTACTACAAATGGATGGATACTGTACATATGTTATATTGATTAAGGCAGGGCTCCAGTACAAATGGTTCAACTCCCACTCTGAAGAATTGATATCAAAGGATGGAGTCAGACATTCCTGTGTTGGAAGGGGAAAGGAGACCACTGGAGTTTTCAATCCTAATCACAGAGAACTGGATTGGGTACGGGCCAGACAAAAATACAGGAGGCCGATGACATACAGTAGCAGAGTAGTTAACACAATTGGTTCACGGTGACGAGTATCACTAATCGGGGTTTGATTCCTGCCACTGTCTGTAAGGAGTTTGCAATTTCTCCCCACAGCTACGTGGGTTTCCTCCCACATTCCAAAGATGTTAGGGTTTGCGACTTGTGGGCATGCTCCGTTGGCACTGGAAGTGTGGCAACACTTGTGGGCTACTCAGCCTAATCCTTGCTGATTTGATACGACACAATACATTTCACTATGATTCAATGTCCATGTGACAAATAAAGCTCATCTTTGTCAGAGATGAAAACAGCTGATACTTTTGAACTTGCTTTGATGCCTCCCCTACTTGTGAAGACCCTGACACAACATGCTGTAAAAAGTAATGATAAACATCCAGAAACCTCTTTTTTTAAAAAAAATATGGTCACATGCCTATGGCTACACAACAAGTTGCGTCAGGATCTCAGCATATTACAAATCTAATTGCAGTCACAGTCAACACCAAATTCCAGAAGACAATTCACTTCCAGATTGAAACATGACCCAGACAAACAACCATGGAAATTAAATTTGTATTCTGTACCCTCATTTACAGGTATTTCAAATATGCACAAACAACAAATATACAGGTGATAATGAAGTCCTGGTGCCAGAGGACATACAGTTCATAGATACCCAGGACACAACTTTAAATGTCAGGCAACCTGCCCTGAACATGTTAAAACTTGAATACTAAGAAAGTGATTCAATTAAATAGGAACTGTAGATTGCAGTAATTCAGTTCCTGGATGCGTGGAGCCCTGGACAGAAGTTCAAATCCCACCATGTCAGCTGTGGCGTTTGTATTCAACTCGTACTCTAGAATTTAACAACTCGTCTCAGAAATAATGGCCAGAGAACCGTTCTAAAAACTCATTTTGTTCAAAAAGATAATCTACCATCTCTACCTGCATTGAATCAGGTTTGCTCCCACTGACTTATGTTACGAAATTTGTTTTGCATAGCAGTACAGAGCAAAATATAGAACTCTATAAATTTCAAAAAGTTGTGCAGAAGATGAATTGTGCAGTCATCAAATCACAAATAAAATCTGCAGAAGCTGGAAATCCAAGCAGCATACACAAAATGCTGAAGGAACTCAGCAGGCCAGGCTGCATCTATGGAAAAAATGTACAGTCTATGTTTCAGGCCAAGACCCTTCAGCAGGACTGGAGAGAAAAAAAGAGTCGTGTTCATGGACCATTGTAATGTCCCCATAAAGTGACTGAAAGACCACTCAGTTTTACATTAAAATACCAAATGATAAAATTGGACAAACCACTTAGCGCTTTGGTGTTAACAATAGTTCTTCCAAGTATTCAAAATTCAAAGTTCAATCTGAATTTCATTATCCAAGTATACCATATACAAATCTGAGATTCATTTTCTTGTGGGCATATTCAAATCTATGTTATGCCCTGGTTAATAATTCTACTGCTATTGTTATGAATGTGAAGCAACTCTGAGGGGCCGAAGGGTACAAAGTTGCCCCCTCCTTTTTGAGAATCGCAAGATCGCTATTAATTCGGGTCTGGGACCCAGGAAATGAGAGAGAGACACGCAGAATCCACAAGGTTTGGAATGTGTCCTGGCCTCAGCGAAACGGAACCACTGATAACGGCTATTGTCTCTTGGAGACGGAATTGTGTATTGAGTACTGTACTATTCATTGAAACCCCTCAGGGGACAACCAGAGTGGTCTGGTTGAGGGATTGCATCATCCCAACCTGATTGACATCTGAGACCCCGTGAGTAAGGATAAAAGAGGGTCTGGGGAACAACCCCTTTAGACGCACCAGGAGAAACGCTGGAAATCCAGTGACAGCGTTTTATAGCGAACACCGGTGAGAGCCTGTGTGCGTCCTCCCTTGCCAGGGTGGCGAGCTCATCACGGAAGAACGACTTAGCTAAAGGAGAGGCCACAAGTGAAAGGCCATGACAACGAGACTCCTGACAGATCGAAATCATAAAAGGAAAGCCGGCAAGTTTTTCTCCAAATCTCTCTCTCTCTCCAACAGAGTTTTTCTCCAAATCTCTCTCTCTCTCTTGCAACACAGCAGTCCCCAACGGCTGCAGCCTGCAGGAACTGAGTGAACTTTATATTTCCATCGGACAATACATTATCCCCTAGACAACGATAGAGCTTATTTCTTATTGATTATTATTATTATACCCGTACTTTTAGATTTAGTATTGATGACGTATATTATCTGCATATTTGCATTGATATTATTTTTGTGTATTTTTACTAATAAATACTGTTAAAAATAGTATCATCAGACTTCAACGGACGTCTCCATCTTTGCTGGTAAGTGACCCAGTTACTGTGGAGTATTTTTATTTTAGTAGTTTTCTGCAAAAGCAGTGTGTCCTGTGATTGAGTGTTTTTGCTTCTACTAAAGATAAGGAGCCCTGTTGTCCAGTTTAGGAATGTTGTGTCAGCCAGTCAGGAATATCTTGGTATGTGTTGTAACTGCTTGTCCAGTGGAATGTGATGGAAAATTCAAGAGAGCTGGGCAGGATCAGATTTCTGAAGGACTGGAGTCTGGTTTGGGGTCTTTTGGCAGGAGCTGTGGAAATGGACAAGGAAAGATGCCCACAGAATGCTGCTCGAGAGAGACCCCGTTGTAAGAGGTGCTTTGTGCAGATGACTGGCTCCAAGGAGGAAGTGCCAATACACCTGAGTTGGCCCCTTCATTCAAGATGGTCTTCAAGGGAAGTTCGAACTGTGGCTGGTGTCTTTCACGCAGAACGTTCAGTTCAGTGCATGAGTAAAGTGATACACTCACTACTCCAGAGACGAGCTCCAGTGTTTGTGCGCACATTTGGACTGGTTTAACTGTAACAGACCCCTTTATTTTTCTGTTAGCTGTTTGTTAAAGTTGCAAAATTAGTAAATATATTTCCTTAGTAATTTCATGCTGGTGTTTGATCTGTTATTTTTCTGGTGAATAATAACTTAGCATGGGGTAGAATTTACACAGCATTCACTGCATTCACTGCTCTTCCCCCAGAACATCCCAACTTTCCTGTTGCTCATGAAATGTGACCTTCTCACAGCTGAGTCACATGGATGCGAGCAGAGTTAGCTAATGAGCCGAGTTTGTATACAAGCCTAGTGAGAGGGTTGCAAATTGAATAATAACTAAATCAGAATCAACGAAAGACCATACAACTAGAGTGATCAACCAGAGTGCAGAAGACAATAAATTGTGCAAATGCAAACACAAATAAGCAAGAAATAGAGAACATGATATGAACAGTCCTTGAAAGTGAGTCCATTGGTTGTGGGATCGTTTCAAATTTGGAGCAAGTGAAGTCGAGTGAAGTTCCCGCTTTGGTTCAACAACCTGATGACTGAGGGGTAGCAACCATTCCTGAACCAGGGGTTGAGATCAAAATCCCTACTTGTATTCTTCATTTATGAGAATCAAAAGGGTTTGGAGGATGAATACTTTCACAAAGCACTGTACATTGCTATGGGTGTGGAGTTGCATCGAGGTCAGAGAGTGCAAGGAATTGGCAGATCTGTATATTAAAAGATAATGGTGGACCAAAAGCAAAAATCTAGTTATTTTTCAACTTTAAGCATTTAGATCATTAACTGCATTTAAATTTTGCTGCAGCCACATTTGGATTAGAACATGTTTCTTTGGATTGTTAGTGCATGCAATAGGGTTATTGCTTCAATAACTATTGTACCATTCTATACCAATTTCACTGAAGCACCACTGTTCCCCAAAATTTACCCACAGCTAAACCAAACAGTATCCTGTACATTGCAAAGATTGACAAACAAATCACTCTTTGGACATCCCTCTTTGGTGATGTGTGGGGAATTTCTGTTTAAAAAAGTACCACAGAAATAAAGAGGTGAATGGTCAAATTATCTTGCTATCAAATTATGGAGCATTGGGAAACCAAAGCCCCTTGAAATACTATGCACATCCACCTCGCCCTTTAGAACAGGTAAACAAGCCTCTCTTTAAATCTCAAGGTTTGATTTGGGTTGCCATGATATGCCTAGCATCCACATGAGCTATGAGCACCATCATAAATATTGGATTTATCATCTTTATACAACACGAACATCTGCAGAAACAGGACACACCCATCATTAGAGCCCTTAAAATTTAGAAAATTGCAAGGAGGAGTGGTTGTGGGGAAAGCAGCAATAGACAATGGAGATGCTTGCTAATTATACACAGAGTACGGCAATGAAAATAAGTGAACAGTTTTTAAACGGGGAAAGAATGCAAAGGGTTGGAAAGGAGTTTATCTGAAATGCAGCACACCAAAGAATGTTTGGGCATATTTGTCTTCATGACTTTACAGTTCAGAGGAGGAGGAGGCAACTGGAAGACAACAGTCATGACACAAAACATTCACAGAAGTACATTCTAATAATGAGTCAAAAGGACAGAACCAGCATTGTGTATCAAAATAGCAATCTTCCCTCCACAGTATTTCTACCTTCAATTATTTAACTTTCATTCCTGGTGTCCACTTTTCCCCTCTAGAAGTAGCAATCTAGCATGCCACTGGTAATAATGAAACAGATAATATACAAACAACTGTATTACAAGAATCATGGAAGATCCATCAATCTAAAATTAAATAAACTCACAAACCATGAGACATATGCACAGCAGTTATTTCCTTACAACAGATTACAGGCAGTCCCTGGGTTACGAACAAGTTCCGTTCCTGAGTCCGTCTTTAAGTTGGATTTGTACACAAGTCGGAACAAGTACATCCGGTATTACTTAGTGTCAGTTAGTCAAACATTTGTCTAAGTATATAGTATATATTTTACCTTTCTATGCATATAAAACCCTTAAGATACGTATATATTCCAATAATTAAACCACTGTGTTGCTTAGTAATAAGTGTAGCTTTCATCGGGGCAGGGCTTTTCACATGCTCCATTATTCTCACTTTATCCTTTAAAATTGTTCCAATCGTTGACCAACTGTAGCCCAACGCTTTTCCAATGACCAATGACGTTTCATCTCTTTCCAAACGCTTTATTATTTCCACTTTATTTTCAATCATAATCACTTCCCATCAACAGAACAGAAACACTACAGGCAGCTGGTCCCAAGCTCCTCCGGGTCCTAAGGACCACCGCACTGAATTCCCCAAGTCCTAAAGTCCACCGCACTGAGACAGGTTAAATGGGACAAGTGGGGGCTGCGCTGAGTTTCGGTATTTGATCCTCCACAATATTCCACGTGGGAATTTAAACTGGAGGTGGCAGTGTTTTTTTTAAATACGAGGTCGAGTTGCGAGCTCGACATCAACCCGGCACGGATGGAGAGCGTGCTCAGGAGCGATCTGTCACTGGATTGAACTCAGGAACCTCCATTCTCGAGCCCAGCACTGATCTCACTGCGCCACCAGCCGACCGGAAAGGGGGGGGGGGGGGGGGGGTCAGGGTGACTCTTGCTAAGAAAAATTTAAGCAAAATACAAAGTTAAACACTCAACACAATGTCAACGGCAACGACTTAAAATGGTGGACAGCGTCACGATCCGACTTAAAATGGCGGATAGTGTTCTCCTTCCTCGGTTCGTAAGCACGAGCTGTTCGTAAGTTGGACGTTCATAACTCAGGGACTACCTGTATAACCAAAGTACCTTCTGCTTCTTTTTATTTTAAATTGACACTTGTTCTCAAAATTGGACTGTCCAAAGGTCTTGCTGTCAGTGTTTGTAACACCATGATGAACAGTCCCACTTCTGCAATGTTGTTGGATAAGGAGCTCTCAGGCATGAGCCCAGTGGGGAATGTCTGAAGGTGATGCAGGTACTTCTCCTCAATGTAATGGAGTTCCAGGAATCGGTAAATGCAAATTAAGAATACAAGGCAAGGTATTGCAATACATTCTATAGCTAACTCACAATGCAATTATAACGACCAGGCTGTTAGACAATTCAAATGTGAGCCTGCATTAAGAGGAGATAAATGCAAAAATCAAAGGAATGAACCCCACAAACTTTTTCCATTTTAGAACCCATCTCTCCAAAGGTTTCACAAATGTACCAGGCCACTGCCAAAAATAAGCTTAACATTTGTCTCAGCCAAACAAATTGAACAGAGTATGAGAATTCTGGATTTACAACACAATCCTGGGTTCTGCCAGTAGATGGAGAATGATACAGAATACTAATTTTATAATTCAACCAGTCACATCAAAAAGGCAATGGAATTTATTTCTATTTCTACATTAATTATTGAGAAAAAGCCATCTGCCTCTGGCAACACTCGGAAGTGAACGGAGTTGTTAACAGCAGAGGCCTGCAGCCAGTTAAGCTCCAATAACCAGAATTCTTTCAATACTGCCTGCATGGAGTTTGCACGTTCTCCCTGAACCATGTACGAGTCAGCCAGTTTACATGCCCCACCCCAGTGTCATCCTCCTTCAAAGAGTAAGGCATTTCCCCCCCCCCCCCACCTTCTACCATTGAAGCTACCCTCTCCCACAGCTCCTCTAGTTCCTGGACATCTGCCCTCATCGTCTTCCCACAACCTAACAGGGATCAAGCTCTTAGAACAGTACAACACAGACACAGGCCTTTCAGCTCACAATGTTGTGCCAAACCAATTAAATTAGTAGTCAAATGGCTAATTAAAATCATCTCTTTTACCTACACAATGTCCATATCCTCCCATTCATGTGCCTCTAAATGTTCCTTGAAGTGCTTCGTGTTTCTGCCTCTATCACCACCCCAAGCAGCGCATTCTAGGCACCCACCACTCTGTGCAAAAAAAACTTGCCCCTCACATCTCCCTCAGAACTATCCCTTCTTGCCTTAAATGTATTGGACATTTCAATCCTGGGGAAAAACACTGTGTCTATTCTATCTATGCCTCCCAATCTTGTAAACCTCAATTAGATCTCCCACCAACCTGCATCACTCCAGAGGAAACAACCCCAAGATTGTCCAACCTCACGTTATAGCATGTCTTCTAATCCAGGCAACGACCTGGTAAAACTCATATACAACTTTGCCAAAGCCTCAGTATCCTTCCTATAAATGGCGTGACCAAAAATGTAGGCAATACTCCAGATGCACCCGAACTAGAGTTTTGTAAAGCTGTAGCACAACTTCCTGATTTTTGAACTCAGTGCCTCAACTTTTAAGGCAAGCAAGCATTCTTCATCACCCTATCAACCTGTGTAACCACTTCCAGAACTACAAACTTAGATCCAACATACCTCTACCCATCAACACTGTTAAAGTCTTGCCTTAACAGTGTACTGTGTTTTTACATTTGACCTTCACATTTGGCTCCATCTGCCCCTTTCCCATTCTCATCTCCTAATGATCTATATCCCACTGAATTCTTTGCCAATGTTCTACACCGATCTTCGTAGTCTACAAATTTACAAACCAACCCATCTACATTTTCATCCAGATCATCTACAATATCACAATCAGCAGAGGTTCCAGTACACCATTAATCACATACCTCCAGCCGGAATAAGTCCCCTCAACCGCTACCCTCTGTCTTCTAAGTGCAAGCCAGTTCTGAACCCAAACAGCCAATTCACCATGGATCCAATGCATCTTAGTCTTCCGGATGAGCCTCCAATGACAGACTTTGTCAAATGCCTACTAAACTACACAGAAATCATCCAGAGCTCGATCTTCATCAATCACCCTCATCATCTCATCAAAAAACTCAATCAATTTAATAAGACGACTTGCCCCACTTAAAGCCATGCTGGCTATTCCTAGTTCACCATTGATTTTCTGAAAGATCATAAATCCTATCTTTAAGAGTTCTCTCCAGTAACTTCTCCACCATTGAAGTGAGACTGCAGCATCCAGGATTATCCCTGGTTCCCTTCTTCAATCATTGTATAAAATTAGCTACTCACCAGTTCTCCGGGGCCTCGTTTGTGGCTAGAGGGGACATGGAGATATTGGTCAAGAGCTCAGCACACTCTTCCCTTGCCTTTACCTACCACCTCATGAGCCTCCATATCCAGCATTATTCTCCACAACTTCCATATCCACAGTGGGATCTGACTACCAAACACATCGCTAAGCTGACACCCACACTCGGCTTTCCACAAGGATTGCTTTCTGTGTTTCCCTTGTCCATTCATCCTTCGCCACTGATCCTCCTCTTGGCACTTAACCCTGCAAGCAGAAGTCCTGCACCTACCCACTCAACTCCCCCCTCGCCTCCATTCAGGGCCCAAGTCATTCCAGGAGTTGCAACACTACCTGTAAGTCTGTCAGGGTTATCGTACTCAATTTTTTTAATTACGTTTCGAATAGATAAACATAACAATGATAGTGATACAAAGAGATCGGGATTACATTAATAACGGTTAACGTATACATAAACAGACTCCGAGTAACATGTGTAATTTAAGCCTCCCAATCTCCTAATAACTGAACGTGAAAAAGATTCAAAAACTTTTATACAAAAAAGTCCCCCTAAACTAATAAAAAACAAAAGCTGGGCTGCCTTGTTTCATCGGTTAAAGTCATTCTTAGTCATTAACTCCACTCCTCTATAAACGAACAAAAAGTTATTGAGGAAGATTCGGAAAAGGTCAGCTTATATCATACGAAAATGTTGAATAAAAGGCTTCTAAATTTCTTCAAATTTAACCGAAGGGTCGATAGTGCCACTCCTAATTTTTTCCAAGTTTAAACATGTTATAGTTTGGGAAAACCATTGAAATGTAGTAGGGGGATTAGAATCTTTCCATTTAAATAAAAAGGATCTTCTGGCTATTAATGTAACAAATGCAATCAAACGGTGAGCTGAAGGGGATAAATGACAGGGTTATCTAATGTTTCGTACTCCTGATGCGGCCTTCTCTACATCAGTGAGACCTGGCATAAATCGACCAGCACCTTCACCTTCCTGATGGCCAACCATTTTAATTCCAACTCCCATTCTGACACATCAATCCGTGGCATCTTCTTCTGCTACCATGAGGTCACTCTCAGGTTGAAGGAACAACACCTCATCTCATCTAGGCAGCCTCCAGACTGACAGTAGGAACACTGATTTTCTCCAATTCACATTCATTTTCCCCTCCTTCCCCTTCCATTCCCCACTCTGGCTCCCCGCTCCTTACCTCTTCTCTCCTGCATATCACCTCCCCTCATGCCCCTCCTCTTTCCATTTCTCCCATGGCCCACTCTCTTCTTGGTGCTTGCCAAGGAAGTCTCCGATTTATGTCAGGTCTCACCAATGTAGAGGAAGCCACATCAGGACTACCAGAGACATTAGATAACCCTGACAGACTTACAGGTGAAGTGTTGCATCCCCTCTTCTTCAGTCCTTAACCTTTTCCACCCACACTTGCCAGCTTCTCACTTCATCCCACTTACCTTCCACCTCAGCTGGCTTCACCCATCACCTGCCAGCTTGTACTGGTTCCCCACCTCCCACCTTATTGACTTCTTCCCCCTTCCTTTCCAGTCCTGATGAAGGGTATCAGCCCGAACCATAAGCTGTTTATTCCTTTCCACAGATGCTACCTGACCTGCTGAGTTCCTCCAGCATTGTGCGTGAACTCTGGATCTCCGGTGTCTGCAGAATTTCTGGTGTTTGAATGTGGTAGAGTTGATGGGAATGTGGGAACAACAAAATTAAGATTCCTAGTGGATGAGCATTAAATGAGTGTTTAACTGTTGGTGAATCAGAGAGCCAAAGGACATGCTTGCATGCACTGACTATATATGTATCGTACATTCTCATGAATGATCAGCACTGAAATGGAAACGTGATTCGATCATGATTCGCTTCCTGTAATGATTGCTCATATTCACCATCTTTCCCCAAATACTCAACTGTTTCCTGAGCCAAAACATTAAACAAAATGAATCAGCTTTCCTTGACAATGGAAGTCACCTTGCATTTAACTGCATGATTCTGCTCATTTATAAACTTGAACAACCCCTTAAATGATACATTAAAAACACAAATAATTCTAGATTTGATCCCCAAATACTCATTACAATGCTAACTTAATCAATACATCTCCCCAAGTCAATAATCTCTTGTGCCATTTGTTAAGAAGGATGAACAGTTCTGATGGACAATGGGGTGCAGAGTTGACCATATTCCCCCCCCCTTTGAGAATCACGAACCATTACTGTTGCTATGTTGCTCATGAGAGAGAGAGATGAAAAGAAAACATGCAAGAACATCCGCTACAGATAAGAGAGGGGACAGAGACTTATTGATTCACTGTATTATGATTTCTGCAAGGGTTATTTATCTTCTACCATTTTGCCCATTAAAATTCCTCAGTGGACTGCAGAAGTGGACTGGTTCGATGGGCACAGTCATTCAAAATTGATTGATAGCCGAGACCCCGTGAGTACGAATAAAAGACAGGTCTGGAGAGACACCCTTCAGACATACCAGTGGACACTGATTGAGTGTTGGAACCCACAGGAAAGGTGGGGGCATCGGAGACCGAACCAGGAGATCGGTCAGTTAAACTCACAGTGTTATAGCAGGGCCGGTAGGGACTTGTGTGTGTGTCCACTCATGCCAGAGTGACGAGTCCACCTCAGAAGAACGGTCTAGCTGAATGACAGAGGGGTCGTAACTGAATGACCACAAAAGAAACAACGGATTAAGAAAGCAAAGGAAGGTTTGGCTGCAGTTGCTGTTACATCTCGCTTGCTCTGTTTCTCTCTCCCCAACGATTACAACACAACCATATCTACCTCAGCACGCATGAACTGAACTTTATACTTTTTTTTAAATGACAATTCATTTACCCCTAGACATCAATAGAGCTTGTTTATTATTGCTTATTATTATTCCTACACTTTTAGGTTTATTATTGCTAACTTGTGTTATCTATATATTTGCATTATTGGTATTGATTTGCTTATTTTACTAATAAACACTTTTGACTATAGTACCACCAGACTCCAACGGATTCTTCTTTCTCTGTTGGTCAGACACCCAGTTACGGGGTACGTAACACATTCCTGCTCCTTACTGTTTGTTCTGTGAAAGATAGTTCTTTTTTGTCAGAGTTCTTCAAAGGTTTATCTTAAATGCACAATTATATTAAGAGCATCTCAAATACAATTCTCCCAGAAAGAAAATAAGGCACCAGGCAGATTAGCACACATACCACCCCACTTCCCTCTTAAACAATGAAGGGTAAAATTTGCTGTGTTTTATTTTCATATCGAACTACAAGTTTTTTTTCCCCTTTATAATTATATTTTACCTTTAGTTTTCCTGAGAATACCCTAGTTTATTTTGGGTCCTTAAAGTTCAATATCAGCTAGATCTTTTTCTGTTTGCTGACTTTCTCAATGAGACAAGTTTTTTCTCACCTGGTACCTAATAACTTTGTTCAGCCTAAGCCCACCTATGAGAAATGAAGCCGGCAAATTCTCAAAGTAGAACAGAACTTGAAGAACACAACTCTTTATGAGGCGTTTATTGAATTTAAGTAACATTGCAACCAATGTAATAGAAGTTACAACTATTAAATGAGACATTAAATGTTAACCATAAGATATACCAGAACAGATGTTATAAACTAGTTCTATTGCTGCACTATTTGTTAAACTGTACAGCTTTTAACTGCAAATTCAACTCCCGTCATTCATTCATTCTTTAATTATGGACATGATTCGCCCTGGTGATCAAACAAAGGAGTTGCCCGGTGCCAACAGTCACCATGTGTAGTTTGATCCTACTTGTCCGCAATTTCCTTACAGGTTATATCTGACAATCAGCTCATGACAATTGATTAGTACAAACTCTCTGTTTGAGATAGTCCATTTTTCGGTGTCATTTATTATTTCTTTAAAGGTCACAATTTTGAATTGATCTTGTGTTTGCAATTTTCATTTCTGTTGAGATGGAGAAGGGTTCCAAGTTTAATCAGCACCTTAAAGTTCCGACTGCACTGAAATTCTATATACAATCCTTAGGTTAGCCTGGTCTGGGAAAGAATTTTACTCGCAACCTTCTTCAGCCTGTCTTGATATAAATTAAGTTCTGAAAGGTTCTGTGTGGTCTGTCATGCCATTCTGAGTAGAAGTTTAAACAATTTTCAGTTAATTTTGCCAACATTACTATTGCTCAATCATCTTTCTGAAGGCTACCTACACCCAGTTGCCATTTTTCTTAAAAATAGAAAAGAATTTATGTAGATGACCAAATAATAGAATTCCAATGATGGACAGTAGTCTTTCAGTCCGTTCACTGGACAGTACTTCCAGAGACTAATCAGTTTAGTAAATTATGTTTGCATCCTTAAGGGACAGAGTTACTCCTCTCATTGTCAAGATTCTTTGATACCAGAGAAATCAGTTTGAAAAAATTGCAGATGCTGGAGAGCTGAAATAAAAATGAAAATGCTGAAAAAAAACTCAAGTTGGGAAGTATCTGTGAAAAGAGAAACAGTCAATTTTAGAGGTCTGAACTAGGAAAGATGCAAGTTAGTTTTGGTAAGACAGGATGATCAGCATTTCCCGTTTCCAGATCTAATTACGTTGACAGTTTTCCATAACCTACTTCTGACTAGCCTATTGACATACTACACAGACTGGGAAGCTCAAGGCCTGGTAAGTGGCACCATTGGGCCTCTTTGACTTGTCCAATCATAGATGCTTCCATTGTTCTCCACTTTCTCTCTTAGATATTTCCATTGTTTCCCACTTTCTCTCATATGGAAGACTAACTTCTATCTCTCGTTCACAGTTCTGATGACAGGTTATGCTTGATGCACTGTTTCCTTCTACAAATATTGCATGACTCGCAGAAGTTTTCCAACATTTTCTGTTTATTGGTTAGTATAACATATGCCGCCTTGCTCATTACTTGGTCTTTCACTCTATATTTTCTTATTAATATTTGCTCTGTATTAACTAATATCCAGTGTATAGAAATTGCTCAATAAAAAGATCTCAAAAATATTAGTCTTTCAAGCTTCTCACAATTTTCACTCCATCAAAATGTTAGAGACAAGTCATGAAATTGGCCTAAGAATCCATCAGATGAAAAATGTGATACCTGTCCAATCACTGGCCTCCTCAAATTCAATCATACGATCAGTCATCCTAGTCTTCAGTTACCAGCAAACAAAAGCTTTTAATTAATTTTTTGCATAGTGTCTCAGACTAGTCAGATTCCAGATCTTAATCATCTGCATTTTGCATTTGGCTGGTCCAAAATACATTTCCAACATTGGCCTTCAAATCCCAAAACCTTTTCCTCAAGCAACAATGGCTCTGTTGTTTATCGAGTTTTTGTGAACCTAAGCTAAGAGGGAAGTACTCTTAACTCACACTGCCAGACAGGTGAGGCTTCAAGCACTAAACCTGGCCTGGAACTTCTAGTTTAGTACACAGGAATAAGTTTAGCTGATGATCTATACATCAAAGTAAGGCCTTTGTTTTCTATAGTAGCAGATCAGGTACTATGAAAGATTTTAATCACATAACTACTGACCTAGTGCCTTCAAGTAGAATCTCATTTAAACAAGTAGCACCAAAAGAGACTGTCTAGAATGCTGTAATTTGTTTACACAATTCAGAAAGCATTGAGAGATTTTAACACAATAAAGTACTACTTAAATAAAAAGACACAATAGATGGAGGAAACAGATAACACAATGCTCAGCTGTAAATTACGATGTGTTTAACTGAACAATATTATCATGCAAAAACAGACAAAAAGATCCAGTTACTAATAATGACTGATATGGTAGAAGCCACCACATGCCAATCAAAGACTGTGCCCAACAGAATCAATATCGACTGTTGATCATTGGGAGATGAACAGTTGCAGTCACAGAGAACAAATGAAATATTCACAGTAGATCAATCGTAGTATCACATTGTAAATACAATAATTATTTTTCTACAGTTATGCCCCCGAACTATTAATTTGGGCAAAACTCAGATTTAGGACTGCCAAGACAAGGATCTTCCCAATGATCACAGCAAGATTAAAAATCAATGTATACCCTCAGAGCAGCAAAGATGCAGCAAGAGTTCATTTAAGAAATAAAAAAGCGAGGTGGCATGGAACCCAGTTCACTCCATTTCAGATCAACATACTTACGGCTTGGGTGTCTGATGCACCATCGGCTCTGCTGGAAGTCGACCACTGAGAAGTCTCTTGCTTAAGTGAATCCAATACTTTCTATCTGCACCTTCAGTAAGGCAATACACAAGGTGCTTAGAGTTATACAGGGCTTCTTTCAGAAGAACACTGGCACCATGAAAGCTTTAAGGTGAAATTACTCTCGTTTATAATGAGGCTTTTGCTATGGTTGGTTAATTGGCCATTCTAAATGTGTAAACTGATCCAGGTGTAGGGAGTTGTTGAATGTGGAAGGTGGTTTAATGAGAATACAGAGAGAATGGAGTAAGATTGTTGCAAATGGTGTTTGATTAGCATGACATCATTGGAGCAAAGAGCCTTTTTCCATGCTCTGTCATAACATTATTTGTTAAAAACTGTTCATGGCACTGTTGTTGGAATTATTAATGGTTTGTTGTTCCTTCCTACTCCCTGAGGCACATCGGGCGATAACCTTGCCATTTCTTTACCATTTGTCTGTTTTTTAGCTCGATGCTCAATCCAATGTGATTGGAAAGTATGCAATGAACCAACTGGATTCGAAACCAGGACCACTTGCCTCAAAGTTCAGTGTGGATGCCACTACACCACCGGCCAGCTAGAATTATCACTTAGGGAGTTAGGAATTATAACCTCAAATCCAGATGAAAATACAAAGGCAGACAAAAGATTATTTTTGAAAATAGTTCTTGGTTCTGTGCTTGTCTTAATATGGAGGGGGGCCATGGGCAAAGATTGAGGCTGCAATTAACAAGGACACAAGGATTGCCCATCTTTCCTTGCCCTTTAGACAGTCATGCTTTTTGGCGTGCTGCCTTCTTGTTGGCTGAGAACATAAAAGTTTGATGAATCAAAATTCTGAAGCTCCAAAGCAATACATTAAAGACACAAGTCAGCGTGGAGGGCAATTTCAAATCAGCAATACTTCTGTATGCCTGATGCCCTTGCCCTTCGATGTGGGGTATGGCCTGTGGAAAGCAAATCACTATTACATCAAAGCACTTCAGCAGAGAGCAGACTTGCCCTCCTGTAACCAAACTGCACAATGAGGCTTCTGGACCACGACCTAAAATGTAGCCACTCATGTTACCACAATTGCATAGGTAAGTTCCACAAGATGCTTATTTAATCAGTCTTCAGGAATTAGTTCAATTCGACTCTAGAATTTAAAACACCCTCCTCACCTAATCGTGCCTCACTACATTCTGAACTTTTGAAATCCAAAAATAGAATTAACAGGAACAAACTAGATGTGTTAAGCAGGGCTCTATTTCAATGCCCAGCATTACTGACAAGGCAACCTTGAAACCTCAGAGTAGAGGGCAGTAGCTGTGGGTAAAAGGAGAGGCGGGGGGGGGGGGGGGAAGGAAATTCTAGCTTCTGCAGTAAAATATTCAGGGCAGATCAGAACATTAATCCGCGCTCAAAATCCATGAACTACAGTAAAACAAAGTTAATAGCTTTGAAGAACTGTATCTATCAGAATCCCAAATATTATTATATCAAAGTATTTCTATCCTGACCGGAACAAAGCTTTCAGTTGTTACGAACCCCGTAACTGGGTCACTTACCGGCAAAGACAGAGAGGTCCGTTGAAGTCTGATGGTACTATTTTTAACAGTATTTATTGATAAAAATACACAAAAATAATATCAATGCAAACATACAGATAATATACGCCGTCAATACTAAATCTAAAAGCGCGGGTTTAATAATAAGAAGAAATAGCTCTATCGTTGTCTAGGGGATAATGTATTGTCCGATGGAAATATAAAAGTCACTCAGTTCATGCAGGCTGCAGCTTTTTGGTTGGAGAGAGAGACAGATTTTTAAAACTTGCCAGCTTTTCCTTTTTATGATGTCAATCCTTCGAAATTTCGTTGGTGGCCTCTTCTTTAGCTAAGCCGTTCTTCCGTGGTAAGCCTGCCAATTCCTAGGCAAATGGAAAAGGACGCACGCGGGCCCCCACCGGCTGTCGCTATTAAACGCTGTCACAGGATTTCTAGTGTTTCTCCTGGTGCGTCTAAAGGGATTGTTCCCCAGACCCTCTTTTATCCTTACTCACGGGGTCTCAGATGTCAATCAGGTTGGGATGATGCAATCCCTCAACCAGCCCACTCTGGTCATTCCCTGAGGGCTTCAATGAATAGTACAGTACTCAATACACAATTGCGTCTCCAAGAAACAATGGCCATTATCAATGGTTCCGCCTTACGGGGGCCAGGACACACATTCCAAAACCTGTGTATTCTGGACGTCTCGCTCTCATTTCCTGGGTCCCAGACCCAAATTAATAGCGATCTTGCGACTCTCAAAAGGGAGGGGGCTACTTTGTACCTTTCGGCCCCTCAGAGTTGTGGCACATTCGTAACACAGTTAACAGCCTGAGGCAGTTTTACTACTGACTGAAGCCTATTGGTACCTTACGAACTTTTTTTTTGGAAAAAAAAATCACAGCATCGATAAACAATGGAGGCAAACATGCTTCTGAATACAGATAATACACAAAATTGAACTCAGCAGGCCAGGGAGCATTTATGGAAGGAAACAGACAATGTTTCAGGCAGAGACCCTTCATCAGAACTGGAAAGGACTTGGAAAGAAATCAGAATAATGAGTGCGGGGGGGGGGGGGGAGCAGAGAAATGCAAGCAGGCAGGTGATAGGTGAAAGCAGGTGAGGGGAAAGTGGGTGAGAGTGGGGGGGGAGCAGGCAGGTGATAGGTGAAACCAGGTGAGGGGAAAGTGGGTGAGAGAGAGTGGGGGGGGGAGCAGGCAGGTGATAGGTGAAACCAGGTGAGGGGAAAGTGGGTGAGAGAGAGTGGGGGGGGAGCAGGCAGGTGATAGGTGAAAGCAGGTGAGGGGAAAGTGGGTGAGAGAGAGTGGGGGGGGAGCAGGCAGGTGATAGGTGAAACCAGGTGAGGGGAAAGTGGGTGAGAGTGGGGGGAGCAGGCAGGTGATAGGTGAAACCAGGTGAGGGGAAAGTGGGTGAGAGAGAGTGGGGGGGGAGCAGGCAGGTGATAGGTGAAACCAGGTGAGGGGAAAGTGGGTGAGAGTGGGGGGGAGCAGGCAGGTGATAGGTGAAAGCAGGTGAGGGGAAAGTGGGTGAGAGAGAGTGGGGGGGGGAGCAGGCAGGTGATAGGTGAAACCAGGTGAGGGGAAAGTGGGTGAGAGTGGGGGGAGCAGGCAGGTGATAGGTGAAAGCAGGTGAGGGGAAAGTGAGTGAGAGAGAGTGGGGTGGGAGCAGGCAGGTGATAGGTGAAAGCAGGTGAGGGGAAAGTGAGTGAGAGAGAGTGGGGTGGGAGCAGGCAGGTGATAGGTGAAAGCAGGTGAGGGGAAAGTGAGTGAGAGAGAGTGGGGGGGAGCAGGCAGGTGATAGGTGAAAGCAGGTGAGGGGAAAGTGAGTGAGAGAGAGTGGGGGGGAAGCAGGCAGGTGATAGGTGAAACCAGGTGAGGGGAAAGTGAGTGAGAGAGAGTGGGGGGGAGCAGGCAGGTGATAGGTGAAACCAGGTGAGGGGAAAGTGAGTGAGAGAGAGTGGGGGGGGGAGCAGGCAGGTGATAGGTGAAAGCAGGTGAGGGGAAAGTGAGTGAGAGAGAGTGGGGGGAGAAGCAGGCAGGTGATAGGTGAAACCAGGTGAGGGGAAAGTGGGTGAGAGAGAGTGGGGGGGGAGCAGGCAGGTGATAGGTGAAAGCAGGTGAGGGGAAAGTGGGTGAGAGTGGGGGGAGCAGGCAGGTGATAGGTGAAAGCAGGTGAGAGGAAAGTGAGTGAGAGAGAGTGGGGGGAGCAGGCAGGTGATAGGTGAAACCAGGTGAGGGGAAAGTGAGTGAGAGAGTGGGGTGGGAGCAGGCAGGTGATAGGTGAAAGCAGGTGAGGGGAAAGTGAATGAGAGAGTGGGGTGGGAGCAGGCAGGTGATAGGTGAAAGCAGGTGAGGGGAAAGTGAGTGAGAGAGAGTGGGGTGGGAGCAGGCAGGTGATAGGTGAAAGCAGGTGAGAGGAAAGTGAGTGAGAGAGAGTGGGGGGAGCAGGCAGGTGATAGGTGAAACCAGGTGAGGGGAAAGTGGGTGAGAGAGAGTGGGGGGGAGCAGGCAGGTGATAGGTGAAACCAGGTGAGGGGAAAGTGGGTGAGAGTGGGGGGAGCAGGCAGGTGATAGGTGAAAGCAGGTGAGGGGAAAGTGAGTGAGAGAGAGTGGGGTGGGAGCAGGCAGGTGATAGGTGAAAGCAGGTGAGGGGAAAGTGAGTGAGAGAGTGGGGTGGGAGCAGGCAGGTGATAGGTGAAAGCAGGTGAGGGGAAAGTGAGTGAGAGAGAGTGGGGGGGAGCAGGCAGGTGATAGGTGAAACCAGGTGAGGGGAAAGTGAGTGAGAGAGAGTGGGGGGGGGAGCAGGCAGGTGATAGGTGAAAGCAGGTGAGGGGAAAGTGGGTGAGAGTGGGGGGAGCAGGCAGGTGATAGGTGAAAGCAGGTGAGAGGAAAGTGAGTGAGAGAGAGTGGGGGGGGGAGCAGGCAGGTGACAGGGGAAAGAGGTAAAGGGATGAAGGAGGAGGAATCCAAGAGGAGAGTGGACCATGGGAGAAAGGGAAGGAGGGAAAAAGAGGGAGCTGAGCTGCAGCTGAGAAGTGGTAAGATGTGGGGAATGGAAAAAGAGGGAAAGAGTAGAAGGGAGAAATCCCTGAAGATTAGAGAAATCGAGGTTTTTGCTCCTCCAAACTGAGAGTTAGCTCATCATGGCAGTAGAAGAGGCCATGGACTGACATATTGGAAAGGGAAGCAGAGTTAAAATGAGTGTCTGAAGAGAAATCCCACCTGTTATGAAAGATGGAGTGAATGGGCTCTAAGTAGTCCCCCACTCTAATCGGGTCTCATCGACGTAGAGGAGGCCACACCGGGAGCACCAGATACAGTAACCCAACAGACCCGCAGGTGGAAGGACTGTTTGGGGCCTTGAATGGTGCTGAGAGAGGAAGTGTAAAGGAAGGTGTAGCACTTACTGTATCCAGCTTGCAGGGCAGTGCAGGAGGGAGATCAGTGGGGAGGAATGAGTGGTCAAGGGCGTAACAGAGAGCGATTCGTGTGGAAAACAGAATGGGGTGGGAGGGGGTGAACAATGTGTTTAGTGGTAGGATCCCAATGAGGATGGAGAATGATGTGCGGGATGGAGATGCTCTTGGGCCGGTAGGCAAAGACAAGAACAACCATCTCCCCACACCTGGTTTCACCTTTCACCTTCCAGCTTGTACTCCTTTCCCCACCCACACCTTTCCATTCTGTCATCTTCCCCCTTCCTTTCCAGTACCGATGAAGGGACTCAACACAAAACATCATCCATTTATGTCCCTCTGGAGGTGCTGCCTGGTGCGCTGAGCTCCTCCAGCATCTTGAGCACGTGACTCTGGATTTTCAGCATCTGCAGAATCCATTTCCAAATACAAATTTCAAATGCCTCAAAACAACTCCAACCCCTCCTGGTTTGAAAGGCCAAACTACTGAACAAACCCGTGCCCGAGTTATTAATATCAATTGCGATTGTCGGATGACTAGAGATTGGTTAATAAACATAAAGCATCCAGACAAAATTACAAGTGGGAAGACAAGGCCCGCCCAAACCCTTCTCCATGAAAGATTAATTCATTGACTCCATCAATACAGATATCTCACACAGCTCAAAACATCCCTGAATACCACAACTTCACATGAAAGACATCAATTAAAAATCACCATCAAATCCTGCAACGCAAGTGGGACCCTGAAACATAGAAAACCTACAGCACAATTCAGGCCCTTTGGCCCACAATGCAGTGCTAGATACTTACTTTAGAAATTACATTGGGTTACTCATAGCCCTTTATTTTTCTAAGCTCCCTGTACCTATCCAAGAGTCTCTTAAAATTTGGCGCCCTTATTTACAAAAGACAGGATTAAATATATAGGTGCTCCGAAGATGAAATAATTGGTTACTTGGGGAAAGAAATAAATGCATACACTAAAGTTATTACGAACTCCGTGGAGCGTGTGGGGACCCTCCAATATCCAGGCATTCCTTTTTTTTTCTCTTTCTTTTTTTTTAATAGGGATGTTAGGGGGGAGGGGTTAAGGGGAGGGGGGCTGGGTAACATTTTTTTTTCTCATACACATTTATTCTGTAACTATTTGAAAACAATAAAAAAAGTTTAAAAACAAAAAAAAAAGATCCTATTGTATCCACCTCCATCACCGTCACCAGTACCCCATTCCACGCACTCACCACTCTACGTAAAAACTTACCACTGACATCTCCTCTGTACCTACTTCCAAGCACCTTAAAACTGTTCCTGGGTGTCAGGATCTCTGAGAATTCAACCTGATCCCAATATATCGATGCAGTTATTAAGAGGGCAAGACAGCAGCTATACTTCATTAGGAGTTTGAAGAGATTTGGTATGTCAACAAATACACTCAAAAACTTCTATACTGTACCGTGGAGAGCATTCTGACAGGCTGCATCACTGTCTGGTTTGGGGGAGGGGGGGAAAACAACCACATTGGACTGGAAGAAGCTGCAGAAGGTTGTAAATTTAGTCGGCTCCATTTTGGGTACTGGCCTACAAAGCACCCAGGACAAAAAAAAAATGCCACTATTCCTGCTAGAGTTATGCAGGTCAGGAACTCCTAAATTCAATGGACTTTGACAACCAGTAAAATATGTTTTGTTGTCCAGGAAATAACTACTCAAATCCCAAGGACGGGCTACAGGAAGAGGAATCGCAGACATTACACTGAAAAATTACCCAGCCCTTTCTACAGGAGACCGAGATTGTTTCTGGCATCCTTCACAGGAATAGAAAATATGAAATTGTTTCTTTCCTTCTAAATTCCATACAACAGATGAATTATATACAGAAATGAAACACAATTATGCATAAAAAATAGGAACATTATTATGTATGGATTGAAAAATATTTCTGCAGCAACAGTCCTTCATTAGATGTCTTAAAAATCCAGCAGGCATCTTTTTAAATTAGCATTGGTTTTGAGAGAGCCCAGAGCACAAAACAAATTCAGCTTGCAACCACCTAGCATAATCCATTTTTTTTGCCAAAAACTCAGACAGATTATTGCCAATAAAACTTGTGTATCAATGGCAAAATTTGCAAGAACCCCGTTGTTTTTCTTCCGAGCACCTGAAACCTCTACTGTTTAATCCAGCCAGTCTTAAGCAAGAAAAAGCAGCAGAGCTTGGGATCAAAGAGTTTACTTGTTTTTCTATTATCGTCAACAATATGACAAATTTTTTTTGGTAGATTTGATGCTTTTGTTGTTTCACTCACAACACTGCAAATTTTCAGCACGAGGTACCCAGTATGACAGAGAGTGGCCTTGCCCAGTTGCCGTCATTCCACACCATGAGCCTCCGGAAGATGCTCCGTACTTTTTGGCCACCCACTCCGTACTCCTTCAGCATCACCAAGAAGACATGGCCACACTCATCATGAGGAAACATTGGAGACAGATTGGGTATGTGATGAGAAGAGAGGCCAGCTCCATCATCAAGGCAGAACTTCACTGGACCTCTGGAGGACAGAGGAAACACTGGAGATCTACGACAGCTTGGTGTCGTACCGTAGAGGAAGAAATGAGGACCCTGAACCACACCTGGGGTACGATAGAGAAGATGGGCAAGGACAGACAGATGGAGGACCTTCATTACACCAGTGGTGTAATGGGCAGCAAGTCTGTTCAACAAAATACAGGGCAAGAAGAGTCAAAGTCAGGGGACGTAAAAAAATATTGTGCATGACTTAGAGCAAACAGCAAAGTACAAATCCAGATGTGCAGGAACTGCATTGTATTTTGTGTGGTGCGCAAAGAGTAAATATCTATCTTCTGAAATCACAAGTATACGTCTCAGTGAATGGGGAATTGCAGTCCTAAATATCAGGGTTACAGGCTTCTTAAAAACAATAATCTAAATCTGCCTCGTTCTATTCCCGTCTCAGTAACATCCCACGCTTGTTGTGAAATGAGCTAGCTCCAGGGCAAACTAAGTGGCTCCATTTTGGATGAGATAAAGAGCAGTCTCATGCCAAACTATTATTAATACTCATGTGTAACAGATAGTTAACTGCCGTTTGTACATTGCTGAAATGGAAGCAGCGAGATTCCAACATCTCAATTATGAAAGAGCCATGAGACACTAGAACCTTGAACTACAGCACCTTTTAATCACCAGCTGCCGTAATTACCAATAATCCCTTCGCTCACAAAAAACATCAGTTTGCAGAACCACCACTTGGCTAAGTGACAGAAAGTTTCTAAATACTATAATCCCACTGCAAGGGGGAAATAATTTAAACCATTTTCCCTTTCTGACTCTCTTGGGGTACCATTCAAATCCTTGAGGGTGCGGTCACTTACTACAGCCACATGTCCAACTTCGAATTGAATATCTTCACATCAGGTTCACATCCTGTCACAGCGCTGAACCTGTCCTAATTAAAATTACAAATGGCATCCTTGGGGACATAGTGCACTCTCTTTTAAACCTCTTGGCTTTCTTTAACACAGTGAGCTATCCCGCCCTGATTCACCACTGTTGAGGCCAAACAAATATAAGTAGATGCAATAAGTAGTAGTATATAAGTAGAATGTAAAAACAGCTTTCAAACTAAAGTACTAACAGAGGAAGTAAACAACCTGATATCAGGTGTCTGGAAAAGTGGCAAAACAGTTCATAGAAAATGATAAAATGTACAATGTTTTCTTGAAGAAAAACCTACAAGAGTACTTTTCTCCACAAGAACACAGCAAACAAGACTGATAAAAGGGATCTATATCTGGACTGCTGAAGGCCAGCTGGTCAATCACTACATGAAACACTGACAAAGTGTTTACGTGAAATAGGGCCTTCCAGCACTTTGCGCCATGCCTCCCTGCAATCCTCCGATTTAATCCTACCCTAATCACGGGACAATTTACAATGACCAATTAATCTATCAACTGGTATGTCTTAACCTATCAACCAGTACATCTTTGGACTGTGGGAGGGAACCCATGTGATCATAGAGAGAGCATACAAACTCCTTGTAGGCAGCAGTGGGAATTGAATCAGGGTCGCCCGTACTGTAAAGCAACGTGCTAACCACTACGCTACTGTGCCATCTGTCACTAGTGGAGTACAAAAGGTTCAAGGACGGACCTAAACTACTTCCAGTCTGTATAAACAGCTCAGATGATGGGGCCAAATGCAATATATCCAAGTATTCTAACGATACTAGGCTCAGTGAAAGGCTGAGCTGCAACGGTTAAATGAAAGGCAAGAAGCAAGCAGAGGAAGCTGAGTGCTGGGAATTGGAAGATTAGATTTATATGTTAATTTTCAAATGGATGTATACACTTCTGTACACCAAAACAAAGTTAAATTGTTGTAGTAGGTAATCAGAAAGCCAAATGGCATGCATGACTTTATTTCATGAGTTGTAAAGTGTACCTTACCACAATTCCCCAAGGCTTTGAAAAAAAACGTCGATGATTCTACAACAAGTTTCAATCTCACTAACCGGAAAACCCAGTGATTTTTCCTCTGATACATGGCAATAGAAAGGACATTAGAATTAACTTTTTGAGGAGAATGTTTCCATATGTGGGGGTACTGAGTACAGTGGGCTTGCATTCGCTTGCTCAGGGTAGAATGAGAGATGCCTCTTTAGGATCAAAAGATTCCAGAAGGGATGTAAAAATTACCAGCCTGGTTACACTGACTCACATTATGGCAAACAAAACTGCAAAGACTGTAATCTGGAAAGCAGAAAATGCTGGAAGAACTCAGCCTGTCAAGCAGCATCTGTGGAAAGAGAAACAAGATAACCTATCAGGACAGGGATCTTGTTTGTATCAAGAAGGACAGGACTGGCAGCTTAATGTCCCGGGTTACAGACAGAGGAGGGGGAGCTGCATTTTTGACTTAAGGGAATGTTACAACTGAAGTCAGGTGAAATTACTGAAGGTCCATCCAGTGGGGCTTTATGAGTGGAGCTGATAAATAAATACAGATCACAGTGTTGGCGCGTGGCCAAGTGGTTAAGGCGTTTGTCTAGTGATCTGAAGGTCGCTAGTCTGAGCCTTGGCTGAGGCTCCGTGTGTGTCCTTGAGCAAGGCACTTAACCACACATTGCTCTGCGATGACACCGGTGCCAAGTTGTATGGGTCCTAATGCCCTTCCCTTGGACAACATCGGTGGTGTTGAGAGGGGAGACTTGCAGCATGGGCAACTGCTGGTCTTCCATACAACCTTGCCCAGGCTTGCGCCCTGGAAACTTTCCAAGGCGCAAATCCATGGTCTATCAAGACTAATGGAGGCCTACACACACATACTGATCACATTATTAAGAGTTGTACAAAAATTCCCAAATAGTCAAGAGGAATTAGTCAAAGGGGTGATCACATTTTTGGGGGATGTACGACAAGTTCCTAATAGTCAATGGGAATTAGAAGAACATGCAAGGTGATAGTTCAGAGTTGTAAGAAAAATAGGGTTGTCAGAGTAGAGAACTAATTTTCCCAACATAGACTGGGTCTGCCATACTCTTAAGGACACCCTACTACTAGAGAGAGGGCAAAGTTCAACCTAGGAAGGAAAGTGACTGAGGTGTGTGAATGAAATCACCAAAGAAAAGTACTGGTAGACACAAAGCAGCTTTTTATTTGAAAACACAAGGTACAGCCCGCATCATATGGAGACATTTTCAGTCAAAAGGTCCGCCAGACCAAAGTGGGGCTCGATATTTTCTATGCCAGACATCAAATACATTCTATATTTACAATGTATGGATTGATGCTACATACAACCTTCATACCACAGATATCCAAATGAATTTTAATCAGCATTGTCTGGTCTGAGTTTCACTGCCTTTAGGAACCCATTGTTCAGAGCTGCACTCCAAATTAAATCCACAATACATATTCAAATATGAAAACTGCGAGTCAAAGTCAATTGCTAAATGTATATATGCTAAACCCAAAAATCTCTCTAACAGTTTTTGGGGAAGTCTTGAGGACCAGTGACCATAGTTCTGTTAGTTTTTAAATAATTATAGAAAGGGACAGAATTGGTCCATAGGTTCAACTTCTAAATGCTGGGGCAAAGAGATTTCTGACAGTTCAGGACAAGAGCTTGCAAAGGTTGTGGGCAAGTGTGAAGCTTCTAAATGCGAGATTATGACAGTTCATGGTCTGCATGCCCCTGTTACTATGAAAGGCAAGACTGGGAGGAGTCAGGAACCCTGGATGAAGGAGGATATTGAGACTCTCCACGCTTCATGACTCATTTTTATCACAAGTGCTGCTCGACTAGCTGAGTTCTTCCACCATGTCCTTTTTTTCTTTAGGATAAAAGTTTAAACTGTAAGTTTGACATTTCAGACTGATATTGAAGAGGCTCTGAATCTTCGGAATTCACTGGATAACCGAGTATGCTCAGATGCTGATATTGGAATTCACAGGCCTGAATAATTTCAAGATAAGAGATTCAATGTCTGCACTGAGTAAATCCTCAGGGATGTGCATCTACCCTCATTTCCCTGCTGTAGATAGCTTTCTCAATCCAACTGACTCAGATTCCCCCAACACCGCATTCTCACCCATTTAGTTCATGCCTCAAAGCTAAAAACAATTTCTTTTTAAAGAGTCATTGTTAGCAAGGAATGCTGCAACTCATTGAACAGGAGTGAACTAATCCCCACATTAAAAACACCATTTTAAATTATCTATGTATGGACAGATCTCCCAAAAAGAGGGAACAAAATCCAAATCCTTCACAGACCTCCAGCTTAAAATGGTGTTACTGGAGATGGTCGACGGCTTACTGGTGGTTCATAAAGCGAGAAACACAACTAAATACTTTATTAATAACATTTGTTCTGTGGAAAATTACTGTAAACTATCACCGAAAACAAAGAAAAGTTGAGTAAAAGCGAGGCTGACTTGAGGATTGAGGCGAGAGGTTGGAGTGGGGTCAGAACACAGTCGAGACTGAGTAGGAGCGTGCGAAGTAGAGAAAAGTCAAAGCAGAGGAGTTCACCTAAACCAAGAGTGAGGTCTGATCAATTTAAATACCGGGCCGATTTGGAAAGGCCGGTTACAGGCGGGAACATCCAGGCCCAGAGCGTATCAAAACGACAGGGCCTGGGTCCTAGAGCGGTGAATGACCCAGTGCTTGGATGCACAATCTAAACGGCAGGCCAGATAGGACTGAAAAGGCAGGGTGTTGGAACCGGAGGCGAGGGCTGGGCCAGTTCTGCTTGCAGCTCCACGACGTTTGCTCCGCTCTCCGCCGCACTGAAGCCGAGACTGTGACACTGCTCCAGCTTCTCTGGGCCGCGAACTCCACGATGATTTGCCCTGCTGTGTGATCAGAGGCATAGTCTATAGGCCTTTCATTCTGACTGCTGTTGCTTGCTTTTAATGTAAGCATGATGTGCGTATTTTCTCTCTCCCTCTGCACATTGCATGTTTGTTGGTCTTCTTTAAAATGGATTCTTTCAGTTTTTTCTGCTGTGCGGCTGCCTGGAAGCAGACAAATCTCAAGGTTGTATAACTTATACTTACTTCAATAATAAATGCACTTTGAACTATTTTAAGGAGATGCTGATTTCCCAACAGCAGAACAAAAATCTAGAAGCTTTTCAGTGCACCAAAATGCCAAACCCAGCATGACTAACATCTGATTGCAAGGCAAAATATGAATGCAATTACCAGAATGAAACTGAGTCAACCTTAAATTGAATAAGCTCTAAAAAAAAGGAAAAGTAGAAGAGGAATAATGTTGAGGCTTTTTTTTTAAAAAAAAATAAGAAAAGTCACATATTATAGACAAATTTACAACAATGTTGAAAATTGCCTTAAATATTACTTTCTTGATAAATTCATCAAGACTTCGTGGGGGGCTTTGGGGTTCTAACATTTATCTGTCATTTATTCTTTGGGGCACTCCTCTATTCTCATGGATGTTTGTAAGAAAAAGAATTTCAGGATGTATATTGTATACATTTCTCTGACATTAAATGTACCTATTGAAATTATTGACGAATAAGCCAAAGGGCGTGTGGTTCATAACAAATGCCTTGAAGGTTACAGCTTTTAAGTTACTAAAATGCCAGTTTGAATGCCAGTTCAAACTGACTGCGTCTCCACAGTAAATACCATGCATGCATCCTGAAGTTACCAAGTCAACTGCAACACAAAGTAGTTCAGACTACATGAAAATTCCAATAAAAGCTTACAAGACTAAACTACTTCTGCCATGGAAAAAGTCAATACATCATTTTAATTTAAAACCATCATCCAGAAGGTTGGCTTTAGTAGGTAGAAAGGATTTATCTTAAAGCTAATTAGGTCACGGAAGACTAAGTTACAACCTTCTGCAGAATATTTACCACACAAGTAGAACCATTGTAGACACACTCCTCTCTTGTTCAACCTCCAATAGGCAATATTTTCCAAAAACACAAACTCCAGATTCTGGAATTTGCAGCAACAAACAACCTGCTGGGGAGTAAGGTAGCAACTGTGGGGGCGTGGGGAGTAATTCTTGCCATTTTTGGTCAAAATCCCGATTCGGACTGAAAGGGAAGATATCCAGTACAGAAGAGACGGGGGGAATTAGACAGAGGCCAACACATAATGCTAGAGGAACTTGACAGGTTAGGCAGCATCTGTGGAAATGAATGAACAGTCGACGTTTCAGGCCGAGACCCTCCTTCAGTTTACTCGTTTCCATGGATGCTGTCTGACCTGCTGAGTTTCTCCAGTACTTTGTGCATGCTGCTTTGGATTTCCAGCGTCTGTGTTTCTGGGAGGCAAGTGATACATGTAGGTAATATTAAAGCAAGTGGACAGGTAATGATCTGAAAAGGTAGGAGCAGGAAAACACCAGCTACCATGCACATTGGTTAAGCATTACTGAGCTCACGTCAATCTAGTTTTTGTTCAACATTCTTCCATCAAAATTCAGGTACTATTCCACAACCGCCGTTGAGTTTATTTAATTCAGTACAGGAATACACTCTCAAACTTCATGCTCTAACCAAACGATATAAAAATAGTGTGTACGCAAACCCAGTCCAAGAGGCACAGGAAGATCAGCGCGTTTGCAGTGAGCTCCTCCTGGAATTGTATCAGCTCCAAACAGAAAAAGATCAGCACACAATTTTGGAACGGCCAGCGAAAAAGATATCACCGAATGCAATATGCATCATTCATTAAGTAACTTCAATGAGTTTTTGATAAACCGGGCACAAGAGCGAGATAGAATTCACATAGAGAGAAGAGATACCACAACGTCTCATTCAGCTTTGCAAACTAGATTAAAATATTCCGACTGCCTACACGGAGACGACATTACGAAGACACTATCAAGCACACACTTCCAGCTACCCATAAAATACTTCACCTTGCATGTGCCATCAGACCTCCAAACAAAAGCCTGGGCATTAAAATACTGGACAATGAGAAAGTCAAACTGCTTTGGAAAGCTAATTGAAACTCAGCGTCACAAGCCAAGGGCTTAGGTCTGGATTTTAAATCACCTCAGTGAAGAGGCTGCAAAGTTCAGCGTCAGGGCGAGGATTAACTTTAATCACTCGGACATGAAGGCGGGCGGAGGAGGTTGGGGCCCATGCCTCGGCATCCCACCCACCCACCCTACCCCCGACCCCCGCATCCTCCTCACCTGACTACGCTCGAAGTGCTCCCTCTCCGCCTCCAGGCTGTTGCCCGGGCGGCCCCGCAGCAGCTGAGCCGGCACCTGTTTAACAGAACTGGTCATTTTCTCCATGTCTCCAACTACCGCACCACTACAGCGACAACGCACGTCTCCCCAGCCTCAGATCGGCCCGCACACACTCCCCTCTCATTGGCCCCAACCCCTCAAACCCACCGCCGATTGGACAGCGGCGGATATCAACTCCGGAGACGAATGGCCAACATGACCATCAATCAACATTCGGAGCTCGCTGTCTTGCTTTGTTTACATCATCAAACGACCCGGATTACTATTGGATGGAGCGTGACGCTGCCCAACCTTCATTGGATAATTTTCCCCAGCTCTTCACTGCATTGGTTGAAAGTTAGCTTCTTGCTTGGGTTGACGAGTTAAAAGTTACCCAAAGTTGGCTGCTCAACTATTGCTTCCAATCGGAGAAGCGTACAGGGTTTTTGTTTGCTTTCTATTTTGAAGCCCGGCTATTTTTAAATAGTGAATCTGCTCTCGACCTGCAGGCAACAACTAGTGCAGCGACACATAACGGGGTTTGAATAAACCCAGAGAATGCTGAAAACGCGGTCAAATCTGACCATATCTTTGAGAGAGGGGTGAAACAATTAACCTTTCCGACCAATGCCCTGCCTCCAGGACTGAAAAACAGGAGGCAGGGTAAGAGGAGCGAGATGATGAAAAGAACACAAAGCTATTTTGTGCTGGGTGGAGGAGAACAAGAGAGATTCATCGACTAAAGTGGGGAAAGAATGGGGTAAATTAATAACAAAAAGGACAAAATGTAAAAAAAAGTAGAACATTATATTATAATACACGATGTAGTAGACAGTAGGTGCAGGAGTAGGCCATTCGGCCCTTCTAGCCAGCACCGCCATCGACTGTGATCATGGCTGATCATACACAATCAGTACCCCGTTCCTGTCCTCTCCCCATATCCCTTGACCCCGCTATCTATAAGAGCTCTATCTAACTCTCTCTTGAATGCATCCAGAGACTTGGCCTCCACTGCCTTCTGGGGCAGAGCATTCCACATATCCAGCACTCTCTAGGTGAAAAAGTTTTTCCGCATCTCTATTCTAAATGGCTTACCCCTTGTTCTTAAACTGTGGCCTCTAGTTCTGGAACTAGAATGACATGTAAAAGTCAATTTTAAAACACAAAAGCCAATAGCGACTCACACAAAATGCTGGTGGAACACAGTAGGCCAGGCAGCATCTATAGGAAGAAGCTCTGTCGACGTTTCGGTTCGAGACCCTTCGTCAAGACTAACTGAAAGAAAAGATAGTATGAGATATGAAAGTAGGAAGGGGAGGGGAGAGTAGAAGCCAATAGTGACTGATAAGCCAGACACTGCTTGGTTAAAACGTAAGCAATACTAACATCAAACAAAAGAAAATCTGCAGATACTGGAAATCTGAGCAACACATGCAAAATGCTGGACGAACTCAGCAGGCCAGGCAGCATCTAGGAAAAGAATACAGTCGACGTTTTCTCCAGCATTTTGTGTGTGTTGCAATACTAACAGAGTTTACCATGTAGACACCCAAACCTGATTCTTCACTTGTCAAGATGATAGCTGATCGACGTTGGCACCACTTCCCTACACTAACCCCATACGCTGTATCTCGATCCCATAAATATCCAAATGCCTATTGGCGTCTCTTCTGAAAGAAATTTCACTCGCAGTTTTCTACAGAGGCAGTCTGGAGAGCATTCTAACTGGCTGCATCGCTGTTTGGTCTGGGGGTGTGGAAGGGCTGTGACTGCACAGGATTGACATAAGCTGCAGAAAGTAGTAGATTCAGCTCCATCATGGGCAACAGTCTCCTCAGCATCCTGTATAAGGAGCGGTGCCTCAAAATAGGCGACATCCCATCACCCAAAACATGCCCTCTTCTTATTGCTACCATCAGGGAAGAGGTACAGGAGCCTGAAGGCACACACTCAGTGATTCAGGAACCGCTTCATCCCCTCTGCCATCAGATTTCTGAATGGACATGAACCCTACCTCGCTATTTTTTGCACTAATGATTTAATTTGACTTTTTAAAGTGTGCCTATATGATGTAATTCACGGTATTATTATGTATTGCATTGCACTGTTGCTACATGACAACAAATTTCACGACAAATGTTGGTGATATTAAACCTGATTCTGATCCTAAACTCAGTGACTGGGTTTCACCTCATGTAGGTGGAGATCAGCTATCATCTTGGCAAATGGTGAATCAGGCTTGAAGGCCCCAAGTCATGACCCTGTGTGAAGTGGAGATGGTTGGCAGCCTCAAGTGCCAATAGCGAATCCCAGTCAAAGCAGATAGATGTTCTGGCCAAGAGAGCACAGCAGTGCTTTAACTTTCTCAGAAGGCTGCACAAATTCAGCATATCCCTATTGACCTTCTATAGATGCACCATTAAAAACAATCATATCCAAAAGCACCACAGTTTGACATGGTAACAGCTCTGCCCAAGACTCGAAGAAACTGCAGTTTGGATTGTTCTGAAAACCACCCTCCCCTCTGTGGGCTCCGCCTGCACCTTACGGTCCCAGAAAAGCAGCCAACATAATTAAAGATCCCTTGCAACCCGGGCATTCCCATTTCTCCCCCTTCCATCATGGAGGAGATACAAATGTTTGAAAACATAGACTACCAAATTCCAGGACAGCTTCTCTTCATTCAAGACACATGAATGGACCTCCTGCACATTGAAGATGAACTCTTTACCTCACAACCTACCTCATCTTGGTCCTTGCGTCTTATTGTCTTCCTGCAATGCATTTCCTCTCTAAGCGTATCACTATATTCTGCATTCATTACTGTTTCCACTGTATCTCGGTAAATGTCACAGAAACCAATTATCACCTGCATTAAAATACAATAAAAACCAATTCCTTACTTCTGTTGTGGAGAATTTCAAAGATTCACCATGCTCTGAACCAAGAAATGTCTCTTCATTCAAACTCAATTTTTTTTATTTATTTACCGCGGAATAGGCCCCTCTGGGCCTTCAAGCTGTGCTGCCCGAGCCTAATTGCAGGACAATTTCCAAGGATCAATTAACCCACCAACCGGTAGGTCTTTGGAGTGTGGGAGGAAAACCGGAGCACCTGGGGGAAACCAATGGGGAGAACAGACAAACTCCTTACAGGCAGCGTTGGGAATTGAACCCACGTCACTGGTACTGTAAATCGTTGTACTAACCACTACACTACTGTGCCACCCCAAATGGCCTAACTCTTATTTTGAAATTGTTTCCCTTCCATGGCCCAGGAGTTGAGAACCATCCTCTTCACATCCCATCGGCTTAAAAATCTCTCTAAAATTTTAATTTCAAATAAATCACGCCTTTTGTTCTAAACTCTGGTGTGTATAGACTGTCATCATATAGAAACCTACCTTCCCAGGAACCAATCTCCAGAATCTTCAATACATTCCTTCCATGATGAGTATATCCATTCATAGTTCAGCAAACCAACTTTGTGCATCCAGGTACAGTCTTAACAAGATCCTTTTGTTACGTTCCCAGTAACCGGGTGACTTACCAGCAAAGATAGAGAGGTCCACTGAAGTCTGATGATACTATTTTCAAACGTTTTTATTTATAAAGGGGCACAAACGTGTGGTTAATACAAAACATTCAGATCATATACATCGTCAAAACTCAATCTAAAGCACAAGTATAGTAATAATCAATCAGAAATAAGCTCTATCGTTGTCTAGGGGAATACTGAGTCCAATGGAATATAAAAGTCACTCATAAATTTTCAGGCTTTCCGTTTGGGAACCGCTGGCATTTCACGTGTTGGAGAGAGAGTGAGTGGTGAGAAAGAAGGAACACTTGCCCGTCGTCTTTACGAAGAAAATCCCGGTTGTTAGTTAAAAGTTTTCCTTTGGTTTCAGCCACAGACTCCCGATCCGGAATCTAACGCACGTGGCTTCCTTCAAAATGGCTTCCCGTTCTGACGGAAAGCGCTATCGTGTCTTCTTCGTGTGTCTCCTTGGTGCGTCTGAGGCCCCGCCTCGGCAGCCCACCTGTTATCTGGACTGGCAGGGTTGTAGATGTCAATCAGGGTGGGGGTGAGGCAATCTTTCCCCCATCACCCAGCCCACATTGTCCTGAGGGTTTGCACATAGTCCAGTCCCTTATTCCACAAAGGTGTCTCCCAAGACAATGGCTATGTCCATGGCTTTTGTCTGGCGGAGAGGCCAGCCCACATTCCAAACTGTAAGGCTGCTCTCTCTCTCTCTCGCGATTCTCACAAAGGAGGGGGCTGGGGTCATAACACTTTATAATTGTAGTAAATCTCCAGTACCCTCACAATATAGCCCTATATACATTTCAGCTTCCCAATTGTATGCTGCTCCTGTATGTTAGCTTTTAGTGACTACTGCACTGGGAAGGAGAGCTGTTGTCCCTTGGGCTTGTCTGGAGCTACAGTGGAACCATGTAGATAGCCAACAACAGAGTGGGATGGAAAATTCAGTAAACAGGCAACTGGAAAAAAGGGGTCATTTTTGCCGATTGAACAGTTGAACGGTTGCCAAAACTATCGACCAGCATTTTGGGATAAGTCATGGGTAGGGCTTGTTGTGGGCAGAGTCACAATCTGACAAACAGCCCTGCTTGAAGCACAGACTCAGTGGACTAAACAGATCTCACGTGACCATGGACATTGCATGAAATGATGATAGAAGAAAAAGAAAAAGAATCTCAGATCTGCCTGTCTCTTGTTCCTGATATTTGGCCAATTGTGAAACCATTCCTCCAAGAGGACCACAAGCCTTTTGTGGTTTGGAGGCCTGTGTGCCTCAATAACCCAGAGAGCTATATTGCCTATTGTCAGGTCCTTGTGCTTTGACTCTTGGTAGGGTCACCCATGCCAAACAGGTCAAAGGGTAGAGGCCAGACTGAGTGTGGTCCACTGATGCTCCAGGTTTGGGTGGTCAGCTCAGGGCTGACAGCTCTGACTGGCCAAAGAAAATGTTATTGAAACAGCAATGAAGAATCCTCAAACTGTATGCAGTTACAATGAGGTAACTTCTATTCACAGCATCCTTTCAGAGTATGAGCATTTCTCAATACCCCAACACCATGTACCAGCAAGTTGGTCACCCCTCTTGCTGTGTGACACATCTCTGTCCCTCTATTTGGGATGAGAGAGAGCCTGTGGTATGTCGAATTACTGGGTGAATGTTTAGTTTTTGTTGTATGCATGGTCTTTCATGGGGGCTTTTTTGCCATTGGTGGCTGGAGGGTGCTGATGGATTTTTGCAGAAGTACGTTGGGGGGGAGAGTCGTTGCTTTGCTGCTGCTTGTGCGTGGGAGGGGGAGTCAGGGAGCTTTTGGGTTTTAATGATTTTACTGTCACTCATTCTTTGGGGCACTCTTCTGTTTTGTGGGTGTCTGCGAAGAACATGAATTTCAGGTTGTGTATTGTATACGTTCTCTGATATTAAATGGTACTACTGAACTAAGAGGATGTACACATTTTCCTTCTGTCTACAAAGGAAAATCAATGAACCATTTGGCTGGGTTTTTCCAATGGCACTTCCTGAGCCTCAATCTCTACCACTGAGAAGGACAAAAGAATTAGTGTCCATGAGAATGCAATGGACTTCAGATTATCCTCCAGGCTACCCATCATTCTGACTTTGAATTCTATTACTGTACCTTCTTTGGCATTAGTTCTAAATGACAGCTGTAACCCAAGACCACTATGGAAATACTTGAAGATGGAAGACCACAACAGTTTAAAAAGGCAGCTCCCAGCATCTTCCCAAAGAGGAGAGTCAAGCAATAAATGCTGGCTCTGCCAATAAAGCAGACATCCAGAATTCAATTTTTAAAAATGGTTTAACGGGAGGTTTGGCTTGCCTATAGTAGTTCTGTTCAAGAAAGACATAAGCACACTCAAATCATAATCATTCATAAGATACAAAGGACTAGACAGTATGAATGTAAGCAAGCATGTATATAATGTGTGTGTGTGTGTGTGTGTGAGAGAGAGAGAGCACGTATAGAATGATACACTCGAATTCAACTTATTCTCATCATCTTCATACATCAAACTTCAGAACATCTAAGGCAGAAGAAAAGACAATTATCATCTTATTGTTTCCATGATGTTATTTTCATGCTGGATGCCAAGGATTTTTACATACATTCTAAGTTGAAAACTGTTCTGTCAATTCATTCGAGAGTGGATTCAGGTAAGAAATTTGATAATAGTAGAAGTCATTGTTCCCAGTAAGACTATGTGTTGGCAGCACAGATGGAGATGATACCTGGGCATGGTATTGCCAAAACAAAAAAAAAGAAAAACAGGAAACCTTTGGCTTATCATGTCAATGCTTGAGATCTACCAGAAAATTCAAAACTCAGTTTCTTCATCCTGGATTTGCAAAATTTCCCTCAACAATTCTATCTAAAAGACAATAATGGGATCTGCTCCACCCCATTTGATAATATATTCCAGATTCCAACCATTGGAAGATTTTCCTCTTTTGTGATGGGGTTCAGAGTTGACCCTATGAACTGTGCTGCTATTAAGAGAGAGAGGGAGGCGTCCAATGCAGTGAGAGAGAGAGACAGAAACTGCTCGGAAGATTGTAGTTATGGTTTCTCTACAAGTTGTTTACCTTTCCACAAGGACACTTGCCTGCTTGTAAAAGTTCTTACAGAGAGAGGAGGGCGGAGCAGGTTGATGGACAGCTGGTGTCCAACATGTGGAGATAAATACCAGGTCCGCTGATAGACTTGGGCACACACAGTTTTGGACACTGGATGAGCTTGTTGTGCCCACAGGAAGGTGGGTTTTGGAGGATCGATCAGTGGCTCTCGCAGTGCAGAAAAGGTGTGACCGGTGGGGAGTTGTTGATAATTCCACCACAGAAAAACAGTCGCCTATGTTATGGTCACAGTTGGTGACTTTAAAAGGATTTCGGAGGATAACGAGAAGATCGACAACACTAACTCACCTGAGGACCTACACACTTCTCTCTCTCCAACTCAACTCAACTAAACACCACAAACTGAACTGAACTTTCTTCATCATCGTAAGACTGTATCCATTCACCCCGAGACTTGAAAAAGCTTGGTTTTCTATTTCCACACTTATACATATATCTATAATCATTGCTAACCTGTTTGGTATATGTATCTGCATTTATGGTATTGTATTGCGTAGTTACTAATAAACACTATTAGTTAATAGTAATACCAGACTCCAAAGTGTTTTCCGATTCTGCTGGTTCTTTAACCCGTCACAGGGTACGTGACACACTTCACTTCTATATGTCAGTACCTCCAGTTGAAACCTGTCTTTTTCTGTGCTTCCCCCAGCTGTCAGTCTGTGGTTTTGTATTGCCATGTGCTCCTGTCCCACTCTGGCCCCTGTATTACTGAGTAGAAACATAGAAAACCTACAGCACAATATAGGCCCTTCGGCCCACAAAGTTGTGCCGAACATGTCCCTACCTTAGATATTACTCAGCTTACCTTTAGCCCTCTATTTTACTCAGCTCCATGTACCTATCTAAAAGCCTCTTAAAAGACCCTATTGTACCTGCCTCCACCACCGTTGTCGGCAGCCTATTCCACACACTCACCATTCTGAGTAAAAAACTTGCCCCTGACATCTCCTCTGTACCGACTCCCCAGCACCTTAAACTTGTGTCCTCTTGTGGCAACCATTTCAGCCCTAGGAAAAAGCCTCTAACTATCCACACGATCAACGTCTCTCATCATCTTGTACACCTCTATCAGGTCACCTCTCATCCTCCTTCGCTCCAAGGAGAAAAGGCTGAGTACTCCGTCACTCATCTGTTTCCCATTATTACCTGTATTGCTGCCACCTCTGTCTCATTGTGCTCCACCTATCATCTGCCTCTCTGCTTATTGCTCAGTGTATTTCAGTCCTGTGTTTTCACCTGTTTGAGTCCAGATTGTACTTTTACTGTCAGGGCGCTGGAGAAGGGATCCAATCGCAGACCCAGTACACTGCACACAGTGATATTAATTGAGTAACAAATCCCGAGGTGCAAACAGAGTCAGCGTCAAAGTTCAGGCAGAGATCAAAACATCCAGAGAAATCCAAAAACCGGAATCGGGGAACAGGCAGAGTCAATACTCAGGTGGACAGAGTACAGATACGAATGCTGGAAAGGCTGAGGAAATTTCACTGGCACAATCTGGCAACAGTAGAGCGGGGACAGGAGCACATGGCAATACAAAACCAGACTGACAGCCGGGGGAAAACTCACAAAAAGACAGAGTTCAACTGGAGGTACTGACACTGTACACTTCCCCTTTCTTTTATACCCGTGAACCCTCTACCACCGGTAACTTCCATTCAGTCCAGACTCCTCATTATTTTGTGTAGTTTCCCTCTGCAACTGGATCCTTGACCTCCTCATCAGGAAAGCACAGTCAGTGCGGATCAGAATTAACATCTCCTTCTAGCTGAAAATCTTCACTGGCGCATGTAAGGATGTGTGCTTAGCCCACTGCTCTACTCTCTCTACACCCACAACTATGTGGCTAGGCACAGCTCAAGCACTATCTATAAATTTGCCAATGACACAGCTATTGTTGGCAGAATTTCAGGTGGTGATGAGGAGGCATACAGGAACGAGATAGATCAGCTGGTTAAGTAGTGTTGCAAAGAAAACCTTGCACTCTGTCAATAAGACCAAGGAATTGGTTGTGGACTTCAGACAGGGGAAGTCGAGGGAAGACACACCTGTCCTCATTGAGGGATCAGAAGTGGAAAGGGCGAACAGTTTCAAGTTTCTGGGTGTCAAAATCTCTTGAAGATCTATCCTGGGTCCAACATACTGATGCAGTTATAAAGAAGGAGCGACATCAGCTGTATTTCATTGGAGTTTGAGGAGACTTAGTGTTATGAATGTACCACAGCTCTGAGGGGCCGAAGGGTGTGGGACCAGCCCCCTCCTTTCGGAGAATCGCAAGATCGCTATTAATTCGGGTCTTGGACCCAGGAAATGAGAGACAATGCAACGGATTTGACCATTGTTCTTAGAGACACCTGTGTGAATTGCAACTCTATAGTACGTGCCAGCTATCAGGGACATGGACACCCTCGGGCAATGTGGGGTGGGGATTGTATCACCCTACCTTGATTGACATTTACAAATCTGCCGGTCATGATAAAAAGGAGACTGCAGGAGGCAGTACCGGAGCGACGCACCAGAAGGAGAGACCATCGCTCATCGCTCCCGTGAGGACGGGAAGCTGTTCGGGAGCCACGTGTGATTCGGTTCCCCTAGCTTGGGGAACGAGTGGCTGATAACCCCAAAAAGGACTTTGAACTGGAAACGGGGAACCCACGTTCCCGATTCAACGAGTTGAGTCCAAAAGGCTGGCAAGTTTATTTTCTCTCTCCACCACGTGAGACCCAAGCAGTCCCCGAAAGGCTAAAAGCCTGTAGGAACTTCCGAGACTTTGATATTTCCATCGGACAATAGTTTTACCCCTAGACAAATGATAGAGCTACTTCTTATTGTTGATTATTACTATACCCGCGCTTTAGATTGAGTATTGACGACGTATATTATCTGAATGTTTGTATTAACCTTACTTTTGTGCCCCTTTATAAATAAAAACGTTTAAAAATAGTACCATCAGATTTCAGCGGACCTCTCTATCTTTGCTGGTAAGTGACCCAGTTACGGGGTTCGTAACACTTAGTTTGTCACCAAAGTCTCACAAATTTCTACAGATGTACTGTGGAGAGCATTCTAACTGTTTGCATCACCATCAGGATCAGAAGAAGCTGCAGAAAGCTACAAACTCAGGCATCATCGGCACGAGCCTCCCAGGAGCAAAGACATCTTAAAAACGTAATGGCTCAGAAAGGCGGCGTCCATCATTAAGGAACCCCATCTCACAGGACATGCACTCTTCTCATCGAGAAGGAGGTACAGGAGCCTAAAGACATTGTTACAAATGCAGCAGCAATGAATACAAAACTGAGACAGGGTTTAAAACAAATCCCGAGATTTATTAACCTCTGCTCAAAACTTAGAAAAGTAAACAATCGACTAACTTAACCAGAAGTTAACAGTTAGGTGGCAATATCTAATGAACAGTCAAACTTAGAAACTGTTCTTAACGAGTTCTCATCCAAGCACAGACTTAAAGTGATAAATTCAAAAGTCCATGTGATTTATACAGTCAGTAAGGAGAGACTTCCCTGAAACAAACTATTCCTTCGAAGTAACGACGAATCTGCCGATCCCACAGCCAGGAGATGCCTTGTTTTCAGAAATCACATGGAAAATAAAAGGAACTGACCTTTTGACTGGAGGGTGGTCACTGCACAAACCTTCCTGAACTTGCAAGGGATTAATTCAAATGTGCAAGCCACAATTCCTGAACGAAGTCACAAAGGTATATCATTCCCCAAAACGCTGAACGACATTAACTTTATCCAATCCTTTGAACTCGGATAACTCCGGTAATGCCTTCACTCTCCAATATTAGACTGTAAGGGAAAAATAAACGTGCAACAAACAAACCCGGTGGAGCCTCCACACCTCTGACCGGCAACAACAACATTGCACAAAAATAAAAATGAGAACTGCGTCACAGATCACGGCTTGGTTTAAATACTGTTTGGAACATGCAATCTCGTGACATAACATCACCCCACTCACAAGACCATTACATCTCTGTCACTCACAACCCTCTGTCCCGTGTTCAAACTGTGAGCACGTAACAACACACACTCAGCATTTTAGGGTAGCTTTTTCCCCTACACCATTAGATTTCTGAATGGACAATGAACCCATGTGAACTACCTCACTATTTTTCCCTCTCTGTTTGCACTATTTATTTAATTTATATGTGTGTGTGAGAGACAGAGAGAGTGAGCGTGCGCACACATGCGATTTTATCAGCCAGTAATCTGGGTGGGTGGAGGAATGGGATACCCAAAGACTAATCATTGCTGTGGACTTGCTATACCTCATTACTGATCTCTGGGATCAGGAGGCTGAGGATGACCAGACCCATATTTCTGCACAAGATTTACAAAGGGAGAAGCCAAGTCAATAGTTTGGCACATTGCTACTTCAAGAGTGCACATTATCACTCATGGAAACACGGCACAGTTGAATAAAACAAACTTGCAAACACATTGTGAAATTGGTCAAGAGACCTTTTTAGTGATGTCTGTTAGATATAGACATCAATCAGTTTTTTGGGAATACTCAGTGTTGTTTTTTAATTACATCACAAGATTTGACCATTCACACGAGAAGGTAGGTGGAGTTTCAGATTAGTGTTCCATCTAAATGACAGAACTTCCACTGACATTGTTTTTGACTGTGCTGAAGTTTTGGAGGAGAATTCTGAACCCGCATTTTGCTGACAACTTGAGAAGCAAGACAATCCATCAGTAAGTCACAAAGTAATGATCAAAGTGAGAGGTTTCAAAGGTTGAAGGGTTTTAAAAGCCTGAGAAACAGCCAATGATGAAAGCAAGAATTAGCATTTAAAGTACACTGCAGTGCGTGATATTGTGAATTCTTTTGAACAGAGCTGAGCATCATGTTCATTCATCTGGACATGGACTACCAAACTTTTATCCTGGCTTCACAAGCAGTCTTCAATTGATGATACAAATCCGTGTTGCTATGTGACTCATATTCCTCAGGTAGAGCAACCGACCTGCTTTACAGTAAAACAGGCTCCTTCTCATATTATGGACACACCATCATCACTATTTAGCTGATGTTATCTTATTCATTCAGAAAGATTTAACATCTGACATTGTTGCAATGTTTTGAATAATTCCATGTCTTCTGGATAGCTTTCTGATAGGAGCCATTAATTAGTTTCACCAATGTCCTCCTGTCAAATTATGACATCTTCATTTAAAAGAGGCTTCCTAGTTTTCCAGTTGCCTCTTTTTGGGGTTGGAAAGTACAACGTTTCCTTGCAATTCAGATCTCTGTTCCTTATCTTCCCTCGTTAATGTTGACCCTTCAATCAAATCTGCCGCTTTCAGAAATCATCTAGTTATCTGCATGCAGGTTGACTTCAAGTTGTTTTTTTTAGATTACTGTTGGGGAGTATGGGGTGTCCAGGGAGGGGCAGTACATCTGCTAACAAGCTTGTTATGCACCGCCCAGTGGCAGCTCGTCCACCTTTGGTCCTCACCTGCCACCCAGCTCTCACCTGTGCCTCCAAGTAACTGTTTGCTTGTGACAGTGGCCACACCCCGGTCCACCCAGGTGGGCTAAACCAGGTGAGGGTAACTGGGAACCTCCAACCCCGGTGAGACAGGGATATGTCTACCCCAGTATGTGAAGCCTGTTCCAGCAGACTGGGTGGATGAGATCAACTACAAGATCCAATGGCCAAGAAGGTGGTGCTGCAATGTTTCGTGGAGAGCGTAGGGCATGACAAGGCACAGAAGGCGTCACAGCTATCCACTGCAGCCAAGGAAGTCTCCAGTCATGACAGTTCTTTGTACCATTGGACCAAGGTTTCTGAGGCCGAGAGAGTGGGACTGCCCCAGTGCAATGGGTTTTTCACTATAAAATTCTTCCTGCACAGGTTTACGTCATCATCGGAAACAATGAACAAGCAACAC